>NC_089589.1:142575819-142922987 GCF_019320115.1 Miscanthus floridulus | reverse complement strand
TGCTGTGCCCACGACCAGCGCCCGCACTACACTGTGCCACCTAACCCCTGCCCCAGGAACAACGCGGCGTGGGGAGTCAAGTCTAGGTCACCATAGCCTCAGAATCAGCGTACGAGACCAACTGCTCCCTCCAAGCCTCGGCGATCTACTTCAGGGTCTCGGCAACCTCGGGATTCACGCCCGCCGAGCCTCCCACGATGGCTCGGCCTCGGCACCAACTGAGCCTCGACTTCTCACGCAGTCAACACACAGTGATCGGCGTGTCAACCGCCACGCCCCGCTTCAAGCTAACACTAGAGCTCCCACGACGCACAGGATCGGATGTGACTGGCGCGTCACCCTAGTACTTCAAGGACGGGACCACTCCACCGACCACGCCGCCACAGTAACAGGCTACAGGGCTCGGACATGCCACCTCTATTCACACGGCACCGCGTAGCTAACACATGTATCACCCTTGTCCCCCCTTCAACTATAAAAGGGAGGGACCAGAGCCGTTTCTAGAGAGAGAATCGGACGCTTACGATTAGGCCTACGCCCATAAGACAGGCTCACGCTCTCAGGAGGTAGA
The DNA here is from genome assembly GCF_019320115.1 of Miscanthus floridulus. NCBI lineage: Eukaryota > Viridiplantae > Streptophyta > Magnoliopsida > Poales > Poaceae > Miscanthus > Miscanthus floridulus. Next base: position 142,922,416 of record NC_089589.1, on the reverse strand, counting down.
CGAACACATACTCGACACTCTGTAACGCACACGCTTCCTCGCCGCCTGAGATCAACATCTCAAGCAATCCACGCCGCTCCACGCAGAGACCTGGGACTAGCTCCCTCTCTCGCCCTGCTTGTAACCCCCTACTATGAGCATTTCGGTGCAAGGAATACAAGATCGATCTCTCAGACTGGACGTAGGGCATCCATTGCCCGAACCAGTATAAACCTTGTGTCTCTTTGCATCACCATCCGGGATTAGGAACACGCAGTATAAATTTACTAGTTGGTTGAGGGCTCGCCGGTCCAAAACACCGACACTAATAAACTTGACAGCTCCGCATCCGTCAGCACCGAGGGAGCAACTTTCACCTGCTGTACTACAAAGCCGGCCTCCTGGCATGCCTTGCGGAGAAGCTCCACCTGCGAATCCCCATCTGGGCACAGCGCAACCACTGCACCTCCGCTGCCAGTGAACTTGGACGCTACGTGCTGCCTCCACCATCTTTATGTTCACCGAACCAAGTACATCATCCCCAAACATTTCCCTACAATCACATAACCAATAACCACATATGACTCTGTCTTACCTTGCCATTCCATGCATGTGTTCAGGCAGGCACATTAATCTTACCTTCGCAGATGAAAATTTTTATTCATAAGTCTCGCTAGCTCAGTATAATCCTTCTGCAGCAAAGCCTTGTGGCCATCGAATGCTAGCTGCGCTACTTCCTTCATACTTGATATTATAAACTCATCACCATCAAGCCATCTTTGTCTAACACTGCTATGGACCTACGTTAAAAAAACATTGATGGCTGTCAACTAGCAGTACTCAAACATCTCAATATTATTTTGTGGCATGTGACAAGATTAAAGAATGAATTGCAGTTTATTTATAGATTTAATTTAGTAAGAACCTTGCCAGAGTCACTAGGGTTCTCTGCATAGATGAGGTATAGAGGAGGAAGCAGATTAACATCCAGTGGCATGTATATACCATGACCCAGCTTGTCCATATGCTCCTGGCTAAAATCCTGAGTAATACACAAACTGAAACATTAACAAACAAAGTTCAAACTAGCTAGCAGTACTTATGCAACAACTAATACATGCTTGTATTAGTTCACACTAGCTAGAAGTATGTTTGCAAGACCTATACTGTCAATAATGAATGCTTGTATCACGTACCATATAAACCAGTCCCCCATAAACCTGTGCCACTCGGTCCTGGAGCCCAGCAACAATTCCAACCTCTTTCTCAGCATTGAGAATTAGATTAGGTCTCATTTCAACTTTTATTAGATGCCTGACATCATAGAAGTCAAGAAGGCAGCTTAGAGCAGCACAAACAATCGCGCTCGAACCCGACAGCCCAGCCTACAGAACAAAAGAATCAAGACAATATGCATTTAATCTCCAACTCATCAGCATATCAAGAAAATGCTTTTAGCAAGGATTAATCTGCAGCTGCCAATATGTAATGCGAGTAATGGAGGGAAACAAATGAAGTGGATCCCGACTAGTTACCTGCCGAGGAATATTAGTATCATATGACAAGGTGAAATTTTCAGCTTTTAAACTGATATTATTTTGAATACAGTGATTGTAGAAAACTTTACAGATAGCCATCAGCAGCCGGACGCCACCATAATCACTACAGCAGCCACACGCTTTGCCGAGTGCCCCATGCACTCGGCAAAGGCACCCATGCACTCGGCAAATCCTTTGCCGAGTGCAACACTCGGCAAAGAGGCTCCGTCGAACATTTTCACGGTAAAGCCTGCTTTGCCGAGTGCCAAATCTCGGGCACTCGGCAAAGGCTTTGCCGAGTGTCAAGCTGGCACTCGGCAAAGGATTGACGGCCGTTGGCCGAAGGCTCACGCCGTCTTAATTTTTTTTTTAATTTCTTTGCCGAGTGCAACACTCGGCAAAGAATTTTCTTTTTTTTTTTCAAAATTCTTTGCCGAGTGCCATAGTGCCGAGGCACTCGGCAAAGCCTGTTTTTATTTTTTTTAAAATTTTCTTTGCCGAGTGCCACTGCCAAGGCACTCGGCAAAGCATTTTTTATTTTTTTTTTAAATTTTCTGCCGAGTGCAATGGCCATTGCACTCGGCAAATCTGGAAAATTGTTGCTGCTATTTTTCCAGCTTTGCCGAGTGCAATGGTCATTGCACTCGGCAAAGCCACAGCAAATTTTTTTTTGTTTTTTGCTTTTCCATGTAAACAATAGTGCATATATATATATATATATTAGAAACCACAATTCAACACAATATATCAGAAACCACATATATATATCACAAACGACCAATTATGTCCGAAATCCACAATATATTACAAACCACAAGTTCAAAGTTCACAAGTTCAATACATAAAGGCATGCCTACATAAAACCGACTCCGGAAGCGGCTCACGGCGAATGTGAGGGTTGCGACGCCCCAACTTGTGATGCCGGCGACCCTCCGAGATGGTTCGACGCCGCCCCCGATTGATGCTGCACAAAAGAGAAGAGATTGCACGTGAGTGACAAGATAAAAATGTAAGCAGCTTAAAGAAAAGTTGAAAATTTTGGCAGCACCTCCCCTGCACGGGAAGGTTTCCAAAACCTGCAAGAAAAACATCGGCACGAAGGCCGACAACCACATTTCCGGCACGAAGGCCGACACATCAACAAACCCGGCACGAAGGCCCACACATCAACAAATCCGGCACGAAGGCCATCACTAGGTTTGACACTAAGCATGAGCATAGAAAGTAAAGCATCCGTACTCATACTCATCGGAGTAGAATCTGGACGATGTGGTGGTGGTGGTCGTGGTGGTGCAAGCAGGTTGGCTGGGATCTCCCAACCTTGTTGCAGCCCAAGTTGTTGCACGAACTGGAGCAAACCTGCTTGCTGGACCTCCAAAGCTTGTAGCCTCTGACGCTCGTCCTCTCGCTCAGCCAGCTGGGCCTCCTGCTGGGACCGAAGTTGCTATAGCTCGGCCTGCAACATTTGACACCAATGTTTCAATAATGCATAGCTAAGGAATGTAAATGACAAAGAACAACGAATGAAACTGGAATACTTACCTAGAGTGCCGCCACCGATGACGGCCGTTGCCTTATGGGCACGCTAGAGCTCGTGCTCGCTACTCGGAGGTGGTAGAGAGGAGGAGTAGAGCCCGTGTCGAGGACGCCGTCGCCAATCCAGAAACATCCATGCTTCTTGCCTTCCCCCACCCTCATCATGAGCTCAGGATCAAGGTGCTCCTCGGTCCTCAGATCGTAGTCGGGCCCGTGGACTGACCTTGCCGCCTCTGTGTAAGAAGTGAGGCGGGTGTGGACGCTGGAGTTGGTGTACGCCTCTGGGCCCGCAACCGGGTTGTACTCGATGTTGGACTTTGCCGGGCCCATGTGGGCCAGAGCATACGCCGTGAGTTGGCCAATTGGCTGGCCACCGTGCGCCGCCGACTGCGAGAAAGACAACAACATGTGGTAAGAAATAATGCAAAACTGAGCGTGGCTAGATAAGACAAATGGTGGAGACTTACATATGTCTTCGCATACTTGCTGAGGCTGGCGCTACCCTGATGGTGAGGTACACCTAGCATCATCATACGGTGCTCGCTTTTCTCTTGGTGCACCCTCTACCAGTCCGCGTCCAACCATTTGTCCACTATAGCAGCCCAGCAATCGGGGTGGGTGGCGCACCAGTTTGGAATCACCTACAAGCCATCATAAGATCAAATTAGGCATAGTTAATCTCAGAAGAAATCAACAGGAGATGTTTTCTATTTATCTGTAGGTACTGCTCCCTAGTAAGAACCTCTGTCTCCCTTCTTGCCTGTGTCTTGTTGATTCTTCTGTTACGAAAGGTGGCGTTGTAGTCTCTGTGCGCCTGGAGGCGGGCCTCGTAATACAAGTCCGAGACACACCTTTTACAGGAAGCGTAAGCCACCTGATACGCCCTATCCTCCTATCTCGGCTGGCATCTGAAGAAGTCCTGCATAAAGACACGAGGTATCCATTATTTTGTTTAAAGAATGTGCATTGAATGCAATGAATTGAGGGCCATAGTGTGAGAAAGGCTTACCCACAACTCCTGAATCACCCGATCTTCCAAGTTTCTATGCTTAGTGTCGGTGGCGACGAGGGCATACTGGTCGAACGAGGGTACCACTAGGTCCTCATCCTCTGACATCCACACCAGGGCAGGGAAGTGTTCCCTGCACAGAAGTCCCAGGATCCCATTGACATTGCGAGCCTCGATCCCCTCCTCCACAAGCATCTAGTTCCTGCACAAGTGGTTAACAATAGTTATTATTAGCTCTTATTATCATTTTTCAACATATCAAATGAAGAACATATGAAGTTACTTACTTATCCCCCTCGGGTGCAATCAGTGGGCGGCGGTGAGGAGGAATCAGTCGCTTCGGGAGCTGGCTGGGACCTCGCAAGTAGGGTTTGGAGGCTGCAGAGGAAGTCGAACCCCCTGCCTCCTCCTTGGACATGTGCGGAACCACCTCCTCGTCGTACATCTGTGGAGCCGCCTCCTCGCCCACCATGGGCAGAGGGCCGTCGTCGTCCCTAGAAGAGCGCGAGGAGCCACGCTCGTGGTCAGTCAACAGCTCCCGCCTGGGCCTGCCCCTCAGCCTCCTCTGCCTCTGTGACGTCTCCGCCTCCGCCTCTGTCTCCTCAGCCTATGGCGTGTCCCTCGATCTCATGTAAGTCGAGTGACAGCTCCTCCTAGTGGGCCCCATCACCTGCAATGTACACATAACGGAGCAATATCATATACACATGGTTCTCCCTGTTGCATCTACACGGCGTGCCTGCTGTCTAATAGTTGAGGATAGGTCCTAATCCCACCCGCGGATGCGTAGATGAGGTTAGTTTCCATGCTCTACTCTAATCCGAGACAGAATTTCGGCAGCACCTCCCCACTGTTCTCCCGATACACATCCTGGAAGGGAGAGTGTGTATCCGGAGAACAACAGGGAGGTGGTGCCGAAACTCCGTCTCGGATCCGAGCAGAACATGGAAACTAACCCATCTACGCATCTGCGGGCTGTCCAAAAAACATGGACAATCCGAAACAGATACGGTCATAGATATGCAAAGATCTGCATACCTCCAACCGTATCTGTTTTGGACGAGAGACGCCTAACTGGGTTACGTACGACAACTGTAAGCAAGAAAGGTCCATTATACCTTGGGTGGCGGTGGAGAAAGGCTAGCGGCGTAGTGGCGAGTCGGTGCAGTGGAGAGACGAAGCAGTGCAGGCACGACCGCAGCGCCGACGAAGACGATCGGGATCGCCGAGGTGCTCCGGGTCTCCTCCGACAGCTCCTGCTCTGCAAAAGAAGAAACACATCACTATTACTTGAAAAATTCGGCAGAACCTCCCCTGTACGGGGAGGTTTCCAAAACCTGCAAGAAAAAGCTGGCACAATGGCCGACGTCCACATTTGGGGCACGATGGCCCACAAATACACAAACCCGGCACGAAGGCCATCAACACATAAACGGCACCAAGGCCGACACCCCCGGAGACTTTACCTTTTCTCCGGCGAGGGACGGGGACGACGGCGTGGATGAATGGCGATGTGCGGGGATGACGGAGTGGACGAACGTCGTCGATGAACGGCGTGAACGGTCGTCGGACCGAGGTCCGTCTCCTCCTCCCCCCCTTCTCCTTCTTCCTCCTCCTTCTTCTTCTTCCTCCTTCCTCCCTTCTCCTTCTTCTTCTTCCTCCTCCTCCTCCCTTCTTCCTCCTCCTCCTCCCTTCTCCTTCTTCCTCCTCCCTTCTCCTTCTCCTCCCTTCTCCTTCTTCCTTCTCCCTTCTCCTTCTCCTCCCACCTCCCTTCTCCTCCTCCCCTTCTCTTTCTCCCCTCCTCCTCCTCTCTGTAGGGACGGCCGGGTCGGTGGCAGGGCACCGCGACCGGGCTCCTCCTCCTCTCTGCAGGGACGGCCGCCGAGGGGCGGTGTGGGGCCGGGGCGTCGCTGGGGCGGCGGCGTGGGCCGGGGCGGCGTGGGGGCGCGGGCGGCGTGGGGCGCGGCGACGCGGGCCGGGGCGGCGAGGCCGGGCGGCGTGGGGCGCGGCGGCGTGGGCGGGGGGACGTGGGGCGTGGGTCGGGGCGGCGTGGGGCGCGGCGGCCGGTGCGGCGGTGGCGGCGCTGGCGCGGGTGAGGGGCGGGCGTGAATGAGGAAGGGTTGGAGGAGGATGGGCCATGGGCCCTTATTCCAGAAGGGATTTTTTTTTTCGAAATATCCTTTGCTGAGTGCTGCGGCCTGGCACTCGGCAAAGTATTTTTGTTTTTTTTTTAATTTTGATTTCAAATTTTTTTGTAGACCTTATCTATTGTTTACAAGCACATGTTAAAATTTGGGACCTTTTTATAACTTTTTGCTATATTTCTTGAATTAATTTTGTTTACTTGCATTTTTTCCAAAAAAGTAAATTTGAACTGCAGGTGCATGAAATAATGAAATGTAGCCATTCAAAAAATGATAGTCATGTTGTAGAGTGTATTTTGAGGCCGTATGCAGGAACTCACCCAAAATTTTGAACGCCTTGTTCGCCAAACATGACGACCCGCTTGTGGTCGGAGTGTATTTAAATTATAGAAAATGCAAATGAAGTCCGAAATTCACGAAACTTGTCGAGGTGTCGTGTGATCGCATGTGGAGGCTATGATAAAAAACATGACGTCGCAACTTGCTTGAAACCTTCTCAAATTTTTATCATAGCCTCCACATGCGATCACAAGACACCTCGACAAGTTTCGTGAATTTCGGACTTCGTTTGCATTTTCTATAATTTAAATACACTCCGACCACAAGCGGGTCGTCATGTTTGGCGAACAAGGCGTTCAAAATTTTGGGTGAGTTCCTGCATACGGCCTCAAAATACACTCTACAACATGACTATCATTTTTTGAATGGCTACATTTCATTATTTCATGCACCTGCAGTTCAAATTTACTTTTTCAGAAAAAATGCAAGTAAACAAAATTAATTCAAGAAATATAGCAAAAAGTTATAAAAAGGTCCCAAATTTTAACATGTGCTTGTAAACAATAGATAAGGTCTACAAAAAAAATTTGAAATCAAAATTAAAAAAAAAAATACTTTGCCGAGTGCCATGCCTGACACTCGGCAAAGAGGGCCTTTGTTGAGTGCCAGGCCGCAGCACTCGGCAAAGGGCCTCTTTGTCGAGTGTCAGGTTAAGCGCTCGGTAAACATTTTTTTTAAAGATGGTAACGGGTGGGCGGGGTAGGCGGGCAACTGACGGGCATTTTGCCGAGTGCGCTCTTTGCCGAGTGTTGCGCTCGGCAAAGAGTGCCTTTGCCGAGTGGCGTGCTTTGCTGAGCGTCGGGCACGCTACGACACTCGGCAAAGCCACTCTTTGCCGAGTGCAATTCTTTGCCGAGTGCAACACTCGGCAAAGAGTGGCTTTGCCGAGTGCCATATTTTCGGCACTCGGCAAAGCATTCGGCACTCGACAAATTTTGCTTCTCCCGTAGTGAATATCCTTCACTTTGCAAACGACTCAACTAAACAAAAAGGAAAAAAATAATAACAACATAAGCTATTTGCTTAAATAATGGTAGCGATAGTTAAATGCCTTGAACTTGGCATATTTCAATATAATGTTCAGGCCGGCAATCGCCTTCCGTAGTTCCTCTAAAAAATAGTGAAATGCCTCGATGTTTCAGCAAGATTTTTGTTTCCGCAGACTGATTCAAGTGTTTTGTCCTTGTATTTGGACTAGATGGTTCATTCCATTTGTATTGAAAACAGTTCAAGAAGAATTTGCCTTGCGCCGAAATTTTAAGAAAGACCCTATTTACTGTATTGTAAGCTCTGATTCTTTTCTTCTTTGGCATACAAGGTGTGGGTGTCCGGAATTCATAATTCATATAGAAAATTTGATATATCGGTGTGCAACTTGTTCCTTCTTGGCTCATATGGATTCCACATACTGAAAATGTGCACAAAAGTGAGATGCACAAAGACATTGTATGATTGGGTTTGCTCAAGAGAATTGATTCATTGCAATGATGCATGATGGTCATCAGTGGGAGGGAACAGAAGAACGTAGCATGTTTCAGGCAGGATGACATGGCCATCTTGTTTGATTTGGTGAAAAGAGGACTGAATAAGACAAGAGAAACATGAGAATATATTCGTTAATTATGTTTTCTGCAATGGAGTGGAATCGAATCAAATCAAAACAAATCCCACGGTGCAAGGGATTTATTAACTCCATCCGTTCGTTCAGTAATATAAAGTAATTCTGAAAGAAATGATTTTTATCTTATCTTAGAAAAAGAGAGGAAGGCTTATTCTCGAGTTAGTGCATTAGACGACTGGGGAGAACATGTAGCAGGAGCAGCTTGCGAATAAAAAGCACCGGCTCCTCTCCTTCCTTTGTTAATCGAGAGGAACTAAAGACAGACAGTTTACGTTCAAAAAAACTAAAGACAGACAGTAGCTGGGTTTCACCATCGGGATCGACCTAGCCTCGGAGGTAATGCAAACACTAAGCACTACCGCTGCGTTTTGTTACTACTATATACTCTTCTTGCTTCCTCAGTTATTATCTTGTTCTTTTCAATTTTATTTAAATAATACAAAGAAGCTGGGTGACCATATGCTCGGAGGTTTTTTCTTTTTTGAGAATCATATGCTCGGAGATTTAGCCAGCACTAATTTCTCAAATTTTCTTTTCTACTAGTTGGGCCAGTTGGTCGGCCCACGGTCTAAAAAATAGGCTTGGTTTCAACTCAGAATTTGATGACCGGTTAGGTCAGACTGGGTTTTCTTTCGTGAGTCGGATCGAGATCGGATGATCCATGATCAGTCAAATAGTATAGTATTGTCTAGATATTCAATGTCCTTAATTGTTCTCGAGTTGTTTTATTACTAGTATCTAATTATCTCTTGATCTAATATTTATACGTGGATGGGCTTCCTAACTTAACTTCTGCTTCGTCCTCCTGCACAGACTTACACGGATACTTATACAGCATCCAACATACTCTCACAAGATCCTTGTTCGATTATGAATCAGAGAAAAAGATTATCTATATTCATATTTGTATATATCTATTTATATTTGATCCATTTTCATCTCTATAGTTGCTTGGGTTTTGGACACCGTTCTGATTAAACGTCCATCGAAGCAGCACGTAAGCTAAAACTTACAAAATCACTAGAAATTTGTTTACGGCTTCACCAAAGTTCATATGTAGAATCTTCGAAAACATTTGAAGGCATTCTATGCTGCAGGTGAGAACATTATTAAAAAAACTTAAATAACACATTTAATCCTATTTTTTATGTGACAGGTGTATCTTTATTTCTTTGTGTTATCACATCGACAAATGTGAACACATTTAATCCTATTTTTAATGTGTAAGTATGTCTTTCTTTCTTTTACTTTACCACACCTATGTACACATCATCAGGTTTATTTTTAAGTTTTATATAGACCTGGACATAAGTCTCCTCCATAGTTTAAATTTTATTTTTTCAATCTTTTTTAACCTACAAATATGTTTTCCGTTGAATTTCCATTATTACCGGTAGTTAGGCCATTTGCAAATGTAAAGCACCCAACTTTGGGTGTTGTTTCTCCTATAGCACTTTGTATGCAAGCTTTCATTTTTTTTTCAATTTTCTCTTAACTTGACCTTCACTAAAAAATTGGTCAAACGATGGTAATGCGAAAAAATAAATAATATGTTTTACTTGTGTTTCAATACATCCTCTTATTTTAGTGAGGTATAGCAAACTGTGTGTACCTAGAATACCATGTTGTTCTATTGGTTTTGACAGTCATTTTAAATGTGAGAAATTGTGTTATATATTTATATTCTATTGCTGGTGGTATTGGATAACTAGTGTATCATACCTATTGAAAGTTTTACTTTCTCATGACATGCATGTCACTATTACCATGTCTCAAAATTTCAATTGGAAAACATGCGTTGAAATCTTGTGTGTTGTACATTGCCACATTGGTGCGTGTATGTTCTACTAACTCATGCTCCACCCAATCTCGACAGTGCACATACACTTTGTCACCATTTATTTTATATAGTTACATTAGTTAATATTGCCCCTTTATGGTAGTCAAACAGAATACTTTTCACATTATAATGTACTTTTGATTTTGAGAGAAACTTATAACGAACTATATTAGTGTAAACTTTATTGTAACATGAAAGATAATGGACAAAGAATTTAAAATTCCTATTTTATGTGTAAAAAGATCAACCTTGTAGAGCAAGTTTTCCCATTTTGTTTTCATTGTGTCATCATTGTCATTTTTAACCATGAGAATTTTTTATATTAATTATTACCTCATTATGGCCATGTTCGCTTGTCTTATAATCCGTACTTTTTAGCTTGTTTTTTAGCCGGAACAGTGTTTTTCTCTCACAACAAATCAGTCGGAATAGTGTTTCGGCTTGTTTTTTCAGTGAAGCGAACGGGGCCTATTTGTATCTGCATTTTATAGTTAGCAATATTCTTCATACAATAATCTCGGTGACAAAACATGGGAGGTGGAAAGGACCATCATCATGCTGACAAAGGATGCTATCCCCCTATTGGCTATCCTCCAGTACATTCAGCTGGATCATATGCATCTGCACCTCCAGTTGCATATGCATATCCATATGCACAACATGGATCTTTATGTCCACCACCATTAGGATCATATTCGTATCCTTCACCTATGTACTCTTCGCACAATGGTTACCCACCATCTGGATATCCATCATACAATCAAAGTGCTTACCCATCGATGGGTGGCTATCCTGGTGCTAGTTTATATGCTACTCAACATCATGGTACGTGTGCATTTTTCATTTTTTTTTCTTCATATGCACCTCATCATGAGAGTGAGATCAAATTAAGAAGGATAACTAATCACATGGCCAAGTGTGTCAATTCCTGTTTATTTGCATGGGTGTTTTACATATTAGCATTGTTAGATTAATGGTACTAAGTATTATACTATATAAGCCTAGTTCATGCATTCACTTTTGTTTAACTATAGTGTGACATATACATATATAACTTGATACCACAATGTTGCATGTTCTCAGGTCATGGATGCGACACTTATTGGCGGAGCGACAGCCGCCGCTGCCGCTGCCTATGGTGTACATCACTTAACCCATGGGCATCACCCTCATGGTCACCATTTAGGGCATTTTGGCAAGTTTAAGCATCATCATCATGGATACTATGGCAAGTTCAAGCATGGAAAATTTGGGAAGCACATTGGGCTTGGAGGAAAACATGGCCTTCTACGGTGGAAGCATCACCATCATGGGTTCTTTGGAGGAAAATACAAGAGGTGGAAGTAGTCAAATTACAGGCAAGAGTATGAAATTGGATCATGCAAGTACGATAACTAACATATGTAAAATAAAAATGAGTTGGTTCATATTAACGCACATGTAATGCTTTTATAAATTACTTGTTATATGTGTCATTATCAATCTACAATAAGAATACATACTTTATTGATGGCATATGCTGGGAAGAATTGCTACAATATCTATGAAGTGTTTAATGTTTAAACATGTGAGCAATGCCTTTTTTTTCTATGTCATTATTTGATAATATTTCCTCACATAAATACATTTTCAACAGATAAGTTGATACCTCCCTCCTATTTTTGTTCAAAATACATAAAGTAAATTTCAACACATAATTCAATACCACCCTCCTATATTTGTTCTAATATGTAGCACCCTTGCCTGTTAATAGCTTGCTAGTAGTGGTGTTATTGGCCTATGTGACCCAAGAACCACCTTAGAATCAAAATTTAGGAGGATGATGTCATCCTATAATCGTCATTGCACCAAAAAATAGAACCTCAGGGTTAACCCATTTACACAAAGAGGGGATGGAGGTTTAAGAGAGGTGTTATGCATATTGTAAGGTCGTGATGACCAACTAGAGGGGGGTGAATAGTCGTTTATAAATCTAATCATGTTGGCTAGTCGAAACAAATATAGAATTATACTAATCGTCTATAGCCACGACCACACCCAACTATCTATTTGATCAAGCACCTTATAAAAGATTCGACACAAGGAAAACTAAGGTGGCAAACTAGTGAGAGCTCACCTAATCAATTCTAGCGCAAGGTCACACAAACCTTGCAGCTATTCAAGCAAGCACAAGGGAGCTCCTACACATACTAGTGAGCAAGCAAGCACAAAACACAAGCTTGTTCTATCCAGCTTAGAGATCAAGTGAAGACTTGATAGATAATTAGTGAACAATGAACCCGCCTCAACATGGATCAACAATGATAAGTCATCGATACCATGGGAAAAAGTATTGTGTCTCCATTGTGGTGATCTCTTAATCTCAATTTTCATTCAGGCGTTACTTAGCGTTGTTACATTATTCTTAGACTTGATTTGTGGTTTGTCACCCTATGTTTCAAACCTTCACCTAGCATAGTGAAAGTAGTGTATTAGGTTCTTTTGTGTTACTAATTAGTTTTTCCTAGTGCTATGAATTTTTATTGGTCACCGTCTGTTCACCTCCCTATAGCCAGTTCCTTAGATCCTACACATGGCAGTGTTCCGGCATTGCAAGACCTCCAATGCCTACTACCATGCCCGGCGATAGTACCCTTTCGCATTACCGGAGTGTGTGCAGCCTGCGCGGGGTGCCTCCCAGGCCACATGTTCGGCCCCAATGCGATGAAGCAGCACCGGCGCCACCGAGGCAATGTGCCCACGGTGCCCAAGACAACGTCATATGATCACCAATCCTGGCCCACCTACCTAGTCATGAATGCTTGCTGATTCTAGGCTATGATTTCAATGCCAGGTGCTTTTTTGTGCGGATGGAGTGGAATGCACGGTTGAGGTATGGGGAACCAAGGGTATCTTTATCTTTCTACCATGGTCCTAAAGGTCATTTAATGGAAGAAGTAAAGAGAAGTGATGAAAGTGTCAAATAAGGAATGAAAGATAAGTCTAGTGTCAAATGAGAAAGAATGAAATTTCCAGGGCCAAAGAAAGACGAAGTAAGTCTCAAATGAGGAATTTTCTCAAATAGATGGGGATAGAGGCTAGGAAAACACAAACTATAATTGTTGTGACTACCTTTGTCAAAAGCACAACCTTCGCACCTGCTAACGTATTAGCCACTTTGTGAATGAAAAGAAGAACAACTTAAGCTTAGTAATTTCCTCACAGATAAAGGGTGCCCCCGAGTATATGCATGGAAACTTAGTTAGCATGTTAGAGAGGCATTGATGACTTCTTGGTCTCTAACCATTCTGAAATTTCTTAAAGATTTGATTCAGCTACAAAATGAAAAAGAATATTCTTGATGTAAACCATTAATCTCTTGTTTGGCAGAATAAACCATACTCTATCTATAAAGACAAAAAAAATGATTATCCGGTAATTTGAGCATGCTAATCCATAGCATAAAATTTCAAAATGAGCTTATGGAGAAGATAGTTTTTTTGGCTAAACTAAACTTAGACCTCATAAATGTAACTACGCCTCTACCACACAATTTGTGTTCCCATCCATGCATAAAAACACCACCACACAAAACTACTTACCTTCAAATTAAACTATCCACACAATGGGGTACCTATTTCTGTTTGACCATTCCTAAATATATAAGTTGCATGTGTACACATTGTTTTATGCCTTGGTGTTGTCGCTTCCATTTGAGAGCAAATGGATAACGGCGATATCAAGTATGATGAGGTCAATTTGTTTTGTTTATTCTTATAATTTATACTTTGATTTATGTAGATAGTTTTTTATACTTTTCAAGCCGATATGAAGAGTCAGCCATTCATTAAAGCTCATACCATGTTTCCTCTCAATATTATCCATTTGGATTTTTGTGTTCTAGGAATATGTATTGAATGCACGTGGAATTAATCTCTTCACATGCCAATGGAGACCTTTGAACTCTGAACCGAAAGCCCTGATCTTTCTATGCCATGGTAACTTGGTTACTATTGTGATGTTGTTTTTTAATTTTCCAATCCAAGTGAAGTTGCCTGTTACATATGTATTTTATTTTTTGCTACCTTTTTTAGGATATGCCATGGAATGCAGTATTTCAATGAGAGGTAAATATTATAATTTGGTGAATTCCATGGGCACTTTTACTTAAAATTATAACAATGTCATTGCATCTTGATTGCGAATGGATAGTGATGAGTTTAGACTAACTGTGGTAAAAATATGAATTGCATCTTGATCGTGAATGAATAGTGATGAGTTTAGTCGTACTAACTATGGTAGAAACATGAATGATAATTAGAAACCCCATAGACTTTCAAGGTCATACTAGGGTAATATAATTACATTATAGTTTAACATATGTAGCATAAATATTTTAAAAGTCTCATAATTAGCTTATACATATTGGGATTATTACTTTTAGGCACCGGTACAAGGTTGGCGCAGGCTGGATTCGTAGTGCATGGAATGGACTATGAAGGCCATGGAAAGTCTTCTGGACTTCAAGGATATATTAGTAGTTTTGATGACATTGTGGTTGATTGCTCTAAGTACTTTGCAAGTGTCTGTGGTATGTTTTACAAAATTAATACAAGTGTCCTGTTATGTTGCCCTTTTTTAACCACATTCATAAGAAGCCATTTATTTTCTCTTAAATGACCACATTCTTTAAGAAAAAAACTTAAAAAGAAATGTATATGAAATTCCTATCAATCTATTATTAGACTTGATGTAACATTTTACGAACTAATAGCCTGATTCCCCTTGTATAGAGAAAGAAGAGTATAAGAAACAAAAGAGATTCTTGCTTGGAGAATCCATGGGGGGAGCAATTGTGCTTATGCTTCACAGAAAGGAACCTACCTTTTGGGATGGGGCCATTTTGGTTGCTCCGATGTGCAAGGTTACTTTCCAACAATTTGTCTTTTTTCAAATTTCTTTAGGTTCATTGGCATCTTTGATATGTTGTCTATAGTTGTTCGTCATAGGACACTATAATGTATGTTAGGTTTGATCATGATATTGATTATTGATGTTAACATTCGTGTAGATAGTAGAAGATATGAAGCCTCACCCCATTGTGATTTCAATTTTAAGTAAGCTCAGCAATGTGATCCCTACATGGAGAATCATTCCTAATGAAGATATCATAGATAGGGCAATTAAAAGCGAGGAGTGGCGTGAAGAGGTATGGTAAAAGATAGGATGACCCAATCCTAAAAGCTAATATGTTTCTTGGAAAACATTTTTTGTGCTACTTGTTAATATCATTATTTATTATTAGGTAAGAAATAATCATTATTGCTACAAAGGAAAGCCTAGGCTAAAGACTGGTTATGAAATTTTCATGGCAAGCTTGGATATTGAAAGCAATCTTGATAAGGTATGAGGAAAGTTATCATTGTGTTCGTTCTTACAATACTCTTGTGATTCAAAAAAATGGCATTTGAGGTTTTGTGTGCATCCAACCTAACAAAATTTGAGCACTAGACATTTTGGATAAATGATTATTTTAACGCATAGTGTCCACTGATAAAAATACACGCTTTTCATAATAACATATACTGGGAAAATTCAAGGGTTGATGGCGTGTATCAACAAATACCATATAAGAATGGTGTCCTTGAGCAAAATTTGCCTTCTTCTGAAAATGTAGTTTCATAATCATAGAGATTAGTTTGTTCTTGATGATGTAAATGTGCAAAAAGAACAACACTTGCTTTCACAAACATTGTAAAGATTCATGTGGACTACACATGCACATATTTTATTTGTACATGGAAAACCATTGCAAAGTTATAAATGAATAAAAATATTCTAAATAGTTTGGAATAAATGTGAAAATTAAATCATGTGTGGCCACAACTGATTTTGCATCATTGTATAAGATATCATCCATCAGTTAATAAAACTAGATTTTGCATGGATGTTGTATGTTGCATTCTGTCATTGAAACAATAATGCATGTTTGTGTTTCTATGTTCTGTGTCTTCATTCCGAATAGGTTACTCTACCATTCATCATAGTCCATGGTGGTGATGATGCTGTAACTGACACCACAGTAAGTGAGGCTCTATATACATTAGCGGAAAGCAAGGACAAGACATTGAAGTTATACCCTGGGATGTGCCATGCTTTGACTTCAGGAGAACCCAAGGAGAACATTGATATTGTGTTTGCAGACATCATCAAATGGTTGAATGAGAGGGTACCATCAGTTTCCCAGCTTGGATCCAACAGTGGCATACAGTTACAAGAACAATGTTGTTAGCCAAAAAATAAACATTGAGTAGTTGATACTACACATTTAATTTTTTAGAGATAATTTGTAATATACCATCTTGTAAAGGTGGACCATAGTAAACCAGATGTAGTTACTAGATTTGATATTTAATTTGTTGATGTGAGGGCTGCTGACTTGTAGTTACTTAGTTGGGTGTAATAAGTGTATGAGAAGATGACATCCATCTGCGGACAGGTGGAACAGTCGATGGTGTTGACAAATGTGAGATTCTCGTAATGTCACAGGCCACCATCAAGGTCGTTAAATAAAATGCATCAGCAAGATGGATGGATATAGATGGAACTTTGTGTGTATTACGTGTTGGACCTAGTCTTTTTCTTGGCTTGGCTTTACGTTGGCTGAGAGGTCTCCTTCATCTGTTGGACTGCTGCTCTTGTTGAATTGAGATCGTCCATTCATTCATCATACACTCGCTAGGTGCTACATACATAAATAAAAATCTTGTGCGCGCATGCTGAGTTTGAACAATATAATCCTGCATATATCATAACTGTGTATATTTATTTATCCTGCAAGTAAGAGATGGCCCGGCACTCCCACCCACCGCGACCCTGGGCGCCCCCCCCCCCCCCCCCGCCGCGCCCGCTGCCATGTGCCAGTTCTCCCTGACTCCATCTCCCCCTATCTCGTTGCCTCTCTTATTACTGCCGCCGCCGCCCCTCCATCTCCCCCCTGCCGCGCGCCGCCCGTCCCCATTGTCGTTCTCCAGAAGGGGGGATTGCCGCCGCCCTCCAGAAGTAGGCCGCTGCCGGCCGGCCATTGCCGCCGACGGCCATCTCCTTTCCATTGGTGGATTGTGGTGACCCATAATCTTTGTCGAGGTAATGCTCTTCTGCATCTCTGTCAATTTTTTTGTTAGGGTTAGGATTCAAATTTAGTTTGACTGGATAGAGATTTATACAATTAGTTAGCAAAGATATTTAGTGAAGTTAGTAAATATAAGTTATGTATAGTTTTGTAGTTAGTTTTGCAGTTTGCTAGATATGTATAGTTAGTAAAGTTACTTAGTATAATAAGTATAGGTATTAATATTAGTGTGTTTAGCATAGTTAGTTAGTGTAGTTAGTTAGAATTGTTGGTATAGGTATTAATATTAGATTAGTTAGTATAGTTAGTTAGTATAGGTGTAGTCAGTTAGTTAGTACGCACGATGATTTCGATGACCTGATGAAGTTTCTGAAACGCTTTTGTAGATGGATTGTTGTGTTAGAGTTTTCTACGGAGGAAGTGTTAGGAGAGAAGATGGTATGTTTGAGGATATGGAAGAAGAATTGGAATGGTTTGATGAACCTCCTAGCTTCAACGACCTTTGTGTTCGTTTGAATGCAAAGTTTGGCGGTGATTTCACACTTAAGGGGAGGTTTGATAATGGGAAGACTAGGGCACACTATGTCCTGATGCCCTTGCGCGACCTTGCTCACTGGTCCCACTACAATAGGGTGCTCCAAGGATCCAATGTGCCCATGGCTGAGGTGGTGGTGGAGAATGGGTATAGGATGCAGGGTGTCCTGGACGGGCCGTCCATTGACGGTGTTGGAGGCAATGAGCAAGAATTGGGGGTGAAGGGGAAGCAACTTAGGGTAACATGGATTTGGATGGTCAGTTAACGCAGGAGCAGTTTCATTCAAGTCAAGTAGGCTGTATAAGCAATGACTTCGATGTGAACGAGTTCGAACCGGAAGAGGAGGAGCAGGAGGAGGAGGACAGGATAGGTGATGTAGTTAGTAGTGATCGAACGATTCAGATGATGACCAGGGAGGTAGACATGCTATGCCAGTACCTGTTCATGGTATGCCATTACCAGTACCAATTGAGGTTTTGCATGCTATCTAGGCTCAGGGTAGACTAGTCACAGATTTGCCAGCAGATGATACCCCCTATGATTCATGGGGCAGAATTAGCAAAGCGCAGCAGTATGTTCCACCACCACCTTACACAACGACTGAGCTTGAGCAACTAAGGTCGATGAACGTACCTTTCAGGGGCATTCCGAACTATAGGGATGTCAGCATGACGGATATGGCAATTTGTGACACCGGTCTCCAGATGTGTAGGAAATCATTATATGACCATGAGAAAGAAATTCTTAGTAAGGGGATGATATTCAATACAATGTCAGAGATGAAGCTCTTCCTTCAGGACTATGCTGTGTATCACCATAGGCCGTACAACGTCACTCATTTGGACCAGGAGTTGAGGTACCACGTGATATGCAAAAATGGTTGTATGTGGAGGTTAAATGCACGAAAGAGACAGAGTGATGGAAAGTGGAGGATAAGTAAAGTGGTCGAACCCCACACTTGCCTAACAAATAGGGGGAAGGAAAATCATCAACAGCTCACTGCATGTTACCTTGCCCGTCATATATTGGGGCTCATTGATGACAATAACGACATTTCGGTGTCTTCTTTACAATAGTCCATATCTAGATTCGTTAAGTATGATGTGAAGTATGGAAAAGCTTGGCGTGCTAAGCAAATTGCCCTGGCGATTCGTTGGGGTAGTTGGGAGGAAGCGTACAATAGGGTGCTCCGCATCTTATGTGCAATGCATTACTACAACACCGGCTTGAAATGGTTTGTGGACACGGAGGGATGTATTTTCGGGACCCGTTGAGGCATGTCGTCTATCGTGTGTTCTGGTAGTTCGTGCAAACGGAACATGCATTCCAGTTTTGTCGGCCAGTCGTACTTGTTGATGGCACTTTCCTAACAAGAAAGTATAGGGGCACCTTGATGATGGCTGCTGCTATTGATCCTGAGGACCAGATAGTACCCATGGCTTTTGCTTTGGTAGAGGGAGAGAACAATGAATCTTGGTCATGGTTCATGCGGCTTCTACGTGTACAAGTGCTTGGCCCATCTCGCACTATATGTTTGATCTCAGACCGTCACACGGGGCTTCTTAATGCTGCAGCTAAGCATATAGATGGGTTCCCGCCTCTAGTGCACAGATGGTGCATGAGACACTTTGCCGCTAATGTCTAGTGGCATCAAAGGAAGAAGGAGGTATGTGACAAGGTAAAAGCTCTATGTTGTGTATGTACAGAGCACCAGTTCAAGGAGACAAAGAGAGAACTAGATAAGATGCTAAATGAAGTGGGAAAGGCATGGTTAGAGGCGCAGATGGAACAGAAGGCTCAGTGGGCGTTAGCATATGATGAGGGGGGTTTCAGGTTTGGCATCATGACCACTAACTCCTCGGAGTCTTTCAACCGTGTATTCACTAGAGTTCAATCATTGCCTATGTCTGGAATTGTTGAGTTCTCCTTTCATAAGTGCAACGAATATTTTGTCAAGAGGTGGGAACTTGCGTAGAGGAATATAGCTGAGCAAGGGCGTTTTGGAAAGGCTGGAGAAGAACATTTGAAGGAGGTCGAGGAATTTGCCAAGCAGCACTCCGCCGAGCAGTATGGACCCTGCCGCCATATCTTTAGTGTATGGGGCAAGGGTGGCACAAGCTTGGGCGGTGAACATTATGGTGGACGAAACTACCGAGTTGATCTTGAAAAAGTAGAGTGTAGTTGCAACGTCCCTCAGATCATGCATGCCCCTTGCTCTTATATGATCACGTCCTGCAGGGTTCGTGGGTATAACTATGAGGATCTGCCATATATGTCACCCTTGTATCTCCGTTCGAACACTGTTAGTATTTGGGAGAGGAGCTTCGAGCCATACCTTGACCCGACACAGTGGCCACCTTATCATGGTTATGACTACGTGCCACATCTGGATCTAATGAAGGTAGGCAAGGGTAGGAGGAAGAAGAAGCGGCTCAAGGGGGACATGGATGCTATGAGAGGGTATGACGAAGACATGTACGGAGGGGGAGACTTCAACGAGACCCGTGGCAGGAATCTTTGCTCTGTTTACAAAGAACCTGGTCACAAGGCTAGCAGACATAGAAGACACGGGCAGCAGGTGCATATAGCATACATTTTATTATATTAATGTTAATTGTTTGCTATGCTATTTAAAACTACTATGTTAGTACATTGGAACCTTGGAGCTATGTTTATTATGATATATGTTTATTCTCTAATTTTGCATAATAGTTTATTCCTTTTACATTTACTTTGTTTTTATGCACTAATGTTCCATCATATTATAGTACTCTTGATGTTTGTTCTAACATATCCATTTGAAATTTGAATTAGGATGGGGGATCATCATCCGCAATACCCCATTCTTGAGGTGCACTACGACAAGGACAACCGAGCCAAGCGCTTGTCAGAGCTTCAGGAGGACTTGGTACCTCTTAGACTATGCACGCACCAACCGCACCGCTGGGACGAGCGATACCAGCCGTACATATAGTGTGCTGGCTTCCTTGAGATCGTCCGGGTCTTCAACACTGGGTTACCGATCCTCGACCCTGCACTTCTCACTACTCCTGTCGATAGGTATGATTTGATACACGTTTGCGACAGTTCAAAGCATTGATTTGTCTCATTGTTTGAATTAAAAAACTTCTTGTATGGAATTAAAAACCAACAGGTGGAGGCCAGAGACCCACACCTTCCACCTTTTGTGCGGCGAGATGACTATCATGATGCAGGATGTGAAGATGATTCTATGTCTGCGGTTGGGGGGGTCTTCTAGTGACTGGGATCCTTGATAACGATCACAGGATGGACTTGGTGGAGCAGTTCTATGGTAGAAGACCACCCGAGGACGAGGATGCTAAGAGAGCTAAGAGAACAAATACATGCAAATTACAGCATTGTAATACCATTTTTTGTGGCGAAAGTTTTATGAGATAACACAATGTCCATTACAAAAATTAAACAGTGTTTGTTACATGGGTACAATGCATAAATAGTTCAAATGAAACACAATGCAGCACCAAGAAAGTTCTACTACAATACAAATACCAAATCTAAAACATTGAACTAGCACACCTGTACCAATCCTCAGTATGAAACATACTGAGTAAGCAACTTTGTGTTTGTTCAGACACACAAACTCCAACGTATTCTCAGGGTTTATCACAGCTCAATCTCCGCATTCGCACAGAGGAGGTTCCTCGAGTCGTCTAACTACGGCTAGGTGCTTCTCCTTAGCCGTCATTGGCAGGGGGTTCGGGGGTGGAACCCACCGCTAGAAGTGCTCACGTGGATGTCTCCCTCTACACCAATCGTCGAAAAGGAGGTACCTAGGGTCAAACTTGTCTACACCATCGATCCACTAAAAGAAAAAGCACCTCTCATGGGCCTACACAATAAGATTCCAACAAAATATTAATAGCCTACTTACACAAATGAAGAAAAAAAGATAGTGAAAACAATTACTTACATAAAAACGATTGCATGTGTAGAAGCAACGCGCCGCTGTGTCTGGATGTCTCGATTGAAACACGTCGGCCGGGAAACCATAGTCACAGTTAGGGACAGGGAGGTTAGGAGGGACGGGGGCATCTTTGCTAGACGCGTCGAGGTATAATTCTCGAGGACGACCCCGTTTTCGCCAAAACTCCTCTCGATACATTTCTTACATCTAACAAAACGGTTGTAATTTAACAAACAAAAATCAAAACATCACAAATTAATGTCAATGAGAACCATTTGCATTACAACAAATAAAATATAACCTACACTTTGGTGCAAACATGAAAACTATATAAAAACTATACTTTGGTTAGTAAAAAATAAAATTTGGTACATCAACCGTGTGTCCATATATTTATTCACATATAAAAGTTGAGATGCAAACTCCAACAAGCAAAATTCATATAAAATTGACCTTAGAATACATGGTAATCATAATTCTAACTAACCAATTAACCTTAACATTGGCAATCCTAATCCTAATCCTCCAATCCAACGTTCTAACGAACTCATATTTTCCTCCATACCCTAACTACTCATTCAAATCCTTCAATCCACCGTGGAGGCCGAGGAGGAGCCTCATTACCTTGACAAGGCTGAGTAGGAGCTTCGGGAAAGGTAGGGAGGGGGCCGGCAAGGGAGGGAAATTCAGTGGCCGGCCGTGGGGGAGCCGGGAGGCAATGGCACGACGGTGCGGGCTAGGAGGCGTGGCAGCGAGGGCTAGGCGACACGGAGGCGGCTGCTGTGCGACGTGGAGTGAAGCAGAGAGGGAGGAATGGGACTGGGCCGCGGGCCTCTATTTGGCTCTGCCGCGCCCTGAAGGGTGGCGCATCACAGCCACACCCTGATCGGTGGCGCAGCAAGGCCTACCACGTCAGCGACCAGCGGGGCGGAATGTTGCCACGTACGCACCCTTGTCGCGCCGCCATGCATGGTGCGACAGAGTTGTTTCGCCACACCGTGCAAACAGGCGCGTCCAAAAGTGTTAGTTTTCAAAAAAAATTAAACAGTGTCAGTTTGAGAAATAGTTTAAAAAATGTGTTAAAAATAAAAAAAATTCTCCCCGTACATGCTCCAGCGAGAGATGGGGCACAGAAAGTAGCAGGCCCAGTTGCCTGCCCAGCGCCCTCTTCTTTGCTGGATCCATGGTCAGGGGTAACGCCGCCCGGCGTCCTTGAAGCCATAGGCCATCGCCTCGGAACTTCGTTGCTCCACTGCAAAACGCTTGAGGCTCATCTCCTCCACCGCAAGCGCCACGGTGCCGCCGCCATTCCTGCAACGATGACCTGCCGCTCCATCACGCATCATGCCAAGCTTCCGCATCGCCGACTACACGGTGTAGATGCCGATGGGCAGCCAGCTCAAGGACATCATCAGGGTGCTTGTCGCCGCTATCAGGAAGCACAACATGAGGATGGAAAGGGACGACGGCGTGGTGGTGCTGCTCAAGGAAGACGATGCCAACAACGATGGCGAGCAGTAGCTACTGTCATGCACCAAGGGTCTACGGTGCCTTGACAAGGCTGTCGCGATCGTCGTCATGGATGGAGACAAGGAGTAGGAGGGCAAATGGTCTCTGTGCACTATGAGCGAGGTGGAGGGCATGAAGATCCTAGTGCGGATGCTGCCTATCTGGGTGACGTGCATGCTATGCGCGGCGCTCGCTGGGGCAGATGACCACCACCTTCGTCCAGCCGGGGATGGACATGGACACACGGTTGGGCGAGCAGTTCAAGGTGCCTGTGGCTTCGCTGGTGTCTGTCGAGGTGGTGTTCATGCTCCTATGGGTGTTGTTGCATGACGCCGCCATCATCCTAGAGGCACGGTGGCTTACGGGGTGCCCCGGTGGGCTAATGCAGCTATAGCGCATCAGCGTGGGGCGGTTCCTGGTGGTGCTAGCCCTAGGATGGCCGCGCTCATCAAGAGGCGCCGGCTCCGCGCCATCCATGGAGGGAGCGGGCCGATGACCATCACGTGGTAGGTGCCGCAGTTCGTGCTAGTGGTGGTTGATAGGATCATAGTACCTCTAAAACATAGATCAGGGGATAATCTAGACTTGGATGGGAGACGTGTTTCTATACCTCGCCCTAGCACAGTTAGGTCCATAGCACCGCAGCAACGTGGAAGTCGGTGTCGTTGCAGCGTAGGCGCGGTGGTGGCGATGCGGAGGCGACGGTGGAGTCGGTGGTGGCTTCCTGTCGCTGGCAGCACGTGCTCTTTATATCGGATTAGGATTTCTCTATAGGTGGGTCATGGCGGCTCAGGTCAACCTCGTAGATAGAGCCCTGGCCCCCACCTCCTTTTATGGTGCTGTGCGATAGGGGCCCACCAACCATGGAGCGGTTGGGTGCCCTCGATCAGGGTGCTGATCCAAGAGCCCAATTGGCCATTGGGCCAATTGGTGGAGATCAAACTAACATTCTCCCCCTTGATCTCACCTTATTCCTTAAACTTAACTTACATACTTTATCTTGTTCCCATTCCATCATAGATCAGTGCATAGAGCGTGCCTCATCGTTACGGTCTGTTGCCATTAGATTAAATAGCTACAACGCACCTCTCTGTTTTGAAATAGATACTCAACTAGGCGCTTAGTATCCAGAAATCATTGGCTTTCCCATAAACCCATGTCGACTGTGTGTTCTCTGAACGCACTGGGTGGTTAGCCTTTGGTAAGCGGATCCGCAAGTACTCACTCGGTACTTATCTGCTCAATGCTTTCAACATGATTCTGGATTTTCTCCTTTACAACATATACCTTAGTGTCAATGTGTTTGGCAGCACACTTGACTTGTCTTAGGAGTTAACTTACTTTAAATGGTTATTACTGTTGTCTACCATTATTAAATCTAGGTACAAATTCCCTTAACCTCCTTTTGCCTGTTCCTTAAGCCTCATGTCAAGCTATTCTATGGTATGTATCACTGATGACACCACAACTGTTTCTTTGGAGCTTTTCCACAATAATATTCCAACTGCGAGTGTTAGCAACTATTGTGGATTTCACTACACATCTCGCCAAGACTTAACTTTTGTACCCTCAACTATTTGAGAGTTCTTATTCTTTCTTACTCAGCATGAGGCCTATAATACTTTGCAAAAATACAAGACATTCTCAACTCAATTCTAGTGATCTATATCTGAACTGGACTTCTGCCAAAATATCTCGGATACATAAACTACGTCTGTTTACACAAAAATTTGGAAGAAGGGTCACAGGGACTTGAAAGCACCCAAGATCATGTCATCAAGGAATCAATTGCAAGCAGATCGGAACCAGCTGATTCGAACACAAAACTAGAATCGGCTTTCTTCAGATAGCGCCAGTGGATAATGACAAAGGTTATGATCGGCGCCGGGATGAGACATGCTGGACTCTACAAAAAGGGAAAGATTGGAGTCCAAGTTATCTTAAATTAGGAATGTTTTCTCTAGGGTCAAAAATTGTAATGAGTCATGCTTAGATAGGAGTCATGCGCAGGTCCCGGGTATAAATATCAAAGCCTGGCTATTGTAAAAAGAATAATCAATCCAATACACAAGTTATTTACTTTTTCGGCTCTGGCCACCCTTAGGAGTAGGAGTAGAGTAGATCTCGGCGAGTTCTTCAGCAAGTACGGCTACATCGATCTGGTTGACCTCCACTGCTTGTTGTAAGTACCGTCATGGCTTATACCTCTGTTCGTATGGCTGCATCGATCCGGTCGACCTCCACTGCGACTCTGGTATAAGTTAGTTATCGATTCTTGACTAGTTTAAGTATGGCTGCATCGATCCGGTCGACCCCCACTGCATGAACTAGATCAAGGTCAAGTTATCGGCTCTACCTTAGAATGGCAGTCTTTGGTAGATTCATTAAGTTACCGATATTGCTTATTGCTTTCATTATTTATTTAATTACAGCAATATCACTCTGCCCAATTGGGATTGATCTAGATCGGCCTCATATCTTTTTTAGCCCATCGTTTGTTAATCTAAAACTGGTCTAATCTATACATTAAACGATGAGTTACGTTTTATCGGCTGTTTTACATCAATCTTGATCGTGCATAGCGTGCGGTTAAAGCATGTTGCATCTTGAGTAGATTTATTGGCTAGCGAGAACCGTTCCATGGCCCGTTATCACAGCCTATGTGATTTTACCTCACACCCCACTATTAACACCATGGAGAGGGGATCGTTATTTGATAGATCTATTCCTAATAAGGCATGACTTTAACTGTGCGCTATGCCTGAATCGGCTGTTTAGCCGATATCGAGTGCTTTCACGAACAGTTCGCATCACGAGACCATTGAAGTAAAGATAGGTTGAAAGATATGTTAGCCCCATGATCTTATTATTGTATTACAGCTTGCATGATTCTGCCTCATGCCCCACTGATATTAGTAATGAGTTAGGGTCATCGAGTCTATTGTTATTTCTACGGCCTACATGATTCTGCCTCATGCCCACTGGTTATTGCGATAGATAAGATCTAACATGTTCATTAGATTTACCTTTATTAAACGGTTAAGTGGTGTTGATTTGTTTCTTTATATAAAAAGAGGTTTGGTTACTTGTAATCATTGTCTTGGCATAAACCAATCATTGTTGATATCTTATTGCCATTGATTAATATTTGTTCAAATAACTACATTTATCCTAAATGATAACCGATTCTTCTTATACAACCCAATGAGCTTTAATCAATTTATTCTCATGAATATGCTGGAATCGACTGTTTAGTCGATCTCCTTTCATATCGGCTTTCAGAGCCGCACATTCAGGACTGTCTAGCAACACCGGCAAGTTCCACCCTTAATTACTGATGAACTTTCTCTCCTTGTCAATTATAGGGTCAAATTGACTGGCACGTCTCAGGAGGAGTGCGCAGGATCGACCACCCCTGCGCTGAAGCTAGGCGGATCTATAGCTCCATCGAGTAGACCCTTCCGGCTTGCTACGTGTGTCCTCGGCTCGGGACGAAAATTCTATGTCGACGCATGTTTCTGGCACGCCTAGTGGGACCCCACAATCGTCATGGCGGTTCACAACAACAACAACATCCTTATGCTGCATTATGAAGATCTACCTGATGGGGATAAGGATATCATCAGGAAAGCTACAGAAGAGTTTTAGAACAAATGTTTGTTGTCCTACACCAAAACACGTGACAACACAATTGTTTAAAAATTTCCACTACCAAGAGTTCTGTTACACGGGCAGATAGACACAACTGAAGCTAAAGACATGCGTTTCTTTAAGGAAGTTGTAGACAAATCTATTCGTGATGTCATATCAAGCCATAAAGAAGCTTTTATGGACGTATTCCACAACGCCATGAGAGAGGCGATTCATGGGTTTCCAGTTGGTCAAGGTGGGCTAGCTTATTATAACATTCTAGATCCATTGACCCAAGGGACCAATCAAGTCGGTACCAGCCATCAAGAAGCAGCACCAGCTGGTAGTGGTGATGTCCAGACAGTTTAGGGTTCATCTGAACAGGCTCAAGGAACTACTGCAAATCAAACACAGTATAATCCTAGACCGTCAGTACAGCATGTGCAACAGCCAATGGGGCAAAGTCAGAACCAGGTGATCAATTTTGGCACATCAGGCCACATACCATCGTCGGCTCAAAAAATAGCACCATCAATTCAAAGGATCTTTAGAGATATAGATCATTATGTCTATAATCAGAGACTTCAACAGCAAGCCAGCAAAGGACCCAGCAGATTGAGATTCCACAAGGGTATCACTATGGCACGGATTATAACACCCTTCACATAATGCCAAATCTAGGATATCAAGGCACACGAGATTTCAATCCACAGATGGGTCAACAGGTACAGAGAATTCCAAATCCGTAAGCTGATGAATTGTTGCTGAGGGTGACCGAGATGATAAAAAATCAGTTCGGTCTGAAGCCAAAAGGACTGACCTTTTCATACAAACGTCCATATCCAGAATGGTATGATTTGGTTGCTCTTCCCACAAATTACAGGCTCCCAAAATTCGCTAAATTCACTGGCCAAGACAGTACAAGCACGATAGAACATATTAGTTGGTATCTTACACAATTGGGCGAAGCGTTAGTTGAGGATGCCCATTGAGTTTGTTTCTTCTCTCTGTCCTTATCAGGGCTAGCCTTCACTTGGTTTTCATCATTGCCAGTCAATTCTATTGCCAATTGGGCTGACCTGGAGAAGAAGTTTCATACATATTTTTACACTGGGACTAGAGAAAAGAAGATTACCGATCTAACAACTATAAGATAGAAGACTAATGAATCGGGCACTGAATTTCTTCAGAGGTTCCGAGAAACCAAGAACTTGTGCTTCTCCTTAAACTTGGCCGATGATCAACTAGCTGCTTTAGCTGTTCAAGGAATGCTGCCGATGTGGAAAGAAAAGCTGCTGGGACAAGAATTTGACAACTTGGGACAATTGGTTCAACGAGTAGCAGCGCTCAATAGCCAATTCTAGAGTATGCACAGAGATATCCGGTTCCAGAAGAGTACCACAGTAGCCAAAGCTTATGATCCATACTCAGTCGATGACGACTATGAAGATGAAGAAGAAGAGGTTGCTGCGGCTGAATGGAATTGGGGCAAGAAGACAGTGATGGTGCCAAATCCATGGGGAAGAGGAGTTGAGGAGAGCTATGACTTCGATGTCACCAATTCAGATGAGCTCTTTGATTTCTTACTCAAGAAAGGGCAGAATAAGTTGCCCGATGGTCATGTCATGTTGCCCCCTGATTAGTTGAAGAATAAGAAGTTCTGCAAGTTCCATAATGCTACTTCTCATTCCACTAATGAATGTAGAATCTTCAGACAACATATACAGAGAGCTATTCAGCAGGGGAGGCTCAAATTTGATATGCCTCGGAAAATGAAAGTTGATGACAATCCTTTCCTAGGAGATCAAAACATGGTTGATGCTGGGCTATTCAAAGGAAAAACTAAGGTCCTAACATCAACCAAATCAAAAGAAGCTAGAACAGTCGATCTGAAGATGCATATATTGGCTGACGAGTACAAAGAGATTAGAAGATGTCGTGCCAAGCAAAAGAGCCGATACGAGCAAGGGAAGACGTCAAAAGCAGAGATGATAATGCCGCGGGTCACATCTCAGATTCTGTTGAATAAATGGCAGTGGCAGAAGGAAAAGGATTATCAGCGTTGGTTAAAAGATCAAGCGTACCAGCATCAACTAAAACAAGAGAGGTATGAAAGGGAACAAGCCAAATTACATTGGAATTGTCCTTTCTTTAGGCATTGCTAGAATAAAGGTTTGAAGTTGCCTACCAGACATGACTATCCAGAATGCAACAATCAATATTGGGAGTATAGGCAGTCTCAAACCAACCGCTGATCTATCCATGCTCAAGATGCATATCATCATAATAACATGGATCGGTGCTTAAAAAATAAAAGTGTTCATGATCGGCTTGGAAAAAGAGTCGTTGATCTGGACTGGGCTGATCATGAAGAGGAAAGCACTGAAAGAAGATATGTGTGGCAGGAAGGCCAGTGGTGCCTAGGAGGTTTGACAAGAAGCCAGAAGAAAAGGGTGCAACACCTAAGGAATAAAGAGATGGAACATGCTTAGGCATCCAGTAAGACTCAAGTGTGGCATACCAAGCAAATAGCCGATAGAAAGCAACCATCGACTAATATCCAAATGGCTTTACTGTTGGCATCAGAATTCAAAATCAATGGTGAAAGCCAACAGCCGATCCAAGCAGTCGGCTTTGAAAATTTGTATTAATGGATAATCCAATAGATGGTATAGATGGCAAACTAGGACATGGCTTCACGTCGACCGATGAACTAGAAGTAGATATTGGTCCTAGGGATAGACCTAGGCCGACGTACGTAAGTGCTAAGTTAGATCCGGAGTATAAGCGGGAATTAATTGATTTATTAAAGGAATTTAAAGACTGCTTTGCTTGGGAATACTATGAGATGCCTAGTTTAGACCGGTCAATTGTTGAACATCGGTTGCCAATCAAACCTGGATATCGGCCGTTTAAACAAGCTCTAAGGAGATTCAACCCGAACGTGCTTGATGATATAAAAAAGGAGATTGAAAGGTTACTGGAAGCAAAATTTATCTGATCATGCTGATATGCAGAGTGGATATCGAATGTTGTCCCTGTATATAAGAAGAATGGAAAATTGAGAGTTTGCATTGATTTTAGGGATCTGAACAAAGCCACACATATGGACTATTATCCGATGCCGATAGCTAATATGTTAGTAGATGCAGCAGCCGGGCACAAGGTTATTAGCTTCATGGATGGTAATACAGGATACAACCAAATTTTTATGGCTGAAGAAGACATAGCAAAGACCGCTTTCAGGTGCCCTGGCGCAATCGGTCTATTCGAGTGGGTTGTGATGACCTTTGGTCTGAAGAATGCCGGTGCGACTTATCAAAGGGCGATGAATTACATTTTCCATAAGTTGATCGGCAGGATTGTTGAGATCTACATCGATGATGTGATGATAAAATCCAAAGGGTACAAAGAACACCTGACTGACTTGCATGAGACTTTGGAATGCATGAGGAAGCATGGTTTGAAGATGAATCCTAATAAATGTGCTTTTGGAGTATCAGCCGGAAAATTTTTAGGATTCATGGTTCACGAGAGAGGAATCGAAGTTGGTCAAAAAAGCGTGAAAGCAATTGATGAAGCAGTTCCCCCGACTACCAAAATAGAGTGTGAAATCTCTACTTGGTAAGATTAATTTCATCAGAAGATTCATTTTGAATTTGTCGAAAAGGATCCTGCCATTTTCTCCCTTGTTGAAGTTGAAAAATGATCAAGAATTCAAGTGGGGTGATATACAACATAGGGCGTTTGAAGAGCTAAAAGAATATATGAAGTGTCCACCTGTGCTGGTCCCTCCTCAGCAAGGTAAGCCATTTAAGTTGTACATATCGGCTGATGACAAGACAATTGGATCGGCCCTGATGCAAGAATTTGAAGGAAAAGAGAGAGTTGTTTTCTATCTGAGTAGAAGACTACTGGATCTAGAAACGAGATATTCTCCCACCGAAAAATTATGCTTGTGTTTATATTTCTCTTGCACTAAATTGGGACACTATTTATTATCGGTCGAGTGTATAGTTGTTTCCAAGGCTGATGTGGTTAAGCACATGTTATCAATGCCAATACTAAATGGAAGAGTGGGAAAGTGGATTCTTGCGTTATCGGAATTCAATTTGAAGTATGAATCGGCTAAAGCAGTCAAAGGACAAGTAATGGCGCCGATTTTATCACCCAGCATCACAAGCCAACCATTAGTTATGTAGAGCCAATGCCTTGGACGCTGTTCTTTGATGGGTCATCATGCAAGCAGGTTGGTGGCATCGGTATTGTTATTATTTTGCCTCGGGGGGCAAGTTTTGAGTTTGCTCTTCCAACTGAGCCAATGGTTACTAACAATCAAGCAGAATACAAAGCTATTCTTAAGGGACTTCAACTTCTTGATGAAGTAAAGGCTGAAGCAATTGAAGTATTTGGAGATTCACAGTTAATTATTAATCAATTGATTGGCCTATATGAGTGCAAGGAAGAGACTTTGAAAGGATACTATGATGAGTGCCAAAAGTTACTCAAGGGATTTCTTCATATCTCTTTCTAACATATTCCGAGAGCACAAAACCAAGAAGCTAACCGTCTAGCTCAAAGTGCATCAGGATATCGAGTGTTTCAAGAAGTCTTGAGTAGTGAAACCTCAAGTGATGATTGGAGAGTCGAAATAGCCGACTACCTTAGAGATCTGTCTCAGAAAGTTACCAGAAATCTAAGGTATAAATTGACTAAATATGTTTTGTTATATGACCAGTTATATTATAAAACAGTCGATGGGGTGTTGCTCAAATGCTTAAGCCGAGAAGAAGCTAATGTGTTGATGGGTGAAGTGCATGAAGGGATATGTGGAGCTCATCAATCGGCTTATAAGATGAAATGGATTATCCGCAGAGCCGGATATTTTTGGCCAACGGTGTTGGAAGACTATTTTGAATATTACAAGGGGTGCCAGGACTATCAACATTTTGGTAATATCTAGAGATCGCCTGCATCGGCCATGAATCCAATAATCAAGCCATGGCCGTTTTGAGGTTGGGGAATTGATTTAATCGGCCAGATTTTTCCGCCTTCAAGCAAAGGACATAAGTTCATATTGGTAGCAACAGATTACTTCACTAAATGGGTTGAGGCAATTCCTTTGAAGATGGTAACCTCAAAGAACATGATTGATTTTGTCAGGGAACACATTGTGTATCATTTTGGGATTCCTCATACCATAACTACAGATCAAGGAACAATGTTCACATCAGAAGAGTTTGGGGATTTTGCTACCAGTATGGGAATCAAGCTACTAAATTCCTCTCCTTACTATGCTCAGGCTAATGGCCAGGCAGAGGCGTCCAACTAGATTATGCTTAAGTTAATCAAGAAAAAGATTGAGGAATAGCAAAGGAAGTGGCATTCGACGCTAAATGAGGCGCTATGGGCATATAGGATGGCCTACCATGGATCAATTAAAACGTCGCCCTACGAACTTGTATATGGCCATAATACAGTTCTTCCCTGGGAAGTTTGGACTGGATCGAGGTGTGTCACACTGTAGAATGATTTGTCAGCCGAAGTCTACAAGAATCTTATGATAGACAATTTGGAGGACTTGAGTTGCCTTTGGCTGCGTGCTCTTGAAAGTATCGAAGCAAATAAACTGAGGGTTGCAAAATATTACAATAAAAAGGTCAAGTTAAGCAATTCTCTGAAGGAGACTTGGTCTGGAAAGTGAAATTGCCGATTGGGTCAAAGGACAGTAAATTCAGTAAATGGTCACCTAACTGGGAAGGACCTTATTAGATCAAACGTTGTGCGCCTGGTAATGCTTGTATCTTGGAAACACTAAAAGGAGAGGAAGAATTTGGCCGAGCAATCAACGGGAAATATTTAATGAAATATTATCCTAGCATTTGGATCAATACTTAATAAACGATCTATTCGATCGATAGCTTTAATAGCCAATATTGGAAAGATATCGTCTCCAGTGCAAAAAAATGAACCCAAAGGAGTAAAAGTCGATACGATGTGTATCGCCTATAGAAGCAAAGCAAACACGAATGAAATGATGGGTATGAAGCACGAAACAAAGGGAAATCACTCAAGGCAAGGGAGTTGTTTGCTAAACGTCACCTATTACAAGCTACGAGCTGGAAAACACTTCGCCTACTATATCATCGGCCAGGGTATTGAAAGCTACAGAGTTGGCGACGCTCATAAAATCCTCAACCAAGCGCTCATGCTCCCTAGGGTACGTCGTGTCCGGAAAACCATGGGGAAGAAGCCGAAGATTATGGCCCGAACGGGCTTGTGCAGTAGCCAATGCTACGGCAGCACTATGATGAACGCCATGAAGGGCGACCTCCCTGACACGATTCGGGATGTCATGCAAGCGAACCACCAGAACAGCGCCCCTGGCATTGACAAATCCTACCGCATGATCTGCGGCTGATCAAAGACTCTCCAACTGAGCAGTTAAATCTAAAATATTCAAGGAAAGAGTGATCAGAAATCTTGAGGGCAAAATCTAGGAAAAACAGAGAAATAATGGCAGACATCTCACCCATAATTCTAGCTTCAGCCCTGGCCAACCTTTCTCTCACCAGACCGACCTCGGGGGGTGATCGGTCTTCAATCATGGCCAAAGCCGATTCCACTAGGGAAAGGCAGTTGGCTAGATGCTGGTCAGTCCGATCAATGGAGGCCAGCAGATCATCATTGTCGATCTGTCGCCTCGAGTGACGAGGAAGCTAGCGGTGAGTTGGTGCCAAAGATGACCCCGGGGGCTGGGCAGAGTCAGCCCTTTGATCCAAAGCGATGGAAGTACCCCAAGATGCATCCTCTTGACGACGAAGGCATTGGCATGATGATGTAGATCCGTTGAGGGCTTCTTCAGCAGACCTCTTGTTGTTCTCCATGACCTCGAACCTGCGGAAAGGCAAGAAATATACTGAAGACGAAGGAATATTGAGACGAAGAGGGGTTGTTTTTTGATCCACAGCCGTAGCCCGTATATATAGCCCAAGAAAGCGAGAAGATAGATTTCGATGGAGGTGTGGAATTGAAATCAGAAATAGAAACGGATCAACAATCTAGAAACTTAGGGAAATGGATAACGAAGATATAATGGACTCGAATTTATTGCTTCCCTAGATTACAAAGTATCGTGGGATGGATGCATTGACTAGAGATTAACCCACCAAGACTTCTTTGGATTGAAGGGAGTCCGGATCTCCATAAGGCCAAAACTCATTGTGAACCGAGTCACATCAGCCCATCGATGAAATTGTACCAGAGAAGAAAAGGTCGCCCGCCTAACATATGCCCAACAGATTTCTCAATAAATTGAGGAACTATGGGAAAGAAGCCTGAGACTTTCCCGATGGGCGTTTGGAGGAGCAACAAGGGGAAGGTGTCCATACATTCTAGCCCTCGCAAACACTAGAACAACTTTGTGAGCATGGAGAGAAGACTCAGGTGATATCACAAGAATTCTTCTGACCATAATGGCTGGTCTTCTTGCTCAACGAGGCGCTAGAATAAGTGACACAATCACCCTATGCACAAGAATTCTTCTAGCCGCTTGAGATCTTCATAAGATAGACCATGGAGGGGCCAGCGGAATCAGGAGCACTTGAGGAGGCAGATAGAAGAAAAACATGGCTGAATTGTTGAGTTGCTCTCGTCAGGGTCGGATAGATATTTTATAGCCGGCCTAGAAGGATGAATCCAAGTGCCCGTGAAGCAATGATGCTCTCATAAAAGTTTTGAGGCATGGGCTCATAAGCTGGTATAGACGACGATAAACAGTAGACTCCAGATCAAGATTCTTTACCCGTGACTGCGGACCTATCAGGGACACAGACGTGATAATTTTAGAATAAAATTTCTTTTATCCCAAAATTGGGGGGCATGTGTTTACACCAAAATTTGGAAGAAGGGTCACAGGGACTCAAAAGCTCCCAAGATCATGTCATCAAGGAATCAATTGCAAGCAGATCGGAACCAGCTGATTCGAACACAAAACTAGAATCGGTTTTCTTCATATAGCGCCAGCGGATATTGATAAAGGTTATGATCGGCGCCGGGACGAGACATGCTGGACTCTACAAAAAGGGAAAGATTGGAGTCCAAGTTATCTTAAATTAGAAATGTTTTCTCTAGGGTCAAAAATTGTAATGAGTCGTGCTTAGACAGGAGTCATGCGTAGGTCCTGAGTATAAATATCAAAGCCCAGCTATTGTAAAAAGAACAATCAATCCAATACACAAGTTATTTACTTTTTTGGCTCCAGCCACCCTTAGGAGTAGGAGTAGAGTAGATCTCAGTGAGTTCTTCAGCAAGTACGGCTGCATCGATCCGGTCGACCTCCACTGCTTGTTGTAAGTACCGTCATGGCTTATACCTCTGTTCGTATGGCTGCATCGATCCGGTCGACCTCCACTGCGACTCTGGTATAAGTTAGTTATCGATTCTTGCCTAGTTCAAGTATGGCTACATCGATCTGGTCGACCCCACTGCATGAACTAGATCAAGGTCAAGTTATCGGCTCTACCTTAGAATGGCAGTCTTTGGTAGATTCATTAAGTTACCTATATTGCTTATTGCTTTTATTATTTATTTAATTACAGCAATAACACTCTGCTTGATTGGGATTGATCTAGATCGGCCTCATATCTTTTTTAGCCCATCGTTTGTTAATCTAAAACTGATCTAATCTATACATTAAATGATGAGTAATGTTTTATTGGTTGTTTTACGTCAATCTTGATCGTGCATAGCGTGCGGTCAAAGCATGTTGCGTCTTGAGTAGATTTATTAGCTAGCGAGAACCGTTCCATGGCCCGTTATCATGGCCTATGTGATTCTGCTCACACCCCACTGTTAACACCGTGGAGAGAGGATCATTATTTGATAGATCTATTCCTGATAAGGCATGACTTTAACTGTGCGCTATGCCTAAATCGGTTGTTTAGCCGATATCAAGTGCTTTCACGAACAGTTCGCATCACGAGACCGTTGAAGTAAAGATAGGTTGAAAGATATGTTAGCCCCATGATCTTATTATTGTATTACGGCCTGCATGATTCTACCTCATGCTCCATTGATATTAGTAATGAGTTAGGGTCGTCGAGTCTATTATTATTTCTACGGCCTGCATGATTCTACCTCATGCCCCACTAGTCATAGCGATAGATGAGATCTAATATGTTCATTAGATTTACCTTTATTAAACGGTTAAGTGGTGTTGAATTGTTTCTTTATATAAAAAGAGGTTCGGTTACTTGTAATCAATGGCTTGGCATAAACCAATCATTGTTGATATCTTATTGCCATTGATTAATATTTGTTCAAATAATGATATTTATCCTAAATGATAACCGATTCTTCTTATACAACTCAATGAGCTTTAATCGATTTATTGTCATGAATATGCTGGAATCGACTGTTTAGTCGATCTCCTTTCATATCGACTTTCAGAGCCACAGATTCGAGACTGTCTGGCAACACCGGTAAGTTCCACCCTTAATTACTAATGAACTTTCTCTCCTTGTCAATTACAGGGTCAAATTGACTGGCACATCTCGGGAGGAGTGCGCAGGATCGACCACCCCTACGCTGAAGCTAGGCGGATCTACAGCTCCCTCTAGTAGACCCTTTCGGCTTGCTACGTGTGTCCTCGGCACGGGATGAAAATTCTGTGTCGACAACATCAAGGTAAGTTCTTACTTATACTTGTACACACATCAAGCTTCCAATAGCTGAAGCATATGGAACTATATTCTTTTGATCGATCTCATATCAGATTCTAGAACACTTAAAGTTCTCAAAACTATTACCCTTGACTATAGGAGCAGGCGTAGGTTTACTCGCATGCATACTTTACTTCTTTAGAATCTTTTCTAAGTATGCATTTGCGATAGTCTTAATACCCTATTTTCTTCTATCTCGATGAATTTTGATTCCTAGAACCAATGACACTTCACCAAGATCATTCACATTGAAACTTGAGGACAAAATTTCTTCTTCTCCAATGACAGATTAACATCACTACTAAGGAGTAGAATGTCATCTATTCACAGGATGTGGAAAATGAAATATCCATTCTTGATCCTCGCATAAACGCTATCGTCCTTCTCATTTTTTTAAGACCCAAACTTTCTTATTGTTTTCATCAACTTCAATACTAATGTCTAGAGACATACTTTTAACCCATAAATGGATTTCTACAGGCAGCATCCCATATGTTCTTTTCTTTCACGACAAAACCTTTTAGGTTGTGCCATGTAATCGTTTTCATATAAATCCCCGTTGAGAAATGTCGTCTTTACATCCGTATGATGTAACTCTAAATCGTAATGTGCCATTAACACCATATTGATTCTAAAAGAATCCTTACATAAGACTGGAGAGAAAACTCTCATTATAATCTATTCTTTCTCTTTGCTTAAAGCATATTGCCACAAGTCATACTTTATATCTTTCTACATTCCCTTTGGAGTCACATTTTGTCTTGTAGACCCATTAACAGCCTACTATTTTGGCTCCATTAGGAATTACTTCTAAGTTTCAAACATCATTGGTATTCATCGAATTCATTTCAGCTTA
Source organism: Miscanthus floridulus (assembly GCF_019320115.1). NCBI lineage: Eukaryota > Viridiplantae > Streptophyta > Magnoliopsida > Poales > Poaceae > Miscanthus > Miscanthus floridulus. Next base: position 142,885,101 of record NC_089589.1, on the reverse strand, counting down.
CATAGCTCCTTGCCATTTAAATGAGTAAACGCTTCTCATGGCTTCTTCAAATGAGGTGGGATCATCCTCCATTTGAATTTCTTTATTAACATAAACTTCATAGTAATTAGAAAACTGGTTTACTAATTCTTTGAGACATTCTGGGGCCTCAGCTACTGGCGCTCTCATATGGGGTTGTTGTTGCTCTTCATTGCCAAGAGACAATTGATTCTACAAGCTCGTGTATGGCAAGATCCTTATTTACATTATTTATTTTCTTCGAAGAGCCAACAACAGGTGTTGCATTAGTCATACAACATCAACAGGTATTGAGAAACTTGTTGCTCCTAAGTCACTGGAGTTTGCACACGGTCCCTCTTCTCTTCAAGTCTTAGGTCTCTACATACCTCTACATACCGTGCTCCCCCAGATCTTCCCATCTTTTCTAAAGATAGTGTATCTTCAAATATCTTATTTTGGGTTTAATCTGTTAAAATCTCATATGGCGCTTTAAGCATTACCTTAACATCTTTGAGACTGACTACGCTATTTTCCTGTCGGAACTTTTAAAAGGTCTAGGAATTTAGCTATTTCTCTGCTTAGGGGTATCAACGTTGTGACAGTTGTACTCCTCCAACAGTCGTATTCATCTTAATTAATCTTTATCTTACTCTTAATGAAGAGTATCTTTCTTAATTGATCTTTATATTTTTCTCCTCCTCGAAATATGGCATGAACTTTACTGCCATAATTTTGATAACTATTTAGAAAGCCTGTAAACGGGAGACACTTATAACATACTTCATTCACATGATTGTGTCATCTAAACAAAGTTATTTCTTGATCCGTTTAGGAGTACACTTTCCTTAATTCACTTTAAGAACTCAATGAGGTCTTTCATTAGTGATACTTTTGCAAGTCACGCTTGCATCTTTTCCTTATCCTTTGGTTAGTATTGACCATGACGATGCATTTCTATTGTGCCATGGTCGATACTAGGATAGCATAAGAGCTACCCAAACTTCCCTCACTATGCGGGATACAAAAACATATGAGTCATCACAAAACTTCTCCCGCCATGCTGGATGGACTAGCATAATTACTATGCAAAAACTTCTCCCCATGCGGGATACATCTATATGAAAACTTAGTCATGACGACTAAAGCATTCACTTATACTTCATTTTCCAATTAAATCTTCCCATTGGTTCCAATTTAATCAGAAAATTAGTAAACTAACAAAAACTATCTTGAACTGGCTTGACTCAAGCCTTTTCATTCACATACCCCAGCATTGCAGCCCGTTGGCATGTAGCCGAGTGATCTCGTCGGTTAAAATAAAACATATAATATGCTTCTATATCAATTCTACATCACCGTTGGGTAAAAAATAGAATTAATGCATAAAACTCATCAATTAACTTGAAATCCATATAACTACTCTTCAAAATTAAATTGTCCCATTGGTTCGAATTTAATTAGAAGATAATCAACATCATTGCAGCGGAAACTTAATAATGAAATACATTCTTTTAGTTCAGGAGCATTTCTTGGTCCTTATCAACTCTCTGAAAAATTCACCACGTTGGTGTAAAATTTTATAGATATTTAAACTTCAAACTTAAATTTGTTATAATATTGTCATCATCAACGTTGGTCAGAAAATGACAATACAATAATCTTACTTAAACAAAAAACCGACTACTCCTCTAATTAAAATTTTCCATTGGTTCCAATTTAATTAGAGGATCAACATAATCATAATTTACTAAATATTACTGCTCTTCAAATTAAATTCTCCCGTTGGTTCGAATTTAATTAGAAGATAATAAACTTTAAACTTTGCAGCGGAAACATGAAAAATTCTTTATCTATTTTTCAGAAGCATTTTACTTTTCTCATCTACTCTCTGAAAAAATTATCCCGTTGGTTCAAATTTTGACAGAGATTCAAAACTTGACAAAAATTTATCAAAATTTGCTTCTGAAATTGTCAAAACTGCTTCTAAAAAATAAATAAAAGCTTAAAACATTAGCAACTGTTCATTTGGCCCGGCCTTTGGAAAAAACAGTACGCGGCCCAGCTCTACAGCACAGCAGCGCGTGGCCCATTCATCGAAAATGGCCCACGCCGATCATGTGAGCTGCCCTCCCCCATGCCCAGGCCACAACCTAGGCCTGGGCCGGGAATTCAGCCCACAGCGCGCGCTGCTACACCGCTCCACCTGGGCCAACTGCCGGTCCAGACGATCTCGGGCGCTAGTTTCCATCCGATGCCCGGGTGTCAATATTGCAAGAACAAAACTCGGCCGTGACTCATCCCCAAAACCCTAATCTCATTTCCGTCTCCTCCCTCTCTCTCTTCGCTCTCTTGCGCCAAGCAGGCGTCAGCGGCGACGGCCACGGTGGTCATCGGCGCCTGTGAGGAAGACAACCATCGAACCAAGTCCGGCTCCCCTTCCTCCTCTTCCTTTCTCTTCCCTTTCCCCTTCTCTTCCTCAGTGCCGCAGTCAGAGACGACCACGACATGACGATAGCCTATGGTGGCCGGAGCAAAAGAAGGTAGTGGCGTCGCTGCGGGGGCCCTCGCCGGCGCGCTCGCTCGGCCAAGGATGAGCGCGTCGCTGTCGAGCGGCCTTACGGTGGTGCCCTGAGCGCGCGCGCAGCGCAGCGGAACGCCAGTGAGCCGACGTGGCTCGGGTGGATTCCGCGCGGTGGTGGGGTCACCTTCCCGCACGACGGCGGTGGCGACGGTGGTGAGAGAAACCCGAGTAGGTCCCCTCCCCTCTCTGTCCTCCTTCTAGGTTAGGGCTACTTCAGTTTCTGTGATCTAGGGTAAGGGTTCGTTCTTGCTACCGACGGCCGTCAGTCCAGATCCAGCGAGCCGTCGTGGTTTCTATCCTGTGGCGGAAAGCCGGCAGTGATGGCAAGGTAAAATCCTGTCGTCTCTGATCTAGGGTTAGGGTTAGAATTTGGGGAATTTTAAAGCATGTTCACCTCCTTCTAAATTGGTTGTTCTTTTCTACCCTAAGACTTAGATCTACACCCTAGACAACCTGGCTCTGGTACCAATGATAGGATCATAGTACCTCTAAAACATAGATCAGGGGATAATCTAGACTTGGATGGGAGACGTGTTTCTGTACCTCGCCCTAGCACTGTTAGGTCCATAGCACCACAGCAACGTGGATGCCGGTGTCGTTGCAGCGTAGGCGCGGTGGTGGCGATGCGGAGGAGATGGTGGAGTCGGTGGCGGCTTCCCATCGCTGGAAGCATGTTCTCCACTAGTGCAGCAAGGTTTTTTGCTCCCGGTTGGGAAACCCCTTTAGTCCCGGTTTCCCAACCGAGAGCACCAATCCAGGACTAAAGGTACCCTCCTTTAGTCCCGGCTTGACGCCCGGGACTAAAGGGGGACCTTTAGTCCTGGTTGGAAACACCAACCGGGAGTAAAGGGGGCCTCCAGGCCTGGCCAGGGACCACCACGGGGTAGGACATTGAGTCCCGGTTGGTGTTACCAACCGGGACTAAATGTCCCTCTCTTTTTTTTCCTTTTTTGGTTTCTATTTTTGGTTTCTTTTTTCATTTAATGATTAGTTTTGATATTAAAATACATTTTCGAATACGCTGCTAATAGTAATATATATGTGTACTTCACACGCGTAAGTTTTCGTTCGAACTTTGTACATAAATAACAAACGAATATACGTGTACATGCATATATATATGATGATCATATATATACACACGTTATTTTATGTACATATAATATGTGCATACATACATATATATATATATATATATATATATATATATATATATATATATATATATATATATATATATATATATATATATATATATATATATATATTACAAAGGTTTGATATATAAATTGTTTATGTCCTTAGCAATTCACTCCAGATTTGGCATCCACGTTTCGTTCGGGTCATTATTGTAGAACTCGCCGTTGGGGTTGATGACCTGGTCATTTAGAAATCCTGCTATAGTCTCTCGAATTGCTTTAAGTTGGTCAAGTCGTATGACTCTTTCCCTCAACCATTCAGTCTTCAATAAAAGTTAAAGGAAAAAGTATTAATATATATATATATATATATATATATATATATATATATATATGTATGTGTATTGCTCATGTAATTACTTATACAAATGAGAGCAATAAAGAAATTGTAAATATACGATCGAAATAATATAAAGGAAAAAGTATTTATATACGTACTTTGAGTTGCTCTTCAGGAGTTCTCTTTGAGTACGCCATGATGAACTTGCAAACATAGTATCCGCAGTAGTTGTTACCCTGCTCCTGCCTTAGAACCCACTTTTATGACAAAAAAATCAATTAGGGTGAATTGAAATCATCATATGGTGTTAATTGAATATAAATGTGTAGTTATAGTACTTACTTTGTGTGCGATTACACCCAATGGCGCTTTGCAATATTTCATTTTTTGTTCCTCAATGAACCTTTTCCAAACCCTGCTCCCAATAAAATAAAAAAATAATTTAACCTTTAATAATTGTTGAGAGATCGGCGCCATTATATATATATGTTGTTATAGAGAAACTAAATTAATTACCCTTGTATAATATCTATCATGTCTTGATACTCCGTTTGCTGTTTTCTCAACAAGTCTAAGATTTTCAATCTACTATTGGCCATATCGATGACCATCAATATCTAGTGATTGCTGCATAAACATATATATATATATATGTGTGTGTGTGTGTGAGAGAGAGGTAACTAGCTAGTAAGGAAATATTGATGTCCCATATATATGATCGACATTAATTACTTATAATAACACTCACTTGAAGTTGTAGGGGAAGAGTATCTCCTTCTTGTCGCGTTGGTTCACTAAGAAATTCATGAGATTTCTCTCAGGTTGAGGCTTATAATCCTTTGGGGGTTAGGGTGTTTGTATACGACATACGGATCAACGAACCCAACATCATTATCCTTTCTCTTTCTAAGTTCTGTCATCTCATATCTGTATACATGAAAATTGTGAATATATATATTGTGAATATATAATAAAGAAATTGTGAATATAGTAGAAAATAATCACACTTACAGACAATAGCAGCTAATGAGACTTTTGTCGAGAGAGTCCAGGTGGCATAGTTGGTGTAATTCTGGAAGCTCGACATAGATAATATCATTGCCACGGAAGTAATGGTGGTTTCTAATTCTGACAGAAAGATAGATTTGTCCCGCATCAGACGCCGACATGTACCACCCGTTTAGTAGGTACATTTGCGTACCTAGTTCACCTAATTTCTCTGGGTTGTATAGACTCTGGCCTGGTACAAATTTCTTGTAAGGATCCACTTCCGAAACAGATGGTCCTTCAGCGAGCACTTCGGCAAGGTTCAAACCAGTGTCCTCATAAAACCGAAGAAACAACTCATATCCGCCTACCTCCTCCACTAAGTTTAAGTTTGAACCATATTCGTTAGGAACAACAAGGGGGGGGATTGATTGTTGCGATTGTTGTCCGAGTTGTGCAACACCTTTCCCTACTCTCTTCTTTTTTTGCGCTGCCTCATATGACTTGGTGAGAGAGCGGTCATAGTCCGATATCGGTTGTTTCGTGGCACTCTTAAGAGAATCTCGTTTTTTTGTTCCAACTTCTTTCTTAGCTGATCTGGAGGTAGGAAGAAGTATGATGGCTCCGGGTTCTCCCTCGCTCGTCATGCCTGTTTTGCACCTTCAAAGAAATCTGTCACTTCTTTTTGTACTGCATCCTTTAATTCCTGTTCACTTTTCTCATAAGATAGTTTTTGGGGAATAACTGGATGAGTATTTGCTTTCTGCTTCTTTGCCGGTGGGCAGGGCAACGGCTTCGTTTGTGGGGCGGACCTCTTAGGGGCTGGCTTCCTTGGAGGCGGGGGAGGCGTTGGAGACCGCCTTGGAGTCAGTGTAGACTTTGGAGGCAGCGAAGGCGTTGGAGACCTCGGCGGAGGAGTTGTGGACTTCCTTGGAGGCAGCGGAGGAGTTGGAGATGGTGGGGATGCAGCAGTGCCTTCGAAGGCATCATCATTGCCCTGAGCACTATGATGGTCGGGAGAAGCAACAACTAGACTTTGGTTGGCGGAGGCCCTGCTTTGTGAGTACAAAAAATAATGAGATATAAGTAAATGCTTATTATTAGTCATGCCCATAGAAAATTATCAAAAAATTGTTTTGTTAACTTTTGTCCGCACCTAATGTCTGCTGGTGGTGGAGCAGACGCCCTAGGGATAATGATGTAGCGCTTGCGCCATAGTATATATGCCTTCTCTGCTTCTCCTAGAGTCTTCTCTCCATCACCTCCAGGAATGTCAAGAGCTAGATCCTCATAACCTTTGCTCACTTTATCCACTGCGACCTTAGCATATCCAAGTTGTATTGGTGCCCCATGGATTCTTGGTGTCTTGGTAGGGTCTGGAGGAGTAAAAACACCGACAGCGACCTTGATTGTGTCATTCCCCCTTGGAACATGTAGCTCAATTGATGTCATTGGAGTAGTGACATCATCCACGGGGAAGCGCAGCGCTGCGTCATCTTGCTTTGGCAGCTCAGTGGAAGCGCAGCTGCTTTTCAACTGACCAAGGGGGCTAATATTAACATTCATTCCTGGCTCTGATGCCTGCCTCTGGGCACTCATTGCTATCTGCACTTGCTTTCTGATTTCTTCCTGCATTCTTGCTTCCATTGCTTTTTCTCGCTCCTTTGCTTCAAGCACCATTTCCTCCAACATTGTCACCCACGCTGCTTGCTCCTCCTTGCTTCTCTAGCGGCTTTGGTTGGTTTCCCTGTCATTAGGGAAACCATGAACCCATGGAGTGTTGTGTCCTAAGCCTCTGGTTCGGCCAGTGTGTTCAGCAGACCCGATGGCATACGTCAGCTCATCCTTCTCTCTATTGGGCTTGAACACACCAATCTCTTTAGCTTCTATAGCAAAAGCCAATCGGCGTGCTGCTGTTTCGAGTTTTTGCCCATACACTGCCAGACCGGTCTATGGGTCGAGTCTTCCCCCATGACCGAAAAACCAATTCTTCGAGCGTGGGGGCCACTTGGCTAATTCTGGTTCGATCCCCTTGGCAATAATGTCCGCTTCCATTTTTTGCCACTTCGAAATGGCAGTATCGTAGCCACCTGATCCCATGTCATGGTGGTATACCTTTTTTCGGGCATTCTCTTGGTTCCTTCTCACCCGTGCCTCACCCTCTGCTGATGTCTTGTACTCTACGAAATCATTCCAATAGGGCCTCTGTTTCGAGATCGGGCCCATAGCAGTATTGAAATTCGGCGTTTCGTTCTTCTTGATGTATGTGTTGTATAGGTGTTTCTTCCAAGTCTAGAATTGTGTGGCCATCTTCTTCATAGCCCACGATCAAACTAGCTCCTTCAATTCATCATCATTGATATCATCATAATCATCCGCTTGCAACGTGAAATGGGCAAGGATATCATTCTAGAGCAAATTCTTGTCAACATCAGAGACAAAACTAACATCAGGCTCGTTGATCTTTTTCTTCCATTCACGGATACTGATCGGAATTCTGTCCCTTACAAGGTACCCATAGTGTTCCATGAATTTCCTTTTATGTGGACCAAGTGATTCGCCTGTCTCGATGTTGAATTCCGATATTATGTACCGGCCCTCCAGTGGTTTCTTCGGTCCTCGAACATTTTTGCTCTTCGCCGTTGTGGTCACCGATCCAGAGGGCTACATATAAAAAAATAATAAATAAATATCTTTTATACACAGAAATATATACAATATTCACATATAATATATATTTAGTATATATACCTTGCCTGTATTTTCTTGCAAAACATTTTCTTGCTCATTTTCAAGAGCTAGGTATTGACTTCCGTCATCAACATCCTGCTCACCAGCATTGGCAATAATATTCATCATTTCTTCCTCCATGTTGTCTCCCGGGGCAGCCATATCTAACAAATTTAACAAAATTTAAGTCACATATATAAACAAGTCATATATATACAATAAGTCATATACAAATTTATCTAAGTCACATATATAAACAAGTCATATATGTAAACAAGTCATATATGTACAATAAGTCATAAACAAAATAAATCTAAGTCACATATATAAACAAGTCATATATATAAACAATTCATATATGTAAACAAGTCATATATGTACAATAAGTCATATACAAAATAAATCTAAGTCACATATATAAACAAGTCATATAAACAAGTCATATATATAAACAATTCATATATGTAAACAATCATATATGTCAACAAGTCATATATGTAAACAAGTCATATAAACAAGTCATATATATAAACAAGTCATATATGTAAACAAGTCATATAAACGACGAATTCGCCCTAGCGAGAACGACAATTCGCTCTAGCGAGAACGACAGGGCGAATTCGTCGTTCTCGCTAGGGCGAATTTGTCGTTCTCGCTAGGGCGAATCGTCGTTCTCGCTAGGGCGAATCGTCATTCTCGCTAGGGTATACAACAACGGGGTGGCGTTGCTCCGCATATACAACAACGGGGCGGCGTTGCTCCGCATATACAACAATGGGGCGACGTTGCTCCGCATACAACACAACGAGGCGGCGTTGCTCCGCATACAACACAACAAGGCGGCATTGCTCTACATACAACACAACGAGGCGGCGTTGCTCCGCATACAACACAACAAAGCGACGTTGCTCCGCATACAACACAACGATGGCGTTGCTCCGCATACAACACAATGAGGCGTTCCTCTGCATATATCACATACAAACACATATCAACGTACGTAGGGGTCGGCGGTGACGATCGACGTACGTAGGGGTCGGCGGTGATGGGCGTACGGAGGCGGTGATGATGAGGGCGGTGTCGGTGGCTGGGCCAGGTGGCGTCGGTGGCGGCGCGAGCGTCGTGGCCGGCCTGGCTGGGGTGGAGTCGTCAGGGGCGTGCACGCTGTGTTAGTGGTGGCGTGGCGTCGGGCGCTAGGGGCAGTGTGGCGTCAGGGGCGGCGTGCGTCAGGGGTGGCGTCAGGGGCGTGGCGTGGCGTCAGGGGTGGCGTGGCGTCAGGCCGGGCCGTAGTGTGGTGTCGGGGCCGAGCGTCGGGGCGGTGGGGCATCGGGGCGCCGGGCCAGGGTGGTCGGGGGGCGGCGTGTCGGTGAGTGCGCTTAGTCGGGGCATGCGACGTCGGGGTGGTGGGGCGCCGGTGTGTGTGCAGGCGCTCGCGAGGTGTGGCGTCGGCGGCGGATCAGACGAGCGGCAGCGGGTCTGTTATGGCTTGGCTCGGCAGTGGGGAGGAGGAAGAAGAGGGGCCAGGGCGGGCGCAGAGGCTATATAAGGGAGAGGACCTTTAGTCCCGGGCACCACCACCAGCCGGGACTAAAGGCCCTTTAGTCCTGGACCCTGTTAACGCCCGGGACTAAAGGTCGCACCTTTAGTTCCGGCTGGTGGTGGCGCCCGGGACTAAAGGTAACCTTTAGTCCCGGCTAGTGGTGGCGCCCGGGACTAAAGGTTTTTGGCGGGCATCCAAACTGCTGTTTTGCTGCCCACCAATTCATTAGGATTTTAATATATTTCTTTTTACACAAATGATAAAAGGATAGTTAATTGCACAGAAAATTAAATAAAAGACATAAAAATATTTTTAAAAAATATAGATTCTATTTTGCTTTATTGCACACAGGAAAATTATGTGACCTAAAGTTTTAATTTTTTTAACAAGTTTTAAAACACAATATAGTGTTTAAATTACTATTTCGATAATGCAAAAATATAGTGTTTAATTAAATTCTGTTTCGACTGGAAATTTGTTTTCACATCATTTGAACGTGACATAATCCCACCATCAAACATAAATTTGTTTTCACATCATTTCAACGTGACATAATCCCAACATCAAACATAAATTTATTTTCACATCATTTCAACGTGACATAATTCAACATCAAACATAAATTCACAATTATTACATAATATCTCTAATACACACTATTGAACATCAATATATATATCAAGCGGGCACAGTAGTGAACTTCTTCTTGACGTATGTCCCTTGGTTATGATCGCACCATAACCATGGAGTGTCCTCATCGTTTAGCTGGATGCTAGGGTCTTTGTTCACTGTGAAGGGTGAAATTCGGTCATCCTTTTCATAATCTTCTGACTTGTCTTCGATTCCGACAATGTTTCTTTTTCCTGAAAGAACTATGTGGCGCTTTGGCTCATCATTGATTGGGTGGTTGTCGTTTTTCCCTCTCTTCGGTTTTGTAGACATGTCCTTGACATAGAACACCTGAGTCACATCCTTCGCAAGGACAAACGGTTCGCCTTTGTACCCAATATTGTTGAGGTCCACTGTTGTCATTCCATACTGGTTGTCGACTGCTACGCCGCCTCCAGTCGTCTTTACCCACTGGCACTTGAACAAAGGTACCTTAAAATGAGATGCATAGTCTAGTTCCTATATCTCCTCTATGCGGCCATAGTATGTTTGCTTGTTCCCACTAGGGTCGGTTGCATCTATGCGGACACCACTGTTCTGGTTGGTGCTCCTTTTATCTTGTGCTACTGTGTAAAATGTATTCCCATTTATCTCATACCCTTTGTATGTGAGGATATGCCACGATGGCTGCCTAGCCAACAAATACAGCTCCTCATCAATACTCTCATCACCCTAACATTCTTTTCGCAACCAGTCGCTGAAAGTTTCCATGTGCTGACGCGTAATCCATGCTTCAGACTTCCCTGAGAACTCAGATCAGAGGAGGTTCTTGTGTGTCTCGATATACGGATCTACCAAGGAGGAGTTCTGTAGAACTGTGTAGTGTGCTTTATTGAAATAATCATCACCCTTACCAATATATGTTTTCTTCCCTAGTGTCCCCTTTCCACTTAGTCTCCCCTCGTGTCGCGATTCAGGAACACTAATCGGGTTAATATTGGGAATGAAGTCAACACAGAAATCAATGACCTCCTCTGTTCCGTAGCCCTTGGCGATGCTTCCTTCTGGCCGAGCACGGTTGTGAACATATTTCTTCAGGATTCCCATAAACCTCTCAAAGGGGAACATGTTGTGTAGGAACACAGGACTGAGAATAGTAATCTCCTTGACTAGATGAACTAGGAGGTGTGTCATGATATCAAAGAAGGAAGGAGGGAACACCAACTCAAAGCTGACAAGACATTGAACCACATCATTCTGTAGTTTCTCTAGATCCGTTGGATCGATTGCCTTCTGAAAAATTGCATTGAGGAATGCACATAGCTTCACGGTGGCTAGACGTACATTTGGCGGTACAATTCCTCTTAATGCAACTGGAAGCAATTGAGTCATGAGCACGTGGCAGTCATGGGACTTTAAGTGTCCAAATTTCTTCTCTGGCACATTTATTATACCCTTTATATTCGAGGAGAATCCAGACGGTACCTTAATGCTATCTAGGCATTCAAACAAGCTGTCCTTCTCTTCTTTGCTAAGAGTGTAGCTGGCAGGACTTAAGTACTAGCGTCCATCATCTGTCTTCTCTGGATGCATGTTGTCTCATTCTTTCAAACACCACAGGTCCTGTCGTGCTTCAATTGTGTCCTTAGGCTTCCCATACACACCCATGAAGCCTAGCAGGTTCACACAAAGATTCTTCATCAGGTGCATCACGTCGATCGCGCTGCGGACCTCTAGGACTTGCCAATAGGATAGCTTCCAAAATATGGACTTCTTCTTCCACATGGGTGCGTGACCGTTGGCATCCTTCGAAACAGGTTGGCTGCCAGGTCCCTTTCCAAATATTACTTTCACATCATTGACCATATCGAGGACGTCCTCACCAGTTCGGTTGCGAGGCTTGGTCTGGTGGTCTGCCTTACCTTTAAAATGCTTGCCTTTCTTTCTTACGGGGTGATTTGCAGGAAGAAATCGTTGATGCCCAAGGTACACGACCTTGCGATACTTTTTCAAGAATATACCTTTCATGTCACCGAAACAGTGCGTGCATGCATTATATCCCTTGTTTGATTGTCCTAAAAGATTACTTAGAGCTGGCCAATCTTTGATTGTTATGAACAACAATGCTCACAGGTCAAAGTGCTCCTGCTTGTGCTTATCCCACACGCGTACACTGGCTTGTTCCACAAAAGTAGAAGTTCTTCAACTAGTGGCCTCAGGTACACATCGATGTCATTGCCAGGTTGCTTTGGGCCTTGGATGAGCACCGGCATCATAATAAACTTATGCTTCATGCATAACCAGGGAGGAAGGTTGTAGATACATAGAGTAACAGGCCAAGTGCTGTGACTACTGCTCTGCTCCCCGAAAGGATTCATACCATCCGTACTTAAAGCAAACCTTAAGTTTCTTGCGTCACTTGCAAACTCGGGGAATTCTCTATCGATTGCTCTCCACTGGGACCCATTAGCAGGGTGTCTCAACATATTGCCTACCTTACGGTCTTCTTTGTGCCATCGCAACAACTTTGCATGGTCTCTGTTTCTAAAAAGACGTTTCAAGAGTGGTATTATAGGAGCATACCACATAACCTTGGCAGGGATTTTCTTCTTGGGACGTTTGCCCTCAACATCACCAGGGTCATCTCGCCTGATCTTATACCGCGACGCGTGACATATAGGGCATGCATCCAACTTCTCATACTTCATGCCACGGTAGAGGATGCAGTCATTAGGACATGCATGTATCTTCTGGATTTCTAATCCTAAAGGGCAGACTACCTGTTTTGCTTCGTACGTAGTGCTGGGCAATTCGTTATCCTTCGGAAGCATCTTCTTTTGGATTTTTAGTAACTCCGTGAATCCCTTGTCAGATACACCATTCTTTGCCTTCCAATGCAGCAATTCCAATGTGGTACCTAACTTTTTCTACCCCGCATCACAAGTTGGGTATAGCAATTTCTTGTGATCCTCTAGCATGCGGTCGAACTTGATCTTCTCCTTTTCAATTTCGCATTCTCTTTGTGCGTCACGAATGGCCTGACCAAGATCGTCAGCGGGCTCCTCCTCTGCCCCTACCTCTTCTTCAGCGGGCTTCTCCTCTGCCCCCACCTCTTCTTCAGCGGGCTTCTCCTTTGCCCCCACCTCTTCTTCAGCTTCCCCCATTGCAGTATCATTGAAGGCACCATATTCAGCAAAAATGTCATCATCGCCCCATTGTTCTTCTTCACCTTCTTCCATTACAACTCCGGTTTCTCCGTGCTTCATCCAACAAATATAGTTTGGCATGAAACCCGACTTGAACAAGTGTGAATGAAGAGTCTTTGAGTTAGCATATTCCATCGTATTCTTACATACGGCACATGGGCAGCACATGAAACCATCGTGTTTGTTTGCCTCGGCCGCACGTAACAAAGAATGCACACCGTCCATGAACTCTTGGGAGCGACGATCAGCATTGTACATCCAATGCCGACTCATCTGCATTACATGACATAAATACCATATTAAAACCTAGAACATAATTAGTTAATTATACAACATGCATACCACCACAAAAGCTATAAATTTAAGAAAGCCTCGCTACAATGTAGACAATCCCAACTACCACTAAAAACACTAAAGCTAAAATTCACTTCAGCATCACAAGGATTTCGCGACCAATCCCAACTAAAACAGACAGATCCCCCGTTTGTTCAACATCTTTGGGCTTCTTCGGCTGGATCACTGCCTCATTAGCCGCCATATCTGCCTGTTGTGCAAGATATTTTTACACGAGTTCAACATACTCTTCCTCCCAGTAGAAGCCTGAACATCCAGTGCCATCCCACTGAAATTAAAATAGAAAATTAGAACTTTAATCACAACCATCATGAAAATAGGTATAAACTAACCATAGTCATTAAATACGATAAAATAACTCACATTGCGATCCGGACACTTGTAGAAAATGCGACCCTTGTTGGGACCCTCCTTCTTCACTCGGTACTCCATCACAATCTTCGTCTCATCACAACACTTGCTGCATGCAATGAGTGGGAGGCCCGGCCTAAGTCGCTTTGGAAACCCATGAGAAGCCGAGGACCCGGAAGCAGTTGCCAGCTACTCTCTATACTCATTTTTTAATACACTATAAATTTCTCATTTTATAAACAAATAAAATTAAAAAAACTCTAAAATTCTCTATATCTCTAAACAATGAAGTGTGCTATGCATGCTACAAATGAACGATGAATACTAGTTTTTAATAGATACTTTAACCTTCCTTCATGTAAATATGCAAGCTTGAAGTGATTTTGAGCTCAAATTGCTTACAAATGAAAAAAACCACAATAAAGAACCATATATATATAGTGAACAAAATGAGATAAGACAATGGTGAAACATAAGAGTATGAAGTTGGTAACCTTTAGAACCGAAGAATCGACGGAGGAATCGAAGAATGGATGGAGAAAGAGCAAGAACACTGCTTAAATTTGAATTGAAGCTCTCGGGCGGGCTCGGGGAGGAAGAAGACGACCAGCAGGATTTATAGGGGGACCTTTAGTCCCGGTTGGTGGATCCAACCGGGACTAAAGGTCACTTTCCAGTCCCGGGCCACACCACTAGCCGGGACAATAGCTTTAGTCCCGGTTGGAGCCACCAACCGGGAGTAAAGGTCGACCTTTAGTCCCGGTTGGTGGCTCCAACCGGGACTAAAGGTCCCCTGCCACAACGGCCTGGCGCAGGAGCCGTTGGGCAGGGACCTTTAGTCCCGGTTGGATCCACCAACCGGGACTTAAGGTCTCTCTAGTTCCGGGCGCAATATTTCTCAGGACTAGAGCCTGGTTTGGCCCTTGGATCAAAGTTATGTTCTCTACTAGTGCTCTTTAGATCGGATTAGGATTTCTCTATAGGTGGGTCACGGCGGCTGAGGTCAACCTCGTAGATAGAGCCCCGGTCCCCACCTCCCTTTATGGTGCTGTGCGACAGGGGCCCACCAACCATGGAGCGGTTGTGCGCCTCCGATCAGGGCGCTGATCCAAGGGCTCCGACATCTTCTGCGGGATCGCACAGCTAGAGTTCTTCTACGGGGAGGCCCCGGCCTTCTCCTTCCTGTCGCTGTCACGTAAGCAAAACCAGCGCCACGTAGGCAAAACCAGGTGCCCAAAACCGCCCAGGGTAAAATGGCTGGTTTTGCAAAGTTTAATGTGTTGGATACCCGGTTTTATAGGTTAAGGGGTTAAGTAGACCACACATGATACCTCAAGGGATTATTTAGACTTTTTCTTATTTTAATATATACTTAGGGATGCAAGGCAGATTGTCCGCAACCCTGCAAATAGACTAAACTTTGCTGGTTAACTAACCTGTAAAAATTAAATCTATTTATGGGTTCGCAGATAACTCGTCTTGCACTCTACATGTACTTTTACTATTTATTTAATTCATCGAGGCTAGCAGCTGTTGAGATTGAATGCAGGAACAGGTTCTAGTTGTACTTAAAAAAGCCTTCGTCACCTAACCACTTCCACTTCCACTCCCTCCTTATTTTTCTGCAAACTTTCTTTACTTGCTCCACTAACAGTGCCCACCTACCTAAATATAGCTGTCTGCTCTGTAAGGGGAAAATAAAGATGATGACCAAAATCCTATGCACGGTCTTTATTTCATGGACTTTACCGTGCTACCTCCAAATGACCATGGACCGTTGATCTGAATAGTTATTAGTACATATTACTTTCTAGAAGGTAATATAAGAAATATATATTTATATTTATTTTTAGTTTGAGAAATAGGAAAAAATAAGGAAAATATCTACCAAACAAATCTAAACAAATCTGACGTGCATGCATATGCACGCTGCCGATATTTCCCAGAGTCTAGTATGTAAGTTTTTTAGTCGATGGATTAATTATTTCTATGTGTAATAATTTATATCCCAAAGTGTGTTACTTGAACTTGATTTTTTTTTTGAAATCTGACCTATTTAAGGTTGCAGGTCTCACATAAGTCGTAATATTTTTTTTCGACAAAAGAAGAATTATATTAGATAATAGATGGATATATCAACACGTTACAAGCACTCTGGAAAACACTACATATATCTAGAAACTGAATTTCATCTAAATTGTACACACGCTGTGAATAACTCGTCTAAATCTCAACACCAAACATGTTTGACGCTTTGTATAGATGACCGCACAGGCAAACACTCGGCAGCCGGCTTGAGAACAAATGTCCAACGAACGACGGCCAACATCCCTGTAGGCGGAGTTATACATATTTGTGTAACATGCATCCATAATTAAGCTATGAGTCTTTTATTTAACATACATCCAGTGTACGTATGCTTTATGTGTGAAGATAAGGACATATTCATGGTGCAGCGTGACTAATTTTCATGTTAAGAATGTGTAATAGCTTCACGTCATCACGTGTGGCATATCCATACATTTGTGGTGGATGTTAGACTCTAAAATCAATTTCAATTATTTGCTATCTTTTAAAAAAGATATTCATGTATGTTTCCTTACTGGTCAATGCCTCAATGGCGAGGATAAGGAAGGATGGCTTTGTGAGATAAAGAAGGATGTCCGATGAGATCTGTAGCCTTTTTATTTTTTTAAAAAAAATAATTTAGTTATTTAATTACTTATTTTTGCATGGCTTTTAAAAATGAAGGGCTGAGATTTTTTTTGACATCTTTACTTCTTATGAGGTAAAGGGGGTACCATAGCAAGTACGAAGTTTGATGACCTACAACTTGAATACTTTGATATATAACGAAACATACATATAGATATAGACTAGTTAAGTAACATTGCTTTATGATTTTGGTGTGTATCGGAATCAGTTTTTGAACATAAGTCTGGAACGATAGATGAGTTCTTGCTGTGCTGAAAATGTACGAGCTGGATATTTTTTTAACTTTCGTTGTCTGCTTAGCATGTGTACATGAAAGCACTAACAATTTCATGACAGTGGATCAAAGGTGTACTAATATGTGCATATAATATTCTGCCCTGGAGCTAGTAGTTTGATAGGAAAATCTAAACCTAAGACACCACAAATGTTCAGTTGAGTGCGTTTTCAGTTGAACCATCAGAACATTTAGGTGATCAGTCTTGACTGATGTGCTACCCATTGCTCTACAGCAACCACAAACAGGTAGTTTTCTTTTGCTCCAGAACACTGGTTAGTGCAGCTAGCACGTCTTCCAGAGGCATCTTACCGATTATGCATTGCACGGGGACGGGTCAGCTAGCTGCACTGACAAATAAGTGGCATATAATTAAGACTGCTCTGCACTTTTGTTTCTAAAAAACTGATCCAAATGGTTTAAGCTATGGTTGTGTTGATATATATGGTTGAGCCACCAGCAGTGCTGTCAAGGGAGGGATTGCTGTTGTTCCATCGACATGTACCTACTTTCCCACTGTCTCCAACAGCTAGCTTTGTGGTTGGTTGGAGCTTTAAGGGTGTGTTTGGTTCGGGGACAAGGGTGGATGGGATATGGCCATCCATAGATTTCGGGATATGAATATCCATGTTGTTTGTTTGGTTTGATGGATAGGACGAATCATTTTTCTGTTTGGTTGGATGGATGAGATTACATGTGATGAGAATACTTGACTAATTATATCTATTATTTAAAAATAATAACAACTAATTATAACATAATAAATATACACCGACACTAATCTTGTCATTATAATCACTAATTAAAAATAAAAATATGTTACTTAGCACTATACTACTCTAATTGTCACACAAAACATGCACTGATCAACATGTGGATATCCTCATCCGTCAAATTTTTGAGGGCCAGGATATCCAGCATCTATCCAGAATATTCGATATCCAGGTTCAGCTTGTCCATCCAACCAAACACCCTGTATCCATGGATATCTATGTCCCATCCATAAATATTCATGCCACCAAACACACTTTCCATCCTGAATTTGGAGCTGGGCCTCTTGTCTCTTGCTTGGATTCTACAAAATCCAGTTGCCTGCCTCTGTTTACTCAATTTTGCAGCTGAAATCACAACCTATCTCCTCTGTCTTGTGAGTAACTTTTATTTATTTCTTACACCCCCCCCCCCCCCCCCCCCCCCCCCCCGCCCCCTGCATGTAGTTAGCTCCTGGTTCTTGTTTCAAGGATGGATTGCTTGACTGTGATTTGGTCTGGTTTGCCCTCTTGTCCTCTGTTTCCACTTCGCTATGATGTATGATTCTTGTTTCTGGTTATTGCTTGATTGTAATTTGCCACTTTTACCATGCGTATGCAATGCATAAATCAGAAGTAGGATGTGCATCCATCTGATCTGAAATGATAAGATTTCCACTGTTACTGCTATGTGTCCCTCCGAATAACATTTCACATGGATGCTGGGTCATGTTTCTACTACAGCAAGCAAGCAGAAGGATTCATGGTGCGGCTGCTAAGCCTGCCTGGGCATTCATTCATTAAAGGACACTGATCTGAGCATGCATGTTCATGCTGTGAGAAAATTTCTTATTTGGTCCTAGTTTAAAGTTCTTTCTTCCTTGGCCCTGAAATAAAATTTCTTACAGATTTGGCCTCACTCGAAGTTTTGTTTTCTAATCTGGTCTTACCATGAAATCTGTCAAAGTTTGCCATCATTGAGTTGTCAGTTTTTATTAAACAGACAGAAATACCCCTAACTGAAGCCGTGTCTCTCCTTTCTCTTCTATCTCGACCTCTCGGTCTCGTCTCTGTCCCTTCCTGAATCCGAGCCAGCTCTCTTCTTCTGAAACAAAAAGGATCCCTTCTTCCCCTCCGCTGCCTCACTTCCGCCGCACGCGACCGGAGGCGGCTCACCGCGTAGCGCCACGAGCCCAACCCTAGCCCCACTTGTCCGTGCTTCCGTCCTTCCGGGGGACCAGCCGCTGAACCCCTCAGGCAGGCATGTCTCCCCCTGAGAACCCTATCCCCGCGGCGCCGGCCGAGCCGTCGCAGCCGTCGCCGCCGGCGGCCGCGGCCACAGGGAAGGGGAAGAAGAAGGACGAGAAGAAGGATGACGATCTGGTGAGTCCGCCCCGCTTTGAGCCCAAGGAGAGGTTGAATTGTGGGGGGAAAATCTCGCTCCTCATGTTTTGATCTGGGGTTTTTGCTTTCGACTGATGTGTCGGATGGTGCCGCAGTCGGAGGAGGATCTGGCGCTCAAGGAGCAGCTGGAGCTCTACGTCGTGCGGGCGCATGACGCTGATCCCGGCGTGTAGAAGCTCGCGCTCGAGAGCATGAGGTACTGCTCGCTTCGCAAATCCTCCCGATTCAGGTCTAGGGTTGCGTGACCCCTAGGGTAACTAAGCTTTGTGGGTTTAAGTTTGTCACCTTTGTGAAGATTAGTTTAGTGTCGTGGTGCTGTATGCCTTTATTGCCTATAATGTGTAAAGATTAAGATGGGTTTTCTTGTGTATGACAAGGATTAATTGAGTGCTCCAGCTGCAGTCCTATAGTTTTGTGCAACCAACGGCTTGTTTCTTAACCCTTTTGATGCCACTAAAACTGATCTGTTTCAGGCAGGAGATTTGCTCTGCCACGAGCTCAATGACTTCAGTCCCAAAGCCACTGAAATTCCTCCTCCCGCACTTTGGAACTCTGAAGTCCTATTTTGAAACAATGCCAGAGTCCGAGCTCAAGGTATGTGTGAACACTTTGGATCACCCAGCTTTAGATTAGTTTGGTTCAGTGCTGATGCCACCATCTTATTGTTTTGCAGAAGTACATGGCTGACATACTGTCAGTGTTAGCTTTGACAATGTCCATCGAAGGAGAAAGAGTATGTGCCGTCCGCAATAGTTCTCTTTCTACTGTCATTACTGTTCCTTTGAATCTGGAACTGAGACATCTTCTTGTTGCAGGAGAGCCTGAAATACCATTTGTTGGGTTCTGAGGGTGATATTGGTTCATGGGGTCATGAATATGTGAGGTATGACTGAACTGAAATGATATGTTTCCTGGCTCCTTCAATCAGCGAAGTCTAAACTTTTCTAGTGTGCTGTGTTGGCAATGCTACTCATGCAACGCTATGCAAAAATAATAAAAAGTCGTAAGCATTTATTGGACTGATATACCACACTATATCATGCAACGTTATGCAAAAATAATAAAAAGTCGTAAGCATTTATTGGACTGATATACCACACTATATCATGACACAATAAATGAACTCCTACAAGTATACACTATTTACATACTTGTTCATATCCTGCTCGGCTAACGACAGGGCAGAGGCATGACACATGATTCTTTTTTGTACTTATTAAGTTTTATTTCAGAGGAAACTTTCTGCATAGAGTAACCCCTTCCTGAAATGTTGTTGATTCAGATATGCTCGAATACGTTAAGTTTATTTCACCTGTTGGATATGCTTCATTTTTTTTTGAAAAAATATACTGTTTACATGCTATTTCTTTGGAAAACTGTTGGATTTTAAATGAATAACTGTCTTCTGTGCAGAAATTTGGCTGGCGAGATTGCACAAGAATTCCAAAAACGTCAGGTTGCACTCTCACTCATGCTAGAATTCTTGAATCATTTTGTATTGTTGTTATATCTACGACTTGTACCAGGGTTTTGCTGATTCTTGTACATAACACCTGTTAAAGTTTGCAGAAAATGATGTATGTGTCGAACACTATGTTGAACTATGTGCTCTGTGCCCCTTTTGAATTTTTAGGATGATGAACTTGTTTAAATTGTGTGCTATGATCAATTTGACATCATTTTTTACTATAACGTTGGAGGTCTGGATGTTGCATTCCTATCAAAAAGTGCTTAAAAATTTGTGTTATGAAAATTGGATTCAAAATGCTCAAAATTATGTTGTTATGCTGCCTGGGTGACCTTTGGTTTCTCATAATGTCTCAGGGGCAGTTTGGTCATTTCATGTGTCACTTAACGGTATTAGAGGTAGGAGATGACGGTAAGGTCAGATTAGAAAATGAAATTTCAAGTGAGGCCAAATGGGTAAGAAATTTTGTTTCAGGGCCAAGGAAGAAAGACAACTTTAAACTAGGACCAAATAAGAAATTTTCTCAAAAAATTTTGAGCATATGGGTCCATGGCCCATGCCGGCCCCTCCCTAGCTCCGTCCTCGCACCATATTGCGTAAGCCACACATGTCTTTGGAACATAATAAAACCAAGACGACCAGAATACTATGCGTGTTTGAAAGCTACTCTTAGGTGAAGCAATTAACGTGAAAATAAACTCAATAGTGAATGTATTGCAACTTTATTTTTCACTCAACAGTGAATGCATTGCAACGGTTTCATAAAAAAAAAGTGAATGCGTTGCAACGTTTTCACGCTGGAGTTGTAGATAAAGCGTCCCGGGACAATGCTCCTACCTCAGAGTGAACCGGCGGGGTCTGATAAGGGAAAAGAGTCGAGGAGAGACCCACTACGCTTTGGATAACCACCTAGCGATAGTGTGAAGAAAGATCGTTGAGAACCCGTGAAAAAATATGAATGTGAAAATGATGCAGCTGATGAAAAGTAGAAAGGCTTCGTAGCTATGGATGGAGGCACTAGGCAGCTGAGATAGATATAAAGGTTAGAAGAGAGAAATATAGATGAAGAAATCAATTTTCCCAAAGGGAAGAAGTTGGTCCATAACAAAGAAGATGCTCGCAATAAAAAAAATACCGTAGCAAATCTAGCCGCGCTATTAGCACGGGCCAACTTGCTAGTTGTTAATACACTCGCCGGCAGCAGCAGGAGCAGGCAGATCCTACGCAAAGATGACCCAAGATTTCTTAATCCTCTGTCTTTGTTTATCGTGTCAGGAAGTGGCTGCAGGCCCCTGGATATAAACTAGAGGCACCATGGAAGGAGATGGCCGTGACAGCTTCCTAACCACATTATAACATTTCAACACTTCATGATCGCAGACTAACCTCAAATGCTTGCTTCATGAAGTCCATTCCATGTCTACTTCGCTTGGAATACTGCATAAATTTCACAAGAAACAGTTTGTGCAGCAGTGCAAGTGAGTAGTGGGCAGTCAAGCTCTTTTATGCACGTGACACGTACTCGATTCTGCAGTCTGCATTATTGCAGTTCGTTCTTCTCATTCTGTATAGACACGCGCATAGGAAGGCTCGCTCGGCGCCATGGTGTTCGCGTTTATCGCCGGTAATGGCGTGGCAGCGGAGTTGCTGACGGCGCGCGCGGTTCGCCCGGCAGGTCCTGTCGGGCCGTTGGTTCACGCTGTTTGCGTTCCTGCTGATCCTGTCGGCGTCGGGTGCGACGTACGCCTTCGGCATCTAGTCCCGTGCGCTCCGGACGTCGCTGGGCTATGACCACCGCGCCGTCGCCACGCTCGCCTTGTTCAAGGACCTCGGCAGCAACGTCGGCGTCCCCGCGGGGCTCCTCAACGAGGTGGCCCAGCCGTGGGCCATGCTCGCCGTGGGCCCCCCAGGGCCGTCCCACAAATTTCATGGGCCCTTGGGCTAGTAAGACACTAATGGCCTGGCAATGTAATATTTGAATAGGACGATTAAAGTATATAACTTGTAGCATATATTTAATTCTTCTTGAAAAGGTAACAGTACATTAAAGAATATAAAAAAAACGGCAAAATAACTATAATGGTTACCTCAAATAAAACTACGGTGCTTCAGTGCTTTTTTAAAAAAGCGTCTTCGGGCATTTCTTGATGCAAAATCTTCAAAAACGTGAAGAGGGACGCCACACCGCAGTGCCACGCCGCCACGCCAGAGGGACGTCCGTGCTCGCGCTCATGCCTGGCCCTAGCACGCCGACATCGTCACGCAGTCCGCAAACATGCACTCACGATAGAGAACGAGAATACGAGCGGCCGCCGCCAATTGGTATGCAGGCCTGTTGGTACGCACTGTTGCCTTGCCGGCGTATGGGCTGATAGCATCTACTATACAGTATACACATGGGTACCCTCATGGGCCCCAGCCTCATGGGCCTATGGGCATCGCACATGCTACCCCCCAATAGGACGGGCCTGCCCCCCCCCCCCCCACCCCTCGTCTGGCTCATGTGCGCCTACGTCTGCGCAGGAGCCAACTCGGAGGCGTTCGCCGGCATGGGGGCGCTCGTCACCTGCGTCCGCAACTTCCCGGAGACCCGCGGTGCCGTGCTGGGGCTCCTCAAGGGCTACGTCGGCCTCAGCAGCGCCATCCTTGCGCAGCTCCACCTCGCCCTCTACGGCGGCGGCGATGCCAAGTCGCTCGTCCGCTCATCGCCTAGCTCCCCGCCGCCGTCTCCGTTGTGTTCCTCGCCACCGTCCGCGTCGTCCCGAGGCACAGCACGCGCGGCGGCGACGTGTTCCTCTGCTTGCTCTACATCTCCGTCGTGCAGAGGCAGGTCAGCTTCTCCCGCGCCGCCTACGCCGCGTCCGCCGCCGGGCTCCTCGTCCTCCTCTTCCTCCCCCCTCGCCGTCGTCGTTAAGCAGGAGTACCGGATCAAGAAGGAACACGAGGAGCCAGCACCGCTATGCCACCACCGCTGTCGCGGCCACCGTCTTCGTCTTCCCACCTCGGCACCTTCCTGGGGCACGCGTTCAGCCCGCCGGTGCACGGCGAGGACTACTCGATCCCGCAGGCGCTGGTGAGCGTGGACATGCTGATCCTATTCGTGGCCATCGCCTGCGGCACGCTGAAGGCGATCGACAACATGGGGCAGATCGGGCAGTCGCTGGGGTACCCTCCCGAGACCGTGGACGCCGTCATCTCCCTCATCAGTGTCTGGAACTACGCCGGCCGTGTTGCTGCCGGATACGCCTCCGAGTCCCTCCTGGCGCGCTACAGGTTCCCGCGGCCGCTCGCGCTCAGGGCGGTGCTGCTCGCCTCCTGCGCCGGCCACCTACTCATCGCCTTCGGCGCGCCCGGGGGGCGCGCTCTACGCCGTCATCTCCGAGCTGTTCGGGCTCAAAATGCTTAGTGGCACGACGGACACCATGTGCATTTGTGCGTCTTCAGGGGCATTCCGTCGAATGGCTTACCTGCTAATGCCATTATGCACCCTCTAATTATTACCTGCAGCTCGACCGCTGTAACCTGTAAGACGCCTCCCGAGCCTGCCTGCTCGCGTGGTGGAGGCGACGGGCGCGCTCAGTGCTCGTCGATGAGGGGATCTCCCCCCGCCGTTGCCGCATGTCTCAACGCCAGTCACTACATGAAAGAGAGTGGATTTACCGGCGACCGCAGAATCGGAGGGCCACCAGCGACATGCCGACATCCTTGCCCGGCTGCTCCGCATCTTCAGGCCTTTAGGCTGCTGGCTCCGCCACTCGCCATCGCCGCGCGCACTGTCTCGTCCCGTCACATTGGCCACTGCCGCTGCTGCCGCCCTCCCGGCTGCTTGCTTACAGGTAGCCATGGCCGGCTTAGCCTTGCCGGCGGCGGCTCGCCAAGGCTACGGTCCGGGATGTGGGCGCGTGCGGCGGCCGGCGAGTCGGCGACGGCGATCGAGCTCGGCTGCACGGGGAGGGCGGGGCTCAAAGCGCGCGGTGGACTCCTCCGCCCTGCTCCTCGGCTGCTCGCCACAGTCGGCTCCTGCCTCCGCCGCAATGGAGCGGCGCGTCCGCAGCCAGATGCCGCCTCCTGCATTTGCGACCGCGGTCGCGGTGCTGGCGTGGGAGGACGGTGGGGATGAACGGATGGAGTCATCGAGAAGATGGAAGGCACGTGTCACACCCGGTTTTAAAACAAAACCAAGTGCTACCTATATGTATTCCAGGATCTAAGTTTCATACATACATATAGTGACATCATTAGTGAATAACAGCAATAGTATCACGTAAAAAGGATACAAAGAAAGACTTACGAGACTATCAGAGATACACAGCTTAAACCCTCGAAACGGAGTCTCCAAACTTCACAGGCAAACGACTGGGGGTTCCGTACGCCTAGAACTCAGCATCATCTTCACAACAACTTCCTAGCAGCTTTTTCTTCCGAGCAACCTTGGTTATAGCAAGGGTGAGCACATGTCGTACTCAGCAAGTGTGGAGAAAATATGAATGCAAGGCTTAAACAAGGAAAGGCTGACTGGTTGACTGCATTAAGCATTTTTAGTTGGTCACATTTTATTAGCACCTGTTTACTAAGGTATAAGTATATATCAACCCACAATTAATAGAAACATCACCATAAGCATATGGCACAACCATAACCACGATTTAAGTTCATCTTCAAGTATATTTATCATGTGAGGGTCCAGACCGCTCTTAACCGTAAGCACGGCTAATCGATCAGTTTTACACTCTACAGAGGTTGCACATCTTTACCCACAAGTCGCGTAAAAGTACAAAAGAACTTTAGACCCAACCATGCTGTGCTAATCAGGCATAATACCACACTTTCCGAGGTGTGATTGCATAGGGACGCTACGAGGCCTTTACAAAGATTCCCTAGTAAGTGGTAACCCGCTAAGGTTTCCGGATCGGTTGTGTGCATAAACCTCCCTAGTGGGTGTAGTGTCTTAGAAAAGGCCACTCCCCTAGAGGACTTGGTTATACCCCATCAACCGCCGCCCCTCTTGCCCTTTTGGTAAGATTACCCCAGACTATAGTCTCTAATTAATTAGCCAAGACCAGAGCCATGATAGTTCTTGTGGTTGCACTGTTTTCCTGGGTGGTTCTCCATGTTCCAATTAAGCACTGTGATCTTGTATTAACAAAAGGTATAGCATAAATAAGTTTATTCATTGAGTTCATTAGAACCACCATAACCCAAGTATAGCAGCTAAGCATAGCTACCCAACAGAATGATAAACCCAGGTTGACAAGGAATGATTATAAAAACTAGGCAAACCTTAATAGCACCCATCAAATTAAATGCAAGCATATGCAATAGTGATTAATAAAGTTATTGGGAAAAAAGCACAAGGACACACTTGCCTTTCTCCAACGACAAGTCTCTTACTGCTCTTCAGCTCTTGCTTTCTTGAAACTCTTAATATTCAAAGCTTCCGAACAGCGATCCTTCTACTCGAAGAAAACATCGGCACTAGCATACAAAGCAAACAAACAAGTACAACTAAGAACAATACACCAAAACAAAAGAAAACCTTTAAAAGAGCGTACTAAAGGATAGGGCTCGATCTAAGGTCACGCGAACGCAAGAAACGCTGAGAACGGAACTAAGGTTGACAAGGCAAAACTATCGAGATGTTTGATTCATAAAGAAATAAAAAGACTATATGCTTGATTCATTTTAATTAAATAAAACATGCACATAGGTTATTTCAGAGAAATACCCTATTTGGAATTAAGCATGTTATATTTAATCATTGAAAACACGGAAAACTTAATCATATTTTATTTGTAACTCAGAGCATGTATAAGATATCTAACCGAATAACTTTGTATTTCGGGTTCAACTAAACATATTAATACTGAAAATGCATTTATAATATCATTAAGCATCTTAACTTTATTTATGAAAACCGATGTATAACACTAGATATCTTTTATTTAGAAAAGCCGGTTATAAATAAGAATTAACCAATTAAATCATAATTTATGAAAACCAGGATAGAACCTAATTAACTTTTATTTAGAAAACTAATTGAATAAGAATTAGTCAAGTTAATATTAAGAAAAGGCATTCAAATAGACATTAATCAAATTAATATTAAATTTATTTTTAAAGACATGCAATGATGGACAACATCATAACTAACATGTACTTTATGTTTTTTTAATCTAACGCAACTTGAACGGATTAAAACGGAGCTAAAACGCGTAATTTACTGATTAAACAAGGTTCTAAGGACCTAAATAGGATTAACTATAGACCTCAGGGGTTAGCAAGGAAGATACCTTAGACTCAGAGAACAGAGCTCGTGAAAAGGTGAAACCTCGGGGTTAGATCTGAAAAAGGATCATGCCTTGGATTAGATTGAAAGAAACCGAAGAGATTAAGGGTTTTTTCTGAAAAGCGGCAAGACATAGGAAAGAGCACAAAGATTTACAAGATCTTCAGCGGACAAAACGCAGTCTTATCTTCTTCAACCTCCGGTTACATCCAGTTGACCCGTCCCGTCGGGGACCCGATCGGATGGCTTCCAGCGGCGGCTACGGCCACGATGTGGCGCGCAGGCGCAGGACGCGAGCGTGGGGCGGCACAGGAGGCTGCGGGCGTGGGGCGGCACAGGAGGCGGCTCTCGGCGGCTCTGGAGGTGCAGAGGGCGAGCGGGGCGGCCAGGCGAGGCAAGCAGCAGGGGCACCTAGGGCTCGGGCGCTCGCTTTTATAGGGTGAGGGAGGAAACGGAGGCGGCACCGTGGGGAGAGAAGGAGGCGGTGGCGGCCATTAATGGCGAGTGGGAGTGGAGGCCGTAGTTTCGGTGGGGGAAAGAGGAAGCGAAAGGGGATGACGGCTCACGCGCAGGAAGTGATGCGGGAGGAGCGCAAGGGATGCCGGGAAGGCAGAGCGACGCGGAGAGCTGAAGAGGCACGAGGAGGCAGAAGGACGCAGGGTGGCGGCGCGGCTCGTGCGACGCGGGGCGCTGGCCAGAGGTAGGGGGCGCACCTGACGGGTGGGCCAGCCCCGTTAGCAAGAGGAAGGGAGGGGCGCGAAGATAGGCCGATGGGCCGCGTGGTGAGGGAAGTGGGGAAGGAAGAGGTGGGCCGGGGTGGGAGGTGCTGTGATGGGTCGGCGGGATGAAGGGGCCGACGGCCTGCTGAAGAAAAAAAGAAAGAGGGAGAGGAAAAGGTGGGCCGACGGGGGAGATGGGAAGGTGGGCCGAAGCGGGTCAGCCTGCTGGGCCACGGGTTGGGCGCACAGGTGCAGCTCGGCCCAAAAGGAAAACGATTATAGTTTTCAGAAAATCATTTCGCGTGTAAAGATAAATCCAGAAAATTCTAGATGAATCATTTAACTCACGAAAAATACTCTGAAAATCCCAAAAATTCTAGGAAAAATCCTAGAGACAGTTTGGGACATGAGGAGTCCAAGTAAAATATTTGGAGCTCGTGAAAAGGACTCTAGAGCCTACAAAAAATTGGATTTAGCTCTAAGAAAAGGAGAGTAAATTCCAGAAAAAGCTAGAAAATTCTCAGAAGGACTTGGTCATCGTCTAAACGTATTTTCGAAACTTTTTCACTCATGAAACACCAAGATGCATCGGCATGAATGCACGGACACACAACAACCTTATTTAATTCCAAAAAACAAACAATTATTTTTCCTATACTAAATTTCCTGTGAAGAAAAATAAATGTTGGGAAAAATTTTAAAATTATGAGAAAATCATTGTTTCATTATTCCTTTTTAATCACATCCTGAAATTCAAAAATTTCAGGGTGTGAAAGCAAGGTAGGGAAGGAAAGGGCAAATGGGTACGCGGGCTAGTAAATAAAAAAAAACTGGTGTGTTAGGTCGCGCTGTGGCTTTGTAAAAGTAGCTATGGTCTGTTGAAAAGTAGTTGTGGGCTATGGAAAAATCGTTTGGTGGAACAGCTGTGGCTTTTGGAAAACACTTACGAGCGGACCCCACATGTGATTCATAGTCCACTCCACTCAACCCTCTCCCTCCATTGACCCCTTCTTCTTCCTCCTCCTGCTGCCAGTACCGGGGGAGCTCGTGCGGCTGCCCATGGAGGAGCAGGCGCCGCCCCTGCTGGGAGCTCGTGCCGCGCCGCCACTAGCTTCTCGCTAGCGGAGGAGAGAGGGGGTGGAGAGGGCTGCCGTTGGCGTGGTCGGCCGGCCGCCGTGTCGGACCCCATCGCCGGCACTGGTTGCCCGCAAGAGGAGAGAGGAGCTCGCGGCTAGAGAAAAATATCGGGAGAGAGGGGAAAGAAATAAAGTGGTATGCACATAACGAGTGGCAGTGGGTAATTTCTTCCAACTTGAGAAAGCCAAAAGCTCAAGGAAGCAACTCCCCACCTGCTGCCAGAAATGAACTAACTCAAAGCTGCATTTGGACGGAAGCAGCTAAAGCTTTTCGGTCCTTTGGTTGGCTTTTTCGCCCAGAAGCCCAACCAAAGGCTTGCGCTAGGGCCTATGCGCCTCAAACTATTTGGACGTCAAAAAATATTTCGACGCCATGGAGATGGTAAATATTTCGTTTCCGACGTCGCTTTTGCACAAGGAAAAACTTAGTTCCGGAGGTGCTAGCATTGCTTTCTGCGAATATTTTTGTATCTACTTACATCATGACATCCTCATCAACTTGGTCACACGTACGTCATCTCTCTCCCTTTCTATACTATATATATGTTGCCAAACTTCTCCCCACTAGTACTAACTCATCACTCAGCACGATCTTAGCTTCTTACAACGTACCAATGGAGCCTTCACCAAGGAAGAATCTCTCTGCAGCCGCCGCCGTCGTCCTCTTACTCGTCATCCTCACCGCCGGTACGGTACACGCACAAGCTCGATTATTCTATTCGCTGGCTAACCGACGACGCTCTTGCATATATACGTTTATGTCTGGATCCGTGCAGAGTCATCGGAAGGTTTCTGGGATGGTTGCAACGAGCACCTGAGCGGCAGTTATAAAGGGGCGTGCTGGCCATTCATTAAGGACATCGAATGCACCAGAGTATGCATAAACGAAAACAGCGACAACATTTCCGGCACCTGTCATATCTTTCAATGCTGGTGCTGGACCAAATGCGACTCTAAGATTGTTGCTCCTGCTAGCACTCCAATCCGGCCATGATACAATGATCCCTGCCTGGCGTTCCTTAAAATTAAAGAACAATGATCTGATCCTTCCCGGCCCTCATATAATAATGTATAATATTGTAGGCATGGTGTTATGTACCGGTAGCGTACTTGTGTTGTGACAAATAAAATTGTCGTGGACTTAAGGATCGAAATAAATTTGTATTTCTCGAGCACATATATGTACCAAGAAACGTAAAAATCTACTCTTGCAACCGTAAATGCATGTTGTGGGTTTGGACGATGAAAACTTAAAAGGCCAAATATCTCTCTACTTATACTACTTAAAATAAGTGAAAAGGGGACTTTTTTTCCGTACGTCGTTCCGCTTAGGTTCCGTGGCCCTCGCTCCGTCCGATTTCCGTCCGCCCCTCCGAGCCATCCCTCAGCTCCATCGGTCTGCCTCCCACCACCCCACGCCTTCCGCCGATGCATCGCCCCACCCCGCGCTTCGCGTTCTTCTGTTGATCCCTCCGCTCCAACGCCCACTCCGTGCCCTTCCTCCCCACCTGATTCGCGGTTCCGGCGTCATTCCGCGTGCGGTGCACCGCCGCTGCAGATGGCGGGGTCACGGCCTCAGAGGGTGCCACCGCCGTGGCAGAGGTGGAGGAGGACCCCCAACGCGGGAACCGACGTTGCCGGGGGCGCCGCAACCTCCATGCGGCCGCCCTACTCGCTCATCTCCACGGACAATGTGCAGAAGGCGATGCGTGCGGTGCTCCTGCTTCCCCGCACCCAATCCCATCCACGAGCGGCATCCTCGCCCATCCCGCCGCCTTCCGTGCCGAGTCTCTTCACCAATCAATTACGCCAAATCAATTACGCTCCTGGAGCAGATGCGCCTCCACATGGCCACCGACACCGGCAAGGATCTCACAAAGAAGGTTGGCCTTGTATACCAACTCAACATTGCCCCCAAGGTCAGCCACCCCTCCTCCCCCTCTCCCTCCTCCTCCCCATCTCAAATCTCCCGTGAATCTCTCCTCTTTTACTTGACAATATTGCGTGAAACCCTGGCCAGATCGACGGGCTTCCTGATTCGTGAATTCATGTGTGGCGCTGTGCATTGCAGAAGCTCGGTGTTGACAAGGAGATCTTCGTGGGCGACCTTAAGAAGGGCGAGGTCACCAAAGGTCTATCCTGATGTAGACAAGGCCCGATCTTCCGATAGGTATGATAACGTCGATTGGTGGAGACTCGACGTTTATGATCTAGACTTCGAACCAAGACGGATTCGGAGCCCCGCAACCGTTACACCACTGCTCCGTTGGTTATCAACCACGCGAACGCGATTGACCTCGTCGAGAAGGCTTTCCTGCAAGCGAATCGAGAACACAAGCAAGAACGGGATGAACACAATCTGAAATTGCAAATAAATATGAGGCTTATGATAACGAGAAGGAGTTCAAGTCTTTATTCAAAAGGACTAATCGCCACAGGCGAACAAGATTAAGAACTAGGGCTCTGGTTCACAGCAAGCAGCCTTGGCGGCACAGTTGCAGCAAAACGATGTCTGTTTCACAAGGAAATCAAGAACTAAATAAAACCCAAATCCTAAGGAGAGCGACGGCTGCTAATTATAGAGTCTTGGGCGTCACCCCTAGACACGCCCCCTAATGGGCCCAAACACGATACACGGTCCAACGGACCAAAAGACGGTGTCGTAGCACCCTGGCAGATTCTATACGCTGACTTGTTTCGATGATTCCTGTTGATTCCAAAGAGCTTTTGATGTGAGACTACTTGGATTGGCTTCCTTATCAAATTAGCTTTCCATCCATATGTGGTTCGTCGAAAACGGAGTCCGGATGCGTCCTAGGTGACCAGTTTAAGGCAGACTGGTCCTGGAGGCCGAGGCAGACCCGAACTTGAGTTGCTTTGGGCCTCCACCTCGGGGACTCGAACCGAATTAGCCTCGGACCTCCTTCTTGACTTGGATACCCTTGCTGGCCTCCTACCCCTCCATACCATGCGCCAAACATGGTCATATGCATGGGTGTCATGTCCTCATCATCCTCCCCTTCTTGACGAAAAGCCGTCCACGGCGTCGATTGTGCTTGAAACTGATCCTGCACAACACAAAGGAGAACGGGGTTGCGAAGACAAAGGGAACTAAAATAATTGTGAGAGGGAACGTGACCATGTTTCCAAGTTTCTAGCGTGTCATCTCGCATAAAAATTTTAGCAAGCATGTAGACTCATGATCCGAATGCACACGATGTATGTCAACACTATCCTGTAAAAGATTAGAACTAACCAAACACAATGCATGAATAGATGGTCTGGCAGACATAGGTAGCAACCAACAATGCTCCCCTTCTTGGAAGTGAACATGTTTCTTTGAGGAACATGAGAAAATATTTGTATTATTACGGCTGCCTTCTAAACGATCATAATCTTGTACAACAAAAGAAAAATTCATATTACTACGAATATATACTTGATGTATCATATATTGTCCCTTGTTATATTTGCCAATACCATGATATGTGTGTTTAGAAAACCAAGGCAAATCAGCATATTTAAAAAGGCTCTCCTCCAAACAATTTAGGTTACACAAAACATCAAATTCAATGTAACCCAAAGTATGTAAAGAAGACAACAGTTTGAGCTCATCAGTTTTAGTAGCAATATGAATAACATGTTTATGTTCAGCACAAGTGGTTAGTTCCAAAACATGTAAAACTGAAGCATCATCAACCAATTCATCTTTATCACAAGGAACATCAAACAAATTATCATGGGACAAAGATAAATCAAGAGATGGTTCCACTAACAATTGCTCTATGATAGCATGGTTTGTGGAAAAAATTAGTACATTAAAATAATTCTCACCTTCCGTGAGTGTAGCACCATGGGCATTACCTGTGTTCTCAGCAGTAGTAATAGGTGTGTAGCACCATGGGCATTACCTGTGTTCTCAACAGGAGTAATAGGTGCATTGTGAAGTGATGGTTCTGAATTTGCATATGAGGTTGTGAGCTCCTCATTTTCTTCCATGTCATCCTCTCGCTTATGTACATTATCTTGCAGAAGGTTACTCATAGCAAGAGGAATAACAACAGACTCTTCCTCTAAATAGTGCACCTCAGCATATGAAGTCAAAACAGGAGGTAGATTAACAAAGGTTTCTCGCATAAGGAGTTTCATATCATTCCAAGTTTGAGGTTTATTAGAAAGATCTAAAGACTCCCATCAAGATAAAGCAGAATGTCGCAAAACACTAGCTGCATTTTTTACCTGCCTCCTTGGACACATAAAGCGAGTAGCAAATATGTTATCTATAGCAATTTCCCACTCCATGTACTCATCAGCACCTGTACCATCATAAGTCGGTGGATACGAATAACCTGTCATTGTTAGAATCAAACAAGAAAACACACAAGTATGTATTTTCCTATGAACTACTATAGGATGTGACCAAAGAGTAAAGTCACACACTCTCAAGCGTCTTACCACGGTCTTACAAGTGTTCTTACCAAAGCAACAGGCGGTGCAATCGGTCGGTGATTGTGATACCATTGTAGCTTGAGTGTAACAGTTGCAAGGCGAATCTATACTTGATTAGAAGAAAGTGGAGCTTAGATAGACACAATATAGTAGCAAGGAATAGCAATAATTTAATTCAGAAATTGCAAGATTGAAAAGTAGTCCCAAGCTAGTCTATGTCGCCAGCCTAGACTCGTCCTGGACCTAGTTCAACAAGCAACAATATCTCAGCACAAGGACTAAACAGGATGCAAGCACTTCTGCATTTTTTTATTAGGTGCGGCTCTTTTTTTCACCTCTTTGCCTTTTTTGTGCGGCTTTTTTTTCTTGCACGTATTGCCTTTTGCTTTTTTATTTCTTTCTTTATTCTCTTTTACTAGGAGTGCCGCAAGGTACAAGCTTCAAATATATCTTGCAGTATACAAACTAATGAGACGCAAGACTCAAATCCTAAGGATCAAAGGTAGCACGATGTCCAAGCTTCCAAAAGTAGCTATCCAAAACCCAAACGTGTATGCCAAGGAAGAATCCAAATTGAATGCAAGCTTCCTATTCTTTCTCTTCTCCTTCACGTGCTACTGCCTATTTCCTATTTCTTTTCCTTCTAATGATCACACGTTCTCACATATATGGATGGTAAATCTAACAGCCTCTTTTTTTCTCACCGAAAACAACAGCAACACGTTTTCTTTTTCTTCAAAAAAAAAAAACAGGACTGAGTAGTAAAGAACTAAAGATCTAGAACAAAACCTAAAATGACGAACACAACGACATAACAAGGGACGACCGTTCAATAAAGCAAACTGAAATTAAAAATATTGCAACGGCACAAAGGAGTTGTAGGACAAGAAATATGTGGCGGTGTACTTTTTTTGGCTTTTTCTGGACTTTAGGTAATGCAAAAACAGATTCAATCTAAAGGGGAAAACAAAGGTATACCTAACGGGCAACAAGGTCTCTGATACCACTTGATGTAGACAAGGCCCGATCTTCTGATAGGTATGATAACGTCGATTGGTTGAGACTCGACGTTCACGATCTAGGCTTCGAACCAAGACTGATTTGGAGCCCCGCAACCGTTACACCACTGCTCCGTTGGTTATCAATCACGCGAACGCGATTGACCTCGCCGAGAAGGCTTTCCTGCAAGCGAATCGAGAACGCAAGCAAGAACGGGATGAACGCAATCTGAAATTATAAATAAATATGAGCCTTATGATAACGAGAAGGAGTTCAAGTCTTTATTCGAAAGGACTAATCGCCACAGACGAACAAGATCAAGAATTGGGGCCCTGGTTCACAACAAGCAGCCTTGGCGGCACAGTTGCAGCAAAACGATGTCTGTTTCATAAGGAAATCAAGAACTAAACAAAACCCAAACCCTAAGGAGAGCGATAGCTGCTAATTATAGAGTCTTGGGCGTCACCCCCTGGACACGCCCCCTAATGGGCCCAAACACGATACACGGTCCAACGGACCAAAAGATGGTGTCGCAGCACCCTGGTAGATTCTGGATGCTGTCTTGTTTCGATGATTCCCGTTGATTATGAAGAGTTTTTGACGTGAGACCACTTGGATTGACTTCCTTATTAAATTAGCTTTCCATTCATATATGGATCGTCGAAAACGGAGTCCGGATGCGTCCTGGGTGACCAGTTTAAGACAAACTGGTCCTGGAGGTCGAGGTAGACTCAAACTTGAGTTGCTTTGGGTCTCGACCTCGGGGACTCGAACCGAATTAGCCTTGGACCTCCTTCTTGACTTGGACACCCTTGCTGGCCTCCTACCCCTCCATACCTTGCGCCAAACATAGTCATATACATGGGTGTCATGTCCTCGTCATATCTTTTGCGTTGTCCTTTGCCGGATCGGTATTCTAAAAGATTTGATTCTGATGTGTACGCTGTACCAGGGGAAGCCGGATGCTACCATCTCCTTTACTGACAACGATTTCCTTGTAATCACCAGCGGCGAGACGAACCCGCAGATTGCGTTTATTTGGTTAGGTGGAACAAAAAACATGCCATTGCTTTTTCATTCAGGTTCAGGATATTTGGGAATTGGGAGTTTTTTGCTGATGAGTTATGTTGCTGTGCAGAGGAGCTATTAAGATCAAGGGGAGCTTAAGCGCCGCACAAAAGTTCACCCCTGACATATTACCCTAGCCACCGAAGCTGTAGGAGGTCATATCGTATTATTTGGTCACGTTTGGATACCATTCGGCTGTTCAGTTTTTGAATGATTTCGGATGATTCAATAGTATTATGTGAGAGAGAATAAGCTGAAATAAGGTGAGAAGTGATCAGCCGAATGGGAAGGTTTGTAGGCTTCAACCGCTGTGTACCTGATAGGATGAGTGGTATTGAACAACACACGATCTTCTGATCTTTATCAGTGGAATTTGGATAATGCCTTGGTTAATCTATCACTTAAACTGTACTACACAATTTCAAGCTATTCTGTATATGTGCTGTTTTTTTCCCTCTCTGCATTATTCTTCTTTAGCTGATTTATTTCTTTTTGTTTCTCCGCTCCTGAACTGCCAACAGCACACGACGACGAGGGGGCCGAAGTCGGCTGCAACACGTGAAGCCATGGAGCTCCGCAGCTTGGGTCCAAGGAGGGCGATCTTCTCTGCGTGGATCCGTGGAGGAAGGTCTCCTCTGCCTGGATCCACGTTAGAGGCGTCCAGCGAGCGCTGCCTGCCCCCGCCTCCACAGAATAGTAAGGGAAATGATGTGGGCTCCATGATTCTGCTCGTTGAGGTAGAGATTAGGCCTGAAGCTTATGTACATTATTCATCCTGCTTCTTAATCTTTCCTTTGTAATTTTGATGATGTATATAATTTTGAGGATCAGGTACACTATTTTGAGGGTGGAGACTGTCTGGTGGGTCGTCGGGTGGAGGCGGGCCGAGCACACAGATGGGTGCAGGGGTCAGCGGACGCGAACGACGGCCGCCGCTGGCATTCAATGTTTTTGCAGAAACCCCCTATATATATGGTTCTAATATAGCTACCTTGGTTGAAAAAGGAACTCCTGGGGAAGCCATGCATTTTTTACTACATCTTGATTGGCCTCAGATTTCTACTTACATGCATAAGCTCATGTAATACATTGTGATGGATTTGTAGTTGAAGATAATGGATCCGGTTGAAAGAAATAATGCTAGAGCTCCGTTTCGAGATCTGCCAAATAACACCAATCAAGGTTGAAAATATATGTGCACCAATTATTTATAAAATGTCCAGTATGCAGTTTTTACGTGTGATAAAATGTCCAATATGCCATTTTCATTGTAGGCACACAAAATGCATCAAATTGAAGGACGTGGGTCGCCATGCCTCGCCTTACTGCCTTAATAACCATGGGTGGGACTCACTATTCCAACATCTGCGGGCACTTCTTTTCTTTGTGTTTACACCAAAAATTGGAGAGAAAAACGCGGGAACTCGAAGCTCCCAAAATTGTGTCGACCAAGGAATCGATTGTATAAGGATTGATATCAACTGATTCAGATACGACTCTAGAATCGGATCGCTTTGGATGATGTCAGCAGATAGTGATGATGACCTACTGTTGGCGCCAGAAAACTACATGTCGGACTCTACAAAAAGAGAAAGATTAGGGTCCAAGTTATCTTAAATTAGGAATGTTTTCGTCTATGCCGAATATTGTAGCGAGTCGTGCTCGAGTAGGATTCATGTTTAGGCCCCGGATATAAATATCGGACCCCGACTATTGTAAAAGGACAATCAATCAAATACAAGTTACTTACTTTTTTCGGCTCCGGCCACCCCTTAAGAGTAGGAGTAGAGTAGAACTCAGCGAATTCTTCAGCAAGTACGGCTGCATCGATCCGGTCGACCTCCACTGCTTGTCTGTAAGTACTATTATGGCTTATACTTCTGTTCGTACAGCTGCATCGATCCGGTCGACCTCCACTGCGACTCTGGTATAAGCTAGTTATCGACTCTTGTCTAGTTCAAGTAAGGTTGCATCAATCCGGTCGACCTCCACTGCTCGAACTAGATTAATGTCAAGTTATCGGCTCTATCTAAGGGTGGCGTTCCTTCAGATAGATTCATTAAGTTACCGATATTGCTTATTGCTTCTATTATTTATTTGATTACAGCAATATCACTTCGCCCGATTGGGATTGATTTAGATCGGCCTTATATCCTTTTTAACCCATCGTTTGTTAATTTAAATTTGATCTAATCTACACTTTAAACAACGAGTTATGTTTTATCGGCTGTTTTATGTCAATCTCGTGCATAGTATGCGGTTAAGGGATATCTGATCTTGAGTAGATCTATTAACTAGCGAAAACCGTTTCATGGCCCGTTATCACGGCCTATGTGATTTTGCCTCACACCCCACTATTAGCACCGTGGAGTGGAGATTATTATTAGGTAGACCGGTTCCTGATAGGGCATGACCTTAACTATGCGCTATGCCTAAATCGGCTGTTTTAGCCGATATCGAGTGCTTTCACAAACAGTTCACGTCATGAGACCGTTGAAGTAAAGATAGGTTAAAAGATGTGTTAGCCCCATGATCTTATTATTGTATTACGATCTGTATGATTCTGCCTCATGCCCCATTGATATTAGTAATAAGTTAGGGTCATCAAATCTATTATTGTTTCTATGGCCTGCATGATTCTGCCTCATGCCCCACTGGTCATAGCGATAGATGAGATCTAATATGTTCATTAGATTTGTCTTTATTAAATGGTTAAATGATGATGAGTTGTTTCTTTTATATAAAGGGATTCGGTTACTTGCAGTCATTGGCTTAGCATAAACTAATTATTGTTGACATCTTATTGCCATTGACTAATGTTTGTCCAAATAACGAGATCTATCCTGAGCTACAACCGATTTTTCTTACACAACCCCATGAGTTTTAACTGATTTATTCTTATGAGTATGCTGGAATCGACTCTTTAGTTGATCTCCTTTCATGTCGGCTCTCAGAGCCGCACATTCAGGACTATTTGGCAACACCGGCATGTTCTGCCTTAAATTACTGATTAGCTTTCTCTCTTTGTCAATTGCAAGGTTAAATTGACCGGCACGTCTCGGGAGGAGTGTGCAGGATCGACCATCCCTGCCGCTGAAGCTAGGCGGATCTCTAGCTCCATTGAGCGGACCCTTCCGGCTTGCTCGTGTGCCCTCGGCAAGGGATGAAATTTCATGCCGACACACGTTCTTGGCACGCCCAGTGGGACCCCACAATCGTCATGGCGATTCACAACAACAACGATATCCTTATGATACATTATAAAGATATACCTGATGGAGATAAAGATGTCGTCGACAAAGCTATAGAAGAATTTCAGAACAAGTGTTTGTTGTCCTACACCAAAACACGTGACAACACAATTGTTTAGAAATGTCCACTACCAAGAGTTCTATTACACAGGCAGACAGATACAATTGAAGCTGAAGACAGGCGTTTCTTTATGGAAATTATAAACAAATCTGTTCATGATGCCATATCAAGCCATAATGAAGCTTTCTTGGACACATTCCACAACGCCATGAAAGGGGTGTTTCATTAGTTTCTAGTTGGTCAGGTTGGGCCGGCTTATTACAATATTCCACATCCGTCAACCCAAGGGACTAATCAAGTCGGTACCAATCATCAAGAGGCAGCACCAGCTGGTAATGATGATGTCCAGACAGTTCAGAGTCCATCTGAACAAGCTCAAGGTACTACTACGAATCAGACATAGTATAATCCTAGATCGTCAGTGCAGCATGTGCAACAGCCGGCGGGGCAAGGTCAGAACCTGGTGATTAATTTTGGCACATCAGGCCACATACTGTCGTCGGCTTAAAAAATAGCACCATCAATTCAAAGGATCCGTAGATATATCGATCCTCATGTCTACAATCAGAGACTTCAAACAGCAAACCAGCAAAGGACCCAGCAGGTAGAGATTCCACAAGGGTATCATTATGGCATAGATTATAACACCCTCCACATGATTCCGAATCCAGGGTATCAAGGCACATGGGATTTCAATCCACAGATGGGTCAGCAGGTGCAGAGAAATCTAAATTCACATGCTGACGAGTTGTTGTTAAAGGTGACCGAGATGATGAAGAGTCAGTTCGGACTGAAGCCAAAAGGGCTGACCTTTTCGTACAAACGTCCATATCCAAAATGGTATGATTTGGTCGCTCTTCCTACAAATTACAGGCTTCCAGAGTTTGCTAAGTTTACTGGCCAAGACAGTACAAGCACAATAGAACATGCCAGACTGTATCTTACACAATTGAGCGAGGCATCAGTTGAGGAGGCCCATTGAGTTCGTTTCTTCTCCTTGTCCCTGTCAGGGCCAGCATTCACTTGGTTTTCATCATTGCCGGTCAACTCCATTGCCAATTGGGCTGATCTGGAAAAGAAATTTCATACATATTTTTATGCTAGGAGTGGAGAAAAGAAGATTACCGATTTGACAACTATAAGACAGAAGACTAATGAATCGGGCACTGGGTTTCTTCAGAGGTTCCGAGAGAATAGAAATTTATGCTTCTCATTAAATTTGGCTGATGACCAGCTAGCTGCTTTAGCCGTTCAAGGAATGCTGCCAATGTGGAAAGAAAAACTGTTGGGATAAGAATTCAACAACTTGGGTCAATTGGCTCAACGAGTGGCAGCGCTCAATAGCCAATTCCAGAGTATGCGCAGAGATACCCGATTCCAGAAGAGTACCATAGTGGCCGAAGCTTATAATCTATACTTAGTCGATGATGGCTATGAAGATGAAGAAGAAGAGGTTGCTGTGGCTGAATGGAATTGGGGCAAAAAGACAGTAATGGTGTCAAATCCTTGGGGAAGAGGAGTCGAGGAGAGCTATGACTTTGATGTCACCAAATCAGACAAGCTCTTTGATTTCTTGCTTGAGAAGGGACAGATCAAGTTGCCTGATAATCATGTTATGTTGCCCTTTGATCAGTTGAAGAATAAGAAGTTCTACAAATTCCATAACGCTACTTCTCATTCCACTAATGAATGCAGAATTTTCCAGCAGCATATACAGAGGGCTATTTAGCAAGGAAGGCTCAAATTTGATACGCCTCAGAAAATGAAAATTGATGATAATCCTTTCTCAGGAGATCAAAACATGGTCGATGCTAGGCTGCTCAAAGGAATGACTAAGGTCCTAACATCAACCGAATCAACAGAAGCTGGAACAGTCGATCCCAAGAGGCAAATATCAGCCGATGAATATAGGGAAATTAAAAGACATCGCGATAAGCGAAAGAGTCAATATGAGCAGGGAGAAACGTCAAAAAAGGGGCGACAAAGCCACAGGTTACATCTCGAATTCTGTTGAATAAATGGCAGTGGCAAAAGGAAAATGATTATCAGCGTTGGTTAGAAAAGCAAGAATACCAGCATCAATAGGAGAAAGAGAGGTATGAAAGAAAGCAAACTGAATTGCATTGAAATTGTCCTTTCTTCATATATTGCTGGAACAAAGGTTTGAAGTTGCCTACCAGGAATAGCTGTCTAGAGTGCAGCGATCAGTATTGGGAGTTTAGGCAATCTGAAGCCAACCGCCGGTCTATCCATGCTCAAGATGCATATCATCACAATAACATGGATCGGCGCTTAAAAAATGGAAGTGTTCATAATCGGCTTGGAAAAAAAAGTTGTTGATCAAAACTGGGCTGATTATGAAGAAGGAAGTAATGAAGGAAAATATGTTTGGCAGGAAGGCCAATGGTGTCCAGGAGGTTTGACAAGAAGCCAGAAGAGAAGGGTGCAACGCCTAAGGAACAGAGAGTTGAAACAGGCTCAGGCATCCGGTAAACCTCAAGTGTGGCGTACTAAGCAAACAGCCGATAGAAAGCAACCATTGGCTAATATTCAAATGGCTTTTCTGTTGCCGTCAGAATTCAGAGCTCCGGCAGATCAAGAAGTTTATCCAGATTTTGATGAATCAGAGAATGAGGAGATAGTTGCCAAGTTGATGGTTATATATCAAGCAATATTTGATAAACTAGTTAAGCATCGGCACTTAAAAGCTTTATATGTGAAAGGTTTGGTTGATGGGAAGCCGATGAACAAGATGTTGGTGGACGGAGGTGCTTCTGTCAATCTCATGCTTTACACCACTTTTCATAAACTTGGCAAGGGACCAGGAGATCTGATGGAGATTGACATGATGCTTAAAGATTTTGGAGGTAATGCGTCTAAGACCTGGGGGGCAATAAACGTCGAACTAACAATCGGGAGTAAGACTCTGCTCACCACATTCTTCGTCATCGATGGAAAAGGATCATACAGTTTGCTCCTTGGTCGTGATTGGATTCATGCGAACTATTGTGTACCATCTACCATGCATCAGTGTTTGATTCAATGGCATGGAGATGATGTTGAGCTGGTTCGCGCTGATGAATCTATGAGCGTCGCAATAGCCGATCCAGTCTTTTGGGAACTAGGAGATTTCGAATGCTTTTCTGGCAAGTTATGGGAAGGAGGCTTCATTAAGATCAGCAATGAAAGCCAATAGCCGATGCAAGCGATCGGCTCTGAGAGTTTGTTTTAGTAAATAGTCACGGCTTCACATCGGCCATTGGATTAAGAAAAAAAATAAGCATTGGTCCTGGAGATGGGCTTAGGCTGATGTATGTGAATGCTAAGTCAAATCGTAAGTGCGATTTAGAGTTGATAGATTTCTTAAAGGAAGTTTTGTTTCGCTTGAGGAGATACTTGCTCTAGATCGATCGATCGTTTAACTTTTGGTCTGGAGAAATTCTGGTACAACCTGTCAATAGCGATCGATGAAAATATTTGAGGGAATATTATACTAGCATTTGATCAACACTTGATAGCCGATTCGTTTGGGCATCGGCTCTAATAGCCGGTACCAGAAATGTATCGCCTCTAGTTCAAAAAATGAAAAAGTCTTCAAAGACATGAAAGCCGATATGATATGTATCGCCTCCAGAGCAAGAAATAAAAACAAAGACAGTCATGCACCAGGGCATTGCACTAAGACACATTCATAGAAGAGCAAAAGATTTCATTCATCTGTTCACCCTAAGTACAATCTAATCGAAGACCTTATTCACCTCATCCTGACCGGATGTGACGTCCATGATGGTCTCTGCTGCTACGACGAATTCTTCCATCAAGTCCTCATGTTCCTCAGGACCGTCGCCCATTGGGAAACCGGTCTCCATGGCGTGGAGCTCATACCCGGTCTAGACTTGCGCTGCGGTCAGCGCCCCCAACGCGCCATGACGAACACCATGGAGGGCGATCTCCTGAACGCGGGCCAGGATGTCTTGGAGATGAGCGTTGATGAGGGAACCCCGAGCATTGATGGCGTCCGCGGCCGCGTTCGCCGCCAGTTGGAGAGGCTCCAACTGAACCGTCAGGGCTGACAATCACAAGAATAGGAAGAATATCAAGATAATGATAGTGGAAATCAGAATAGAAGCATTCATGGAACTCATTTCACCTGCCACCGCGGCGTCAAACTTAGCCAGCCACGCTCGAATGGCACTGGCCTCCTCCTCAGCCGCTTTAAGGGCCGCTTGGAAGACCCCGAGATGGATCTCAAGCTGGCCGTTTTTCTAAATCGCCTTAGAATAGCGGTCCTCGGCCGCCCTCCATTCTCGGAAGAAGCACCAGGCATCGGCGCCGTTATACGAGTTGGAAGAATCCGACGATGAAGCCGGCGTGGAAGATGCAGCATCAGAGGGCTTGCTAGCCCTGGGGAGGGGACAAAGACTGTCATTTACAATGAACCTATAGATGAGTCAGAACAGATCATCGTCATGAACAGAGGATGTCAATCTTACCTCATGCGTCAGAGGCGCTGGTTCATCGGCATGTTCTCCTCTGGGATCTCCTCCGCCACGCACTTGCAGTGATTCTCCTTGCCGGCCATGAAGTTGATCAGATCTACAGGAAGGGAGGAAGGCCGCTACAGAGTATGCGGGGGCGGAAGAGTGCAAAGGAATAGGAGCGGTTGCAAGTGTAGATGTGTTCAAAGCCAGAGCCCTCGGTCGGTATTTGAAGCCATGGAGCGAAGAGATGGATGCCTCGGGACGTGCAAAAGGCAACCGCAATTAATAGAAGGCGAAGCGCCAC
Source organism: Miscanthus floridulus (assembly GCF_019320115.1). NCBI lineage: Eukaryota > Viridiplantae > Streptophyta > Magnoliopsida > Poales > Poaceae > Miscanthus > Miscanthus floridulus. The sequence goes on along the minus strand of NC_089589.1, from coordinate 142,841,900 downwards.
CTCACTGATACCGAAGAGAATATGGCACCGGGTGACTAAGGACAGAAGATCAAAGGGCTCTCTTAATAAAGGCCGTGTTTTCAAACCTAAATGGGATTAAGATAGGGAGTCTGGAATCGGCTATTTTCATAATCGGCTCTTTTGTCGGAACAACGAAAAAACACTGTGAGACAACGAAAAGTGTGGTTGTCATTGGTTCTACACAAGACACATATCGATACACGAATTACAAGTCTAGAACATCCTGGATTGCTTTCAACACTTTCAGCCAAATAGCATTAGCCTCTGTGATTTGTTGTTTATCTTCTTCGGTTGATCCAGGAAAGCTCTCGAGGCTACTTCGGATGGCTCTGCCTTCTCTGACTTTGGCTAGCAGTTCTCGTTTCTTTTGTTGAATGTCATCAGGTATTTGAGCCAGGATGGACTTACGATGATCAATGGCAGCCTTCACATTTCCCAGCTCCTTCTCAAGTTCTGCACGCCTGGCTTCTAGTCGAGACAGTTCTGGGTCAACACTGAGGGAGGAGTTCTTCAAATGATCAATCGACTATGATAGTTCTTTAGCCTCTTGCCTGTTCACATTCCCCTTGGCCAATAGAGTTTCATGATCAAACAGATTCCTCTGAACCCGTTTCACCTTCAGGACATGATCTTCAAAGATGGAAAAAGGAGACAAGACCCTGGAGAGGGCTGGGGATGGATTACCCTTGATGGCCAAGAAGACTCTATGCATTAGATCAGCGTCTTGGACTAGATTGGCTATATTCTTTTCAAACATTAGCAGGATATCTCTTAGCTGATTTCTGGTCTCTTCTGGCAAGGTTCCCTTGGAGGAAATGACTGACGAACTGATTTCATCTTCATCAAAATACTCCTTAAGATTGAAAGAGTAACTCAGGGCTGGAAGATTGAGTGCCTGTGTATAAGGAGAGCATGATTAGGAGGTTTAAGTCAGTTTATAACAAATGGATGGTAAAGAGGATACAATACCTTCTCTGCAGTAGCCTCTATATGAAAAGGAGGAACAACTGATGATGCACCAACAACATCTGGTTGAATCGGCTCTGAGCTTTCAACATTAGTGTCTGCAATGCCAAATTTTAGCTCATAATTATTGCAGAAGAATAAAAGGGACATATAATTTCCTTACCATCAGTTGCATGCTGAGCTAGGAAATCAACAGGATCACCTTCGACGCCGATAGGATCATTAAGTGGACCGTCAGGCTCCTACTCTTGCATGGGTGTGTTCTCAGGAAGTATCTGGCATGGTAGGAGTCCAGGTGAAGGATGGAAACCGAGTAAATCAAAAAGTCAAAGGAAATACTCTGACAATCATCAAGGATAAAACTCACATTTTCTGCTGTTACGAAAGCATCGGTTGTTTCAACTAAAATTGGCTCCTTTTCAGGATCAGCCGATGAGTGTTCAGCTGGTGCTAAGTCAAATGCCTGGGATAGCAGTCCCGCACCTAGAGCGGGTTGGGACGCAATGCTCGATAACTGTGAAGGAACGGGATCAGCAGTTGAACAACATTTTGAGAAGGAAATGAATTGTTTACCTGAGTAGCTGACGGTCTCATTCTGCGGAGCCTCTTCCTAGTAGTGGTTTTCTGGGTTGTCCCTTGAGCCACCTTGCGCTTTGAAGAATGATATATTACAATGGTGGAGGCAGCAGGAGTTTTCATAAAATTCTTCAGCGAAGGCGCAGCCGATCCCATTCTTGAAACTAGGCATGGAGGCTGATAATCTATAGGACGCCCTTCCTATCCAAGATTGGAGGATCAAATTCAACATCCTGAAAAAGTCGATTAGAACAGTTGGCAGAGGAAGTCATCAAGCGGTTATCCTAAAAAGAAATTACAAGTTATCTCTCTGTCAGTAGCAAATTCTCCATCCAGATCTATACACAAAGGGTGAGCCAACCCACAGAAAAGATGAGAGTGCCATTCTTGCCACCAAGAGTCAAAGAGAGTGGAAGAGAAGCTGACTCTGACCCAGTCATGCAAACAGAGAGAAGGAAGATTTGACCCTAGCTGGAAAACTCTGGAGACTTCCAGTACTTCACTGATAACTTCTCTTGGCTTTAGTATGTTTTGAAGAACAACTGAGGGGGAAGTTGACCAAAACCAAACTGGTGAGCCACAAGGGACGGATGATAAAACTCATAAGTTGGAAGATTGCCTGGAAGGAAAGAGCCTATAGCCATTTTGCCACGACCATGGCGAAATTCGGCTGGAAGAACGCAGGGCTTGATGAAGGAATTAAAGATTGCGGCTGCTGCCTCGTCCGAACAGCTCGATTCAAATCGGAAGTTGAATGGGAAGATCAGCTCATCGTTCTCATCCTCGTTATATGCTAGCCAAGTCAGGATGCCTGCATCGAACCCTCTGTAAAACTTGTTGAAGAGATGGCCAATATCGATATCGATTGTTATGGCCGATGCAGCTTCACCATAGCTTGTACACTGACAGGTTCTTCCTTCTTCGCCTCTATATTCTTCATCAAAGTTGGAGGAAGGGAAACTCAGGTTTCTGAGATCAAGCCTTACAATCTTGTGCATGTATAGGTTAAGCCACAGTTGTATCAACCACCAGGGGCCACTGATAGTGTGCACTGATTCATTCTTCAATAATTGGGCAGATACCTGGTACATCAGATAATAAGCGGCTCCTAACAGATACTTTTCGAGAGGGATGTCCTTGCCTACTGTTAGGTGCTCGGCCATGAGTTTATGATTATAAGTTGGGCCACAAGATGACCCACAGAAGATGAATCTCTCAAGCCACATGTTCAGGAAGGCTATATATTCCCTTTCACTAACATTGGATTCGTCTCCGATATGGTTCAAAATGTAACTGGCCCATCCTTTGTAGTCTGATATCTTGGCTAATTTCTTGGATCTAGCACTCAAGTACTCATAAGGCTGCATTGAGCCAGTAATTCTAAGACCGATCAACATGTAAACATCAGCTAGAGTAATGGTCATTGGACCATGACCAAATACAAAAGCATTAAGGGCATTGGACCAGAAATAAGATGCGAAAATCAAGAGTGAATCATTCCTCTCCATCCCGGACAACGAGAGTGTCAAGCATTGATTCAAATCATAAAGTTCCCAATCTCCACCCTTTTTCTCAGATACCCTACAGAACCAATTTCTCCATCCCTTAGGCATTTTGGGTCAATTTCTGAAGGGAGTTTTGGTATTCCGAGAGGACGAATCCACTGCAGATTGTTTGAAGGAGATTTGGTTGGTTTCTTGACGGACGAAATCAGATGGATCAGGATCACCCATAGGCCCGAGAAAATAAGCATTGGGAATAATAGCTGAGGAATCAAGATTTCGTTCCTCATTTCCTAGAAATTAGATAAAATAAGTTTGAGGACAAAGGAAATATAGGGTAGCGACCAACTGTTTGAGAATGGAAATTTGAAAGCATACCTCGAGGACGTGGTTGCTGGTCGCCATTACCACCGAGACGGACGTGAATCTGAGGAAGACCGCGCGAATAAGAGCTTAACGGGGCGGAAAATTTGCTAGGGTTAAAGCTTTGGCGATGGCGGCGTCGGCTGTTGAGATTTGCTCGAAAAAAAGGAGAAAGCCAACAGGCCTAGTGAGTCAGAAAGGATACTATTGGGGCATTATATAAGACTCGCCCTGGGAAGTCAGGACTCGCGCGTATATCTCGGAGCAAAACGGTTGCGGCATGGTAAACGGATAAAGAGGAATTTTGGAATAAAATCAATTTTATCCCAACATTAGGGGGCATGTGTTTACACCAAAAATTGGAGAGAAAAACGCGGGAACTCGAAGCTCCCAAAATTGTGTTGATCAAGGAACCAATTGCATAAGGATTGATATCAACTGATTCAGATACGACTCTGGAATCGGATCGCTTTGGATGACGTCAGCAGATAGCGATGATGACCTACGGTTGGCGCCAGAAAACTACATGTCAGACTCTACAAAAAGGGAAAGATTAGGGTCCAAGTTATCTTAAATTAGGAATATTTTTGTCTATACCAAAGATTGTAGCGAGTCGTGCTCGAGTAGGATTCATGTTTAGGCTCCGGGTATAAATATCGGACCCCGACTATTGTAAAAGGACAATCAATCAAATACAAGTTACTTACTTTTTTCGGCTCTGGCCATCCCTTAGGAGTAGGAGTAGAGTAGATCTCAGCGAGTTCTTCAGCAAGTACGTCTACATCGATCCGGTCGACCTCCACTGCTTGTCTGTAAGTACCATCATGGCTTATACTTCTGTTCATACGGCTGCATCGATCCGGTCAACCTCCATTGCGACTCTGATATAAGCTAGTTATCGACTCTTGTCTAGTTCAAGTAAGGCTGCATCGATCCGGTCGACCTCCACTGCTCGAACTAGATTAAGGTCAAGTTATCGGCTCTATCTAAGGGTGGCGTTCCTTCGGATAGATTCATTAAGTTACCGATATTGCTTATTGCTTCTATTATTTATTTGATTACAGCAATATCACTTCGCCCGATTGTGATTGATTTAGATCGGCCTTATATCCTTTTTAACCCATCGTTTGTTAATCTAAATTTGATCTAATCTACACTTAAAACGATGAGTTATGTTTTATCGGCCGTTTTATGTTAATCTTGATCATGCATAGTGTGCGGTTAAGGCATATCTGATCTTGAGTAGATCTATTGACTAGCGAAAATTATTTCATGGCCTGTTATCACGGCCTGTGTGATTCTGCCTCATACCCCACCGTTAGCACCGTGGAGTGGAGATCGTTATTTGGTAGATCTGTTCCTGATAGGGCATGACATTCACTGTGCGCTATGCCTGAATCGGCTGTTTAACTGATATCGAGTGCTTTCACGAACAGTTCACGTCACGAGACCGTTGAAGTAAAGATATGTTGAAAGATGTGTTAGCCCCATGATCTTATTATTGTATTACGGCCTGCATGATTCTGCCTTATGCCCCACTGATATTAGTAATAAGTTAGGGTCATCGAATCTATTGTTGTTTCTACGGCCTGCATGATTCTGACTCATGCCCCACTAGTCATAGCGATAGATAAGATCTAATATGTTCATTAGATTTGTCTTTATTAAATGGTTAAATAATGATGAGCTGTTTCTTTTATATAAAGAGATTCGGTTACTTACAGTCATTGGCTTAGCATAAACTAATTATTGTTGACATCTTATTGACATTGACTAATGTTTGTCTAAATAACGAGATCTATATTGAGCGACAACCGATTTTTCTTACACAACCCCATGAGCTTTAACTGATTTATTCTTATGAGTATGCTGGAATCGACTCTTTAGTCGATCTCCTTTCATGTCGGCTCTCAGAGCCACACATTCGGGACTGTCTGGCAACACCGGCATGTTTCGCCTTAAATTACTGATTGGCTTTCTCTCCTTGTCAATTGTAGGGTCAAATTGACTGGCACGTCTCAGGAGGAGTGCGCAGGATCGACCATCTCTGCGCTGAAGCTAGGCGGATCTCCAGCTCCACGAGTGGACCCTTCTGGCTTGCTCGTGTGCCCTCGGCACGGGACGAAATTTCGTGCCGACACTTTGGTTATTAATGTTGTTGTTTTGGGGGTCATGAAGTAGAAATCTACACTGCTATTAATTTTCATCGTCTAGAATCAGAGTACAATTGGATGCTGCCTTGGACCTACAGAATACATGTTCCCTTTGTGGGTACAGCCTCTAATTAAATCCACATATGACATTAGGATTGCTGATAGGATATAGCTAATTGTTAACCAATAAAAAAAGTGTTATGATATAGGTAATTGTTAACGGGAACGTTGCCTTTTTCTGGTTATGCTACACTGAGAAGCCGGATTAATTCCCTGAGCAATTAAGATTATATTCTGCATGGTGCTGACAATAATGCACTTATCTTGTGGATTCAGGGGAGGTCACATCCAATGCCTGTCATCTAGAATATGCAGTTCAAATAGAGTGTCTCTGTCTGCAATTCTGCAGTTCCTTTAAATGGTGCAGTTCCTTTTAATATTTGTTCTTATTTTTACATTATTATTATCTTATTGAATGCTTCGTTTATTACAATATAAATGTTTTGTTACAATCTAAACCATATGATAAAAATGGAAAATTGCACCCATTTTTCTCATATGGTTTTTGTGGCTGATTTTTGTTCCATTTTGTGGTTAAACCAGCAGTTGACAATTTCAATGGCAAGTAGACCAGTTGCAGTCGCAACAGAGCTGAAGAACATGGAGTTTGAATATCACTGCCACATGGTCCAGCTTCCTGCTCTTTGGTAAGATGATGCTTGATTCTTATAAAAAAATGCAGTCCACTGCTTTCTTTATTTGTTTCTTTATGCCATTGCGTTCTTCCTCGATCTATTGCTTAATGCAATGCAATGGTTTCCTGACTCTGTTCTTGCCTGCAGACCTTCATGACACTCTACCTTTTGAGCCCTTGTATATCAGGCTGCTATGTGAGAAGAACATTAAGGTTAGATTCTAGCACATTGCTCCATTCACATTGAGTCGACAGAGATGATGTGTGTTGAGCATGGCGTGGAAGTGTTTGGCTAAAAGTATTTCTTTTTGCAGCTTGTTAAGAAGCAATGCGTCTGGGCAGGGAGGCCCTTGATGATGAAGTGCTCAACAACAGGTCTTTCATGAGTCATACATACGTATATGCTTCTTTGCCGACCCATGACCGGTGCTGTCTACCTGACATTCAACTTGGCTATCCCCATCCCATATACTTCATATTTCCTCTTTGATTTCGGCAGGCAGCTTGAACTTTTATTAGCTCATTATCTTTGCTTTTACTTACACTCTACGATGCGCGGATACTCCAGGGGGGTCCGTATCGCGTATCCGACACGTTTTGGATACGGATACAGATCGGATACGCCTCGGATACGTATCCAAGCTGTACTAGCAAATCTGGATACGTACTAGCCTGTATACGAGTATCAGATATGTATGGGCCGATTTGGATACGGCCCATGAAATGAAAATGGCCCAACCTACCTCCCAGCTCCCACTCTCCCACGCGTGACCTACTCCCTTCCCCCGCTCGCTCGCAGTAGAACGGCGCCGCATCCCGACTCCCGCACTTCCACTTCAACTGGAGACTTGGCGGCGACGGCGAGTGTCGAACGGCGACCGGCGGCCGAGCTGCAAGAGCCGGCGGCGAACCGGAGACACCCTCTCCGAAATCCCAGCCCCCTGCAGCCCTGCGCCATCATCGAATCGACCGGCGGCGGGGCAGCGTACAGTTGGTAAGCTGCATCCTTGCGCCCCTACTCCAACCATCCTTGTAGTTTTGTTCATCATGTGATGTACTGATGTGCTTCGATCTGAAATTTTGTTCATCTTTATTTGTTAGACGTTAGTAGTTTAGTACGAGTAGATGGCGCCGCATGATGAACGTGCTCCAATTGAAGTTGATGACCAGCAAAAGAAGAAGAATCCATTGTGGAAACATGTTGTGCTTTTAGAGAAGGCTGTTGCAGGAGGCAATGCTGTATGGCGATGCAAGTACTGTAATCTTGAGTACAAGGGAAGTTACTCTAGGATAAAAAGCCATTTGCTTCGGATAACTGGAGGTGGAATCAAGATTTGCACAGCTGTTACAAAATCCATCCTAGCACAGCTAAAAAGTGAAATTGCAGAAGCTGCAGATGAGATTGATAAATCAAAAGCAAAAGTTATTCCATTGCCGGTGGCAAATATGGATGCATCCAGTTCTGCTGGTTCTGCTTATTCGACGAAGAAGCGACTGCGAAGTTCAGCTCTTGAGAAAGCTTTTGACATGGATACTCGCAATCAATTGGATGCATTAATTGCAAGGCTATTCTACTCTGGAGGTTAGCAAAAAATTCTTTCATTTCCATTTTGTTATGGAATTAAGTAATTCACAGCCCTAGGCATTTTGTTATATCTTTTTCATGTTTGTACTTTTTAGGTATGTCCTTCAACGTTGCAAGAAATCCATATTACAGAGAATCCTACAAGTTTGCAGCAAACCACAACCTTGGTGGTTATGTTCCTCCTAGTTATAACAAACTGAGAACTACTTTGCTTAAGCAAGAAAGGGTACATGTTGAGAGCTTACTTGACCGAATGAAGAGTGTTTGGGCTGAAAAGGGGGTTACCATATGTTCTGATGGTTGGACTGATGCACAAAGAAGGCCACTCATTAACTTTATTGCTGTTTCTGAAACTTCACCAATGTTTTTGCGAGCTATTGATGCTTCAGGTGAAGTGAAGACAAAAGAGTATATTGGAGAGAAGCTGATGGCTGTTGTAGAAGAAGTTGGACCAAAAAATGTGATCCAAATCATCACAGATAATGCAGCAAACTGCAAAGGTGCGGGTCTTATTGTTCAGCAAAAGTATGATAACATATTCTGGACTCCTTGTATTGTTCACACCCTCAATCTTGCACTGAAAAATATTTGTGCTGCTAAATTGCCACGTACTGAAGAGCAAGAGATAGTATATGATCAGTTGCATTGGATAACTTTAATAGCTGGGGATGCTAATGTGATCAAGAATTATATAATGAACCATGGCATGAGGTTATCAATGTTCAATGAGTTTAGCAAGTTGAAGTTACTAGCTGTAGCTGAAACAAGATTTGCATCAGTTGTTGTTATGTTAAAGCGGTTTTTGATGGTCAAGAGAGCACTCCAAAGCATGGTGATTAGTGATGCATGGGAAACTTACAGAGATGATAATGCAGGGACAGCACGACATGTGAGAGATAAAATTCTTTGTAGGCAATGGTGGGAGAATGTGGAGTACATTGTTGATTTCACTGATCCCATTTATGAAATGCTACGTATGGCTGACACTGATAGACCCTGCCTTCATCTAATTTATGAGATGTGGGACACTATGATAGCAAAAGTGAAGAAAGTGATATATACTAAAGAAAAGAAGAATTATAATGAACAATCCACCTTCTTCTCTACTGTTCAAGACATATTGGTTGATCGCTAGTCAAAAAGCAACACACCTCTCATTTGTCTTGCACATTCACTTAATCCAAGGTAAATTTTTTGTACCACTCAGTCCGCTCCATTTTTGTATTATAAATGGCTGCTATCCATTCTTTGTTCATTTGCATTGTGTTGATCATATTTATTTGTAGGTACTATCATGAGAAATGGATTAGTGAAAGTGAAGGACGTCAACCCCCACATAAGGACCTTGATATTTCAGTACAGAGAATGAAATGCTTTAGGAAATTCTTCCCTGTTCTTAAAGATCTCAATCAAGTTAAAGATGAGTACTCAAGGTTTGCTACTTGCTCAGAAGAACTCAATGACTTTGACTCCATTTATGACAGATGGGTACTTGACCCATTGAAGTGGTGGGCAAATCATGGACAGCCTATTCCTATGCTGCAAAAATTAGCTCTCCAATTACTCAATCAGCCAGCTTCTTCTTCTTCTTGTGAGAGGAATTGGAGCACATACAGCTTCATTCATAGCATACAAAGAAACAAACTAGCTCCTAAACGTGCTGAAGACTTGGTCTTTATACATAACAATTTGAGACTTCTATCAAGAAAGGCGGAAGATTATAGTACAGGGCCAACAAGAATGTGGGATGTGGGAGGAGATGGCTTTGAATCTTTATCTGGTGTTGGAATTCTAGAAGTTGCTGATCTCTCTCTTGATGAACCTGAAATGGAGAGTGTGTCTTTTGAAGGTGGAGACGACAATGATACGGAGGGGAACCCACGTAATGATGAAGACGAGTAGAATCCTAGAAGAGCAAGTGTCTTGGTTAAGTTGCATGTGTTATCTGTTATGTACCACGTATGTGAACTCAATTATGTTTGTGAAGTGTGAACCTGTGGTCTGTAGATGACTGGATGTTATTTCATATTAAATCATGTTATTATTACAATTATTAAAAAAAAATCCTAGCCGTATCCCCGTGTCACTGTTTTTGGGAGAATAGCGTATCCGCGTATCCGATACGTATCGTATCCGATACCCGTATCCGTATCCGTGTAACGTAGCTTACACTTCTTTCTTCGCAGTATAAAAAATGAATATGCTAATTTCTGCAATGCCTGTTTGCCCCCCTGCTAAACTTTAGCACCTGTCACATCGAATGTTTGGATACTAATTAGGAGTATTAAACATAGTCTAATTACAAAACTAACTGCACAGATGGAGTCTAATTCGCGAGACGAATCTATTAAGCCTAATTAGGCCATGATTTGACAATGTGGTGCTACAGTACCATTTGCTAATGATGGATTAATTAGCCTTAATAGATTCGTCTCGCGAATTAGACTCCATCTATGCAATTAGTTTTGTAATTAGCTCATGTTTAGTCCTCCTAATTAGTATCTGAACATCCGATGGGACCTTGCTAAAGTTTAGCACCTCGTATCCAAACACCCCTAGTTGAGTTGCAGTCCTTGACATATTCCCTGCCCTCTTTCTGTTTGATGTGACATTTTTACATTATTACTGGACTTTTAAGGATTGCAAATAAAATATGATTGAAGCTTGTTTTGCTGATTCATATGTTTATTTGCAGAACATGTGATTAATGAAATGTTTGGACAAGAGCAAATGACCATTAACCAAAGATGCATGTATAATTTCTTAGTTATATTGTAGAAAACTTGTGGCCATCATATACTCACTGTTGTAATAGGCAAAGCATTGATACTTCTTCCTTTGGTTGTTTCCTGCTTAGATCTTCATCAATTGGTTGAAGATTTAGGAGTTCTAAGAACTATTTGATGGAGTGTCATAACAAGATTTACTTATATTTTTTTGACACTGCTGTATAGGCAGGCATGCTATATGGGGCTGCGCTTAAGACACTAAGTTTGCTCATGGTCATTTGGAAAAGCTGATTGGGAGGCTGAAGTAAGTGGACCACTCTAGAATGAACACTTATAGGAAACTTCATAGGAAGCGGAGTTGAGTCGATATTGATTGTTTCCAAGTAAAATCGTCTGTAGAATGAGCTTGTGAGGGACATCTACAATCACCCAACTATATTATTTTCTTGCTTATCTGCCAGTTCCCAGGATGACATCCGGTTATTCCACATGCTAAAGTTAATAGTGGTGTTCATGACTTATTTTATGTATATGAACGGATTCTTGACTTAGTCACCTGTGCTTAGATACATTATCTACAAAGTACTGTGTGTCAGATTGATCCAAATGTGATGAGATGTGCATTCTTTCAAAGGTTTTCTGGTTAAACTTTACTTTCTGGCTGATCCAAATGGGATGTGATGTGCATTCTTTCAAAGTTTTTATTAAACTACTTTCTGGCTGATCCAAATCGGATGTGGTGTGCATTCTTTCAAAGGTTTTTGGATAAAACTGCTTGCCCTCCGTGCCGTGCATTTGTAATTAAGTGCATGACATGTTATTCTCGATTGTGGTTGAATGTATGTATGAATATGCAAGCTTAACCGTTATCGTACCTAGCTTTGTTTAATACAGTAACTACGTTTTTAGATTAAATATGTCTTTAAATTTATTTTCACATTATTATTATCTTGTTGAATACTCTATGTTTTGCAATATAAGTATTTTGCTGTCCGTGGCAATGCACGGGCACGATCCTAGTAACGTTTAAAACCATAAATAAATAAAACCATGGGACAGCAGTACAACACCTATATGGCTTGAGCCATTTACGTGACACAACATAACCCTAAAATGGTGTCAATAGCACTGTATTAAAGTAGTTATCACTAGTGGAGAAACCACCTTTCGTGGATTTTCGTGGATGGCGTTAGTACCGGCCGGACTTTGGGCTAGTACTAATGTGCGGTTTTAGTTTAGGGCCTCTAGCACAATGCCCCCGCAAAGCCATTTAGTACCGGGTGGGGGCTTCACCTAGTTCTAAATGGCGTCACCAGGACCGGGGGCCAACAGCTAGATTCCCTGGATGCACGTTAGTACTGGTTGGCGGCTCCAAACGATACTAAATGGATTCAGTTAGTACCGGTTGTAGCGACCAGCCGGTATTAATTGTGTTCAGGCCATTTAGTACCGTTGGATCGTGCCAGGAACCGGTACTAATGTTCATCCTATAAATCAGGCTTCTTCTTCCTCCCCGAGCCCGAGCCAGCACATTTGACAAGAGCTCGGAGCTTCTTTCTTTTATGGCGACCTAGGCAAGGTGCTACCCATTTTTTCCAAAATTTGTGCGAATTTCACTCCATCCTCTCTTCTTTCATGTTTTTATGCTAGTTTTTGTGCTCTAGAATTAGAGGAATTTGTAAAAGTTTGCAAGGAGGGAGAATGAAGAGATATTTTATTTATACATCCATTTGAGATATATAGAATCGATGAGTTGAATTTGAGATAAACTTTATTGGATAGCTTGTATGTGGAAAAACTAGAGTAAATTTGTTCAATTATTTCCAAGTGCCATGTCTATCATTATTGTAACGTTCCTGCTTTTTTAGAGCATTTAAAAATATGGACCTTTTAAAAATTTTCTTCAAATTAAATACAATTTCCTTTTTCCCAAATATTCAAAACCCTTTTTACAAATAAATCCTGCATAAAATACTAGCATATGTGATGCATTTGATTGCCTTAGAAATCTACTCTAAATCCTTTCTTTCAACCCTAGAAATATTCCTTCAATACTACTTCTTTTTCCAAAACAATAGGAATAATCCCAATCAAACCCTATGTCAAACTCCCTTTGAATGTGATTCAAATATAATATTCAAATCCTTGATTCTATCACCTAACCCCTCAAGATCCTAGGAATAGTATTTCCATAAAATTCCTTTCCCAAAACTTCTGGACTTAATATTCAAACTCTAGTTAAATCTCTAGGAAATTACTATTCAATCTTAGGTATATTCAAACACTTTCAAACCTAAAACCCTTCGAAAAGTTCCCTTTTTATGGCCAACCCAAACCCTCACCTCGAACTCTATTCAAATTTGAAATATCCATCTTTAAACTAATGAAAAAATCAAACTAAAATCTCAACGGGCCGCCAACCTCCCATTCCACACATTCCTTCTTTCCGCGCGCGCGCGCCCACGCAATACGGGCCACATGCTGGCCCAGCACGCGTCGGCCCTCCTCCCCGATCGGGATGGATGGAGGCGTGCAGCTGGCAGTGTAGTACCATGTCTGATAACGTGTGAGTTTACAGGCTGCAGGAGGAGATTAACAGAGGCAGCAAGTTAGGGAAAGGTGGAATGGTTACTTTCTGTGAAAGGAGAAAGCCCTCTCCAAATAGATTTTCCGTTAAACTAACCAAAGGCAGGCAGCGCTCCAGGTCAAATCAAAAGAAAACGTAGAAACTTCTAGTGCCAAAACAACCACACGGAACGCTCCCTCTGCAGCCACTTGTCCCTATCGCGAGGCTCCTCCTTGCTACACATGTACATGCACATCAAAGACAGTTTCCGGTAGTGCTTGTGGCATCGGCAAGGACAGGTGAGGAGGTATTACTGCACTAGAACTTACTCTCATGACCGCCTTTAGGTGGGGGACGAAAACCGGAAGACTAGGATTCTGCTGGAAGCAGATCATCAGGATCAGAGAGGCATCGGCGAGATGAGCACCATGAGGTTCTGCCGTGAATGGTAAGCCGATAATGATTCCATAATCACTTTGCGCAACAGGATGGTGATTCATGAGCAAAGCTCTGATCAGATTTCGGATGGGCAGCAACAACATCCTGTATCCCAAGGACACACAGGCGGAATAGGGCCCTTTACTATGCCTGCAGGAGCTGTGACCATCAGGTACCTTCTCCATATGCACCTTTCCTTCATCGATCATATTACCCAAAAGATTTGAAATTTATTTCCGCAAACAATTCTGGCGTAGCTACAGAGCTACCGAATTGAAGGGCATGCAGTCGCCTGTTCTTAATTGTTCTTTTAGCTACAAAGCTAAAAGAAAAGATTTTCCCCCCTTTTAGCTTTCTTATTACTCCGATGCGCGTGCTGGTGCCTGAAACTGCGCTCTGCAGGAGGTGGCGGACAGCAGCTGCGTGTACCGGAACGTGGCGGACCACGCCGCCGGCGAGTTCACGCAGGTGCTCTTCGAGGACGTCGCCTCCGACCCCACCCTGCCGCGCACCAGGTCCGTCCACTGCGTCGCCTGCCTTCTTCCAGGTCAGGGCCATGGCCACCGTCACAGTTCACAACCCAAGATATCTCTTCACTTTTCACACTGTTCAGTTGGTTCAGAGATCAGACTTGACGATAACCGCCGCCGTCGTCCGGGCTGCCGGCGGATTTTTATTTTTTTTATTTTTTAATACCCTTTAGTACATGATAAAAACCATATCAGTCAGAGCATCTCATGTTCATGACCGATGCAGAAAAGTTCACTAGTACGCGCAGCACATGCGGCATTTTCTCTTTTTGTTTTTTGTTTTTGCTGATGCACAACACAGGCAGTTGCACAACCGGCTGTTATGAGGGTCTCATCGTAGTCGGTTCACAAACCGGCGGTGATGAGGGGGATCAACATCGCCACTTTATCACCGCCGCCCCCCAAAACCGCCTGTGTTGACCCCTTTAGAACCGGCTGTGATGAGGGGCTGTATAGTAGTGCAGCCTGACGACACTAGCACAGTCACTCACCAACCTAAGGCCCCGTTTAGATCAAAAAAATTTTGGATTTTGGCTACTGTAGCACTTTCGTTTTTATTTGGCAATTAGTGTCTAATTATGGACTAATTAGGTTCGAAAGTTTCGTCTCGTGATTTCTCACCCAACTATGCAATTAGTTTTTTTTTGTCTACATTTAGTACTACATGCATGCGCCGCAAGATTCGATGTGACAGATACTGCGCAAAAAAATTTTGGGTTTTGGGGCATCTAAACAGGGCCTAAATTTCCGAAATAGTTGGTCGCTTGCAAGTGCTAGTCCTTCCCTACACGCTAGTGCTTCCGCTGTCTCGGCATTCGTTATCCCCTTCAAGCCTATTGCTGACGCTCCAAGAAAAATTCCACCAGCATCCAGGGCTACCCCAGCCATCGCAGCAGTGTTCGAGTTCTTGGACATGGTCGCATCAACATTAATTTTCACAAAACTAGATGGAGGGATCCACTTAGGAATCTAAACCTGACCCGGTTGTTGTTCCATCTTTGGGATAGGCTTTAACATCTCCAAATCTGTAATAAACCGTTCAATGAAATAGTGTGTCGGTAACGGGCTTTGGAATAGATTTTCATGAATTTCCTTCCTACGTGCATGCCAAATTGCCCATAGCGTCACGACCACCCGGGTTAGCTCATCATGTGACAAAATCTCCATCACCTCCTGCTCCAAAGTCTTGCTGCCTTCTTCGGCCGGATCCAAGCTACAATCCCCCAACCTGCCCTGATTCCAAACATTGCCTCTCTTCCTCAGAGCAGCCTCAATGTGACCAAAAAGGTAGCATTGGGCAATCAATGCTGCCACACACTACTCGAAAAATGACGTCTAGTAACCCCCCTCTAGTACCGGATGCGCAACCGGTATTGGCCAATCGGTACTAGGGGGGGGGGGGGGGGGCTCTTTATACCGGTTCAAATAACAGTACTAAAGGGCTTCCCACGCCGTGCGGGGAGATGCCCTCATTAGTACCGGTTGGTATTCCTAACCGAACCGGTACTCATTTTTTTCCTTTCTTTTCTTATTTCTGTTCCTTTAGTCTATATTCGTATTTCATATTTGTTTTCTTTACGTATACTAGTTCTAATAAGCTAATTTATGGAAAGTTCTATTTAGATTTAATATAACATTTGAGATAATATTATATATATACATATTGTGCATACACATATATGAATAATATTACAAATATTTATATATAGACATATTGTGCATACACATATCGTATTTAATTACTAATCTGAACCCGAGTCCGCTTTGTGCACTAGATTAGATCCTGAAGAATGAAACTCCCCGGCAGGATTTGTGAACTCGTCCAGAAGAAATCAACATAGTTGATCTTGTATTGCCCTGAAAATTTCAGTGTCGAGGAGTTTTTCCTTCCTGTTCATCATCTGTGTCATTGGCAAATGAATTAGAAATACTTAATCTAAATTTGTTGAACAATTGAAACTTTTTTGAAGTATAAGCATATGAATTGAAATACTTAATCTAATTTTTCTAAGTATATACACATGAATTTTTGTATAAGTTCATAATTAATTTTTGAAGTACAAGCAAATTAATTTTGTATACGTATGTTTATTTTTTCTTCGGTGATATGTCTCAGACCCACAAATTCGTGGATGAAGTCGCAAACGTACTATCCGCATAAATGAGTACCCTCCTTCTGTCTCGCACACTATATATATGGAAAAAAAGTTATGAAATATTTGTTGTGTTAAAGGAAGTGTCACGAGATGTGAAAATTCAACACGTACCGGGAAATCTGTATGCAAAACAAGTTGCTCGTTGAAATCACCCTTGTGAGTTTGACGCAATCGAGTCCAGCATTTGTTCAGAGCGTTCATGATGTCATCGAATTTTTCTTTTGGTTTCCTCAAAGAGTCACTACTACAGTAAGCATTTGTAGGGGCGGCTGACGATGGTTCGTAGAGACGGTTTTGCCAGCCGTCCCTACTGCACCGTCTCTACAAATCAAGGGTTTGTAGGGGCGGTTCCCAAGCCGCCCCTACAAATCGATTTGTAGAGGCGGCTTGTGTCACCAGCCGCCCCTACAACTATATTTGTAGGGGCGGTTGATAACACCAGCCGCCTCTACAAAAATAATTTGTAGGGGTGGTTGTAACACCAGCCGCCCCTATAATTCCTATTTGTAGGGGCGGTTAACTCTAGAACCGCCCTTACAGTATATTTTCATACAAAAAAATTGAAATTTGAAAATTTAAATATGACCAGAACATATATACATATATATACTAGGTAGCGTGCCCGTGCATTGCTACGGGACAATAAAATTTTTGTACTAAAACACATGGATCGCACGATAAGATAACAATACTGTGAAATTAACCGACGTTAAAGTGACATTTAATCCAAAAAGCAAATTTTATGAAATTAACACAGTCACGGAAAGCACGGTGTCGCATGCTCACAAACTCTACTGTATAGAAAAAAAATGTAAATAGACCCAGAAATTCAGGAGACTATGAAAATGCAGAACCAATGCAACTATTATTCAAGAAACTCTTTGGTCACCAGGAAGTTCAAAAAACTTCAAAAATGCAGAACCGATGCAACTGTTATACAGGAAACTCTATGCAACTCCTAAGGTCGTCAGTTCATTGAACTTTCAGTGTTCAGCTTACAGCTCGAGATAAATTCTCTCCATGAAGTTTAGAATCAACTAACATACACGATATACTCTAATAATCAATCCTTTAGTCTTCCACAATGGGTATCCTTTGTTTTGAGGATGGTTGGCCTCCATCACCATTCCATGTAGCTCTGGGCGGTGTGAACACACTTGCTCTGTCGACTAAGGAGATGAACTCGGAGACACACTCCTACTGGTAACTTCACTGTGGTAAAAAAACTAAAATAGGTAACAGCTACATGATTAATATTTTAAAAAGGGTAACGTCCTTGTGGTAAAAGAAAACTACAACAATGGCAATGGAGATTATTAACTCAATAATGAGAGCCGGGGACCGATTTGCACACGTGCAATCATATGCATATTACTGAAATCTCATTTTTATTTTTTATCCATGCAAATTGCTAATATTCAGAACAGAAATAAATATGTAAGCTTCATTAGGCACCTCTCCTTCCTGGTCAACTGCACCTTCGATTTTTTTTCTAGCTCACTGGCCGTAGAGAACAGAGAACCGAAGTGTAAGTGAAAACCGACAAGTCAACCTGTAATGTTAATAGAGAGACTGAAACTATTGAGTTACCTGGGAAACAAATGGGTTGTAGAGAGACTTAGTAATTCAAAGACGATAGAAATTTCAGAACAGAGCACCTTGAAGTCATCTCCCCTTTCTTGGTTAAACATTCTTCAGGAGATTACCCCAGAATATGTTACTTAGAGGTGCAATATCAAATGGCATAGTGTTAAGCTTGACACAATTTGCCTACCTGCTAGAGGATGCAAATTGCAGCAGGACTTGAGTTTATGCCTTCTTCATAGCACATTTCCTCTGTGTGTTGGTTTTCCTTAACGTTTCTGATAATCCAGCAGAAGACAAATACATGCTCATATTCATCTGCTTCATATAAGACAGTGAAATTAACCAAACATTCTAATAAGTTAGCAGTCTAGACAACCACATAATTTTACACTTCGAACTGATGTAGCAATGGCAAATATCTATAGGTAGCATACTTGAGCATATAAAGATGCTATGTACCAAAAAGGCAAGAAAATACTGCATCATATCCATCAATGGTGATCGACGAAATAAAATACAATAGGAAAAATACTACACACTAAGACTGAATGACAAGCACACATACCTATATGTATGTAAGCTTCAGTGGTTTGGCATTTCTACAAACATGTACTTCACATGCCACATTTCTGCAAAGGTGCAAACCTTGTGACAAAGACCAACACAATGTGGATCCAAGATTAGTTAGAGACTAAAAAGAGGGATGTCGACTGGTGAAGCATCAAGACAGTAATAACTATTAAGTTGAAGGTTCAATGCTGACTTTTATCCTCTCATCGCTGCTAAATACATCAAGCTGGTTTAGCAATTCCAACATTGTCCTTTGCACTTCTCTATCGCCGCTAACTTCAATGCAGAATGAAACAAAAAAAGTACAAATTAATTGACTGCAGACAAATAATATATATCCTAATCTGATGCTAATAATCATCCTATATAACATCAATTACCACCCAGCATGGAGATACTAAATATGTAGAATACATAACCAAAAAGAAAAGAGTGAGTTTGCAGTGTAGAATCACACTGCATGAATTCTGTAAACTGCAAGTTGTTTATCAGACCAACTGAAAAAAGTGAAATGCTAAAATGGTTTGTTTTAGGAGCCCTAGCATTTGTATGATATTTTAGTATATTTCAAATTAAAATAATGGGATGTTACAAATATTGATTTCATAAATTTAATTACCTATCAGGACAAGTTGTGGACAGCCAGTTTCAGAACTGTGGCATTAGTTTGTGGTGGTCCATACAAAAGAACACCTTTGGGGGATGAATACCCAATTTCTAAAATCGATCTTTGTGTGTCATTGGCAACACTATTGCTTCCACAAGCTCTTGAATCTATGTCACAACATAACATCATTTTACTGCTTGCAATGTATAAACTCAACCATAGTGTCGCTTTAACAGTCTATGCATCAATTGTACAAAACAAATTACATGTTTCCCAAGTCCTCCAATGTCATTGTAATCCTCTGTGGGTTTCTCATCTACTTCCAATGCCATAACCCGTGAGTCATACTCTGAAGGCAATGTGTAAAGTATCAAGTAGCTGTCTTTGTTAACCCAAGAATTTAAAAATGAATCTGAGTTCTTCATAACTGACAAAATCAACCAACTACAAATGGCATGTGGAAGTAAACATATGCATTATTGAATTACAATACGTGCAATGCAGAACAAAAATGTAATCCGATTCTAACAATTAGGGATCAGGATACCTTGATTTTTTTTATAAAAAAGCATAGGGCTTCAATTTGAGGTAATTTCTGAAATTGAAAAGGCACAAAATAAAAACACTATTCACAATAACCGAATCTTTGAAATTGAAAACACTGAAAACGAATGAAACTCGACACTCATATATTGAGAGATTCACTTGAGGACTGAAGGATATTAAATCGGTGACTAATCATACACTGAGCACAAATTAAAAATACAACCACGCATGACTCACCTTCTAATGTGGCAAAGAGGAAGCAGAAGTGCTCCTGTTTGTCCCGGGTGGCGGAGTGAGACGTCGGCGACGGCGGCCGTCCCCGCGAGCATGCAGATCCTGATGCCGCGGCGGCGCGTGCTCCACCGCTGGGTATCTCGAGCATGTGCGGCCTCATGGCCGCCGCAGGATCCACGTCCCATGTGACCACCGGCGGTGGCTTGGGCTTGTTCTTGTACCCCGACGACCGGCCTCGACGACGCTCATCGCCAGCTCATCGACTCCTGCTGCCCCGTCCGTCACAGTGAGGGAAGGCCGCCGCTGTCGTCGTCGGGGTAGGGGAGGGCCACCATGGCCGCGCGTCGGGGTGGGGGAAGGTCGCGTGGTTGGGGGCGTCGCCCGATCCATGGGGTGGGGAAAGGGGGTGCCATGGAACGGTGATGCGGCAAGCTGAGGGCAACGATGGGGGCGTGGTGGATGCGGATGACTGTGGCCGGCCACACGTGGAGCGAGGGCACGAGTGAGGATAAGGGAACAGTCGTACGGGGATGGTGGGATCACACGGGGAATAGTCATAATTGGTGATGGTGGGATCGCACGGGGAGGGCAGGACGATGGACCCACATTGGAATGTCACACCAAAAAGTGTCAACGCTTTGTTATTTTTAGTTGTAGGAGATAATATATAATTCACAAGGACATTATATCAACAACTAATTAACAAGAAGATATATGCATTACAAACCCATAATAATTTAAATTACCTCATTACAAACCCATTCATTACAAACACATAATAATTTAAATTTGTTCATTACAAACCATAATAATTTAGATCAGTTCATTATTACAACTAATAGTAATTTAACTTCCTAGAATTTTCTAACGTCGTACCACGTACTCGGAGAAGTGCAGATCATTCATTTCATATGCCAAAATGTCACTGATGTAGCGCAATGTATTTACTAGTGCACTCTCCCTTGCTTCACAAGATCGTTCACATGGTCTACTAACGACGATCAGCATTGGTCGAGAATCTTCACTCCTAGTCACAAGAAATTTTTCCTGAATTCCTTTTGAAGTGAGAACAGGGCCACCATATTCCCATTTATAACGACCCAAGTGATACATGGCCTGGATTAAAATGGCTTCAAAGCTACAACTTGTGTATGTTACGTCGTTCTCCTGAATCTGCAAGTGTTGGAAAAAATGTGGTTATCAGAACCATGCATATATATAGACATAACAATTAATCTGGATATAAGTTATGAGACTGACCACATCATTCATGTTGTCCTCAGCAAGCTATAGTAGAGGAAAACAATTATAGTAGAGGAACATGAGAGGAGAGGAGTAGGAGAAGTAGGAGCCGAGGACAGGAGAGGAGAATAGTAGAAGTAGTAGGACTAGGAGAGGAGGGTATGGTCATAGTTGTTGTACTTCTTGTGTATAGCATTTTTGAACCCAAGCACATGCTCACTAGCCTCATGCCAAGACATGTAAATCCCAAGTTTCTTCCCATTAAAAACAACATAGCAAGGGTCCATTTTCTAGTGGAAGTGAAGAAAATAGCCATCAATCAAGTTCAAACTAACTCACAAAATGAGTAGTAATAGTAGTAGTAGAGGTAGAGGCCTCAGAAACATTAATCATCATTTGATAAAGAACTTGGAGCATAAAGGCATCATAAACATAGTGAGCATATAGAAAAAGACAGTAGGGGCGGCTGGTAATGATGCCAAGTTCCTCACAAGTTTTTGATCATCAGCTCATATTCCATATAATGTATGGACTTGGACAATTTCATCATTGACAAAGCAAAGGAGAGGAGAGGAGAGGGGAGATTTGGCAAAAAAAAAGCAACAGCTGCTTAACAAACATAGAGCAGCAGCTGATGGCAAAAATAGCTAAAAAACAACAGCATTGGTCCTTTTCTAACTCGTTTGTATCCCTTAGCCCTTGCAACTGAGAAAGAAAAATCATGGAAGGAGCATTTGTTATAGTTTATGGTCTGATAAGCAAGTAGGAAATATTTGGAACATATTTCACAACCTGAACGGATTGTATGATCCAAGAAAAGTTTATTTCATCAGAGTCCATGACTATAATACAACTTGGGAAGATGACAATTCCCAATTGTACAAATCCATACATTTGAGGTAGCCGCCATGGGCTGTGTTCCTTTTTTTGTATGGGAAAGTCTATTCTGTGCCATAGATTGAGGATAACTAAAAGGCCTACCAAGTACCAACTGAAGAAATTGTTTAAAAATATTTTCTGGGATTCTCAAAAAATTATGTGCGGCTATCAACCTGCACATCAATAAGACTCACATAACTCACAATATAATGGACTGCTGCATAAGAATTCAGATTCTTAGAATCTATAAAATCTGCTGGAAAAAAATTGGGCATGCCTTTCTCAATAATGTAGGCACAGTCAGCAGTACCAAAACTTCATGCAAGCATGCCAGCAGGAGGATACTCTGAGCACAAATATTTTCCCTATAACCACATCTAGCATATAACCTGAACTATTAAATACTTCATTGAAACATCTGGGGAAAAAGAAGCAAAGCATGGGCGACCCCTTCCAGTATTTTTGAGACCCGCTTTCGTATATCCCCAATATATATCGTTACTGTTCATTTATTATAGATCACCTTCCTGTTAGAAAAACGGGACTAGAGTCAATGACCTATTTATTGTAACTCTCTTTACAGTACTAAAGTCAATGACCTATTATTTTAACTTTCTCTTACTGTACAATGTTAGTTTAGCAATATTTTAAAAGGAGAAAGCAGTATCTTGAAATAGAGATAGGTATAGAGCAACAAAGTCAAATGCACTCTTCCTTCAGTATCCTCTCACATAGCGACACCAAGCATTACATCTAATCTAAGTATAGCATCACACATGTCCAATGGAAACGCATTGAGGATAGACCACAACCGAACCATCACGTCAAAAGGCATTTATTTGGTGACGGGTTTCATAGAGAAAACGTTCCAGGGAATTTAAAATGCACTGATTCATATCCTCACCACACATGAAACATTTATTTAGCTGTTATACATAAGAAAATCTGCAGAAAGTAAAAAAGAAGATGGAGATCCTAGGACAATTGGTCGAAAAGCAAGCTCCTAATTGAGATCTCTGATCTCGCCACTTCACCAGATATAGACAAAAAAAAAAGAAATTACAGTTGCAACTAAACAATCATGGATGTAGAACAGATAAATATCAGCAGACATTTTTTTCCTTTTGCCCGTGTTAAGGAAAAGATGTGGGCTATGTCCAAATGTGGATCACTTACATACACACTACTACAAATTAAAGAAGGCAGGGATGGGAGCAAACCTCAGTACCAACTGGGAAAGCAGATAACCAGAGATCCTCCTGAACATAGCAACAAATCATTAGTCAGAATGCACCTAAAGTAAATAGCAACGTCATCATACAGGGCAGTCAAACACAATCTAAATCGTTATGGTAACTTCCAAAAATAAACCTGGGTGAGCCAACAAGCGAGAAAATGCTTCTAAAGCCATGGTTCTCAAGCATGGTTCTCAAGCCTTATATATCAACCGCAACCAATGGATAGAAGAAAATGTTGACCTATCAAACTGCACTTGCATAGCAAAGCACACAGATTTGAAAATTTTCATCAATAACGAATTCCTAACACCACAGTACTGCATTGCGATTTCGCACTCAGATGAGGAGAATCCAATAGTAAAACCCAAGTATAATCCTACATAACCATGGAATGCCACATTTGAGCATCACCAGCGGCAAAATGGAGCCATCATCCCCTGTTTTTTGACCAATCAAAGCACTACAAATCTTGCCGCTAGAGCAACAATCGAAAGTGAAGCCACCCGCAAGCTAATCAGATCAGGACCAAAACACTACTCGGGGATACCAAAAGCCTAACCCGAGCCTGGCCATCCTAGAAAACAAACTCACAAGGTTTCTCTTCTCGGGGAAGTAGTCCATCTCGGGCTTGGGCTTGCATTCAGGCTTGGGAGCAGGGACGCTAGGGCGCACCAGCACCGGGGCCACCGACGGAGGGAGCGCGAACACCAGAGCACACGGCGGTACCAGAGCCACCGGGGAGGGAGCAGGGACGCTAGGGCGCACAGGCACCGAGGCCACCGGCACTACACCATGACACACATTTACCTACACTTATGTGTTGGCAAAAGGCAGGTTTGGACGACATATTATGTGTTGGCAATTGTATATCATTTTAATGTCTAATCATCTGTCGGCAATAAGACTGTAAGACTACAAATTATCTGTCGGCGTTTCTCGGCTGACAGAAAAAGTGTCGGCAAAAATTAGAAGACTTACAAAAGTGTCGACGTAGCCTATACAGGGTAATTGTACAAGTTGTCGGCCAAGGTGTACCCGCGCTGGGTAAAAATATCTCCTCCCTCTCTCTCTCTCCCCCCCTTTCCGTCTCTCTTTCCCGTAGCGCTCTCTCATCCCTCCCCTCCCGACGCGGCCACGGCGGCGCCACCGCACCTCAGCAGCGCCGGCCCTCGACGCGGCGGCGGCTGCCCTCCCTCCTCCTCCTCCTCCCCCTCCTTCTCCACGCCCTCCTCACGCCTCGTGGCCCGCGCGGGCCGCCGGCGCCCCCCGCCGGGTGTTTGCACCGGTGCGGAGGTTGGCTGCCCCGGCCACGGCCGACATTGCCCCCTCCTCAGCGACGCACCTAGGGCCCGCTGGTGGCTGCCGCGCGTGGGTGCCACCCGGCGCTGCCTCCTCATCGCGAAACCCTAGCTACCTCATCTCAATGACGCCGGATGCATCGCGAGCCACGGCCGGCGCAGGCCGGCCGACCAAGCCTGTGCGTGGCCTCATCATCGCCGGCGGCGGTGGCGCCTTACCTCGCCCGCTGAATCTGGCAGTAAGTCACCCTCTTCCTCTCCTCCTCGGTCTCCTAACTCCTCCCCCAGATCCTCTCTGCCTCCACCTTTTCCCCTTTGTGCAGGTGATTGGTTTTAGTCGCCCTTGGCTGTGCTACTGGATGGTTCATCCACTTGCTTTGCTGGATGAAGCACTTGATGATGATCTTGAGAATGATATCATAGACTTCTAAGCTCGATGTCAGGATAAAGATGGTGGATATAGTGGTGGACCTGGACAGGTTGCTCTAATCTCAAAACCTTTTGAGACCCACACTTTTGAGCATAATATCTTTGATTTTGCTATTTGCATTGATTTTTTTAGATAAGATTTTAGATTTATGCAGTGTATGCATTAGTCTTGGATATGTCCAATGAAACACTGAGGACATATATGTTTGCTGTTGCAATCACATTAAATATTTGAATCCCTCTTTAGCTCACCCGATTGTAATTGTAACATTTTTAATTGATATTAGCATGTCCATGTAACAAACAAAATACGTGCCAGTGACGATGGGCACTATGCTTTGGATTTGAATACTCAAGGTTATCTTTTTTGAAAGCAAAGCACATTATTGGGTGCTTGATTTAGCCTTCTCATTCATTTAACATAAGTTTTTAACCAGAAATCTTGTTTGTTATTGATTTATAAAGTTAGTTTGAGTTCATTTATGTTGAGTCATTCAAGAGGGTAAATTGTAGTTTTTTAAGACATTCTTTTGTCCACGTCCTTTGCAGTTGCCTCACCTAGCTACGACTTATGCTGCCGTAAATACACTTGTGACAATAGGGAGTGAAAGAGCACTGTCATCAATCAATAGGTAAATCTCATGGTTGCTCTAAAGCAAGATCTGCTTTACATGAGTTCTTTTGTTAATAATGTTAACCTTGTTGGTCAGGGACAACCTGTACAAGTTTATGTTTCGGATGAAAGATGTATCAGGTGCTTCCTACACCGCTATATCGGTGAGTTTCTTGTGGTCCTTCACGATTTTTCTGCAGTTACTTGATATTTCCTGATGTTGACCTTAGGTTGCCAGCCTTGTGAACATTCTTGATGTTGAACTGGCAAAAGGCATTGGTGACTTCATAGCAAGGTTTTGTTTGTGTTATATAAATGCATTTTTTTCAGTTGCAAAAATTATTGCTTGGTCACAGTTCTTTTCTAGAATGTTGCTCAATTGATATACTATATGACTGCAGTTGTCAAACTTATGAAGGTGGTATTGCTGGGGAGCCTTATGCTGAAGCACATGGTGGGTATGTTTCTGAGGATTTCTGTAAAGTTCCAAATTTGTATGTTAAGAACATTAACAAAAGTTGCTTTCATAAGGTATATGTTCTGTGGATTGGCTGCTTTGATCCTGCTTAATGAGGCAGAGAAAGTTGACTTGCCTAGCTTGATCGTAAGACAACCTCTTCCTCCCTTAGTTTATTTAATTTACTTCTATAATTATGATGTGTTTTGTGTATCAGACCATGAAGTTGTTCTTTTAGGTCCTTTGGTGAAAGTGCATGACAAGTAGTCGATACTTGTGTGTTTGGCTGATGCAACATTTGTTTTTATTACAATACCATTTGGTGTTGTTGCTGACATCTTCACCATTTAGGGTTGGGTGGCTTTTCGTCAAGGAGTGGAATGCGGATTTCAAGGACGAACTAATAAATTGGTTGACGGTTGCTACTCCTTTTGGCAGGTAATTGTAACATATGTCTACTGTTATCTTTGCCACATGTGCTCCATGTAACAGAAATCTAGTGTGTGGACCAGGGAGCTGCCATTGCTTTAACACAAAAGTTAATTACGATTGTTGATAAGCAATTGAAGTCCTCGTATTCCTGCAAAAGGCCATCAGGAGAGGATGCCTGCAGCACCAGTTTTATGTCCTTGGGAATGAACCGTGAACCAATTTTTATATATTGTTGCCATCTACAGTCTTGGGTTCCATCAAGAACACCATGCAGTTCTAAGTTATTTTTAAATGCTCTATTGTTATGCGTTTTTATTACCTTATTCTTTGCAGCCACTTTATTGTCCCTGAGCTTGGCCCAAGCACCAAGTTCACATACGCTTCACACAAGGCTGTCTCTGAGTACAAGGAGGCAAAGGCGGTATGCTGCTGTAACAACAGATACTCTGAGCTGTTTGTAATTTAGTTCATTTACCCTTCTCATCATAATTTGTTTGTGTGGCTGCACGGTTTAGTAACAGGAAAAAAATGTAGCAACCGATATTTATGTCTCCCAGCTATTTGATTATGATTTGACAAATATTGTTTTCTTAGAACACGCTTCCTTTTGATAAAAGAACTTCAGCTCTACTGAACCTATGGCTTATTTGAATCCTTGACTGGTTTGACGCCTTCAAGACATTCCATAACATTGAAGTAAACTATAAGTTAACCCACTGTCTTTGCAAACCTTATTTGAAGTCAAAGGTGGACAATCTTGGAGCATACTGATTTTGCCATCTTGACAGTAATACATAACCGCCACAAAACTATTTTCTCATTCAACGTTGCATAATGGCAATATGATAGGATGCCCTGCAGTGTTTTTTTCTTATATGTTTGTGGTT
Organism: Miscanthus floridulus; assembly: GCF_019320115.1. NCBI lineage: Eukaryota > Viridiplantae > Streptophyta > Magnoliopsida > Poales > Poaceae > Miscanthus > Miscanthus floridulus. The sequence goes on along the minus strand of NC_089589.1, from coordinate 142,814,602 downwards.
TTCACCCTGTAAAGGAAGGGGCATGCTATTTTCTTTTATGAAAATAATGCCTGCAAACTTATGATTTTGCACCTCATGCAGCTCGGCATTGATACAGTCCCTGGTGCTTGTTGGACCAGTCTCATACTTGCTCCTCTCTAAGCCTGCCAAGGGTGTGGAGAAATCTCTCTCTCTTCTTTCACTTGGTAGCATTCTTCCCATCTACAAGTAAGCATCCACACAAAAAGCCAACAATTTTTTTTCAGCATGATCCTCGTTAATTGATAATGTGATATGTTATGAAATACAGGGAGGTTGTTTCTGAACTGAAGGCAGCTGGTGCTTCATGGATTTAGTTTGATGAGCCTACTCTTGTTAAAGACCTTGATGCTCACGAATTGGCTGCATTCTCTATGTCTATACATGTGTGTTCTGTCATTGTGTTGAAACTTTCTATACATGGGGTGTTGGCGCTATCTGTTGGACCATTTGGAAGAGTAGGAACAAAGCATGTTTTGAAAAGAAATTGATCAAAAATCCTTTAGAGATAATCTGCCATGCATATGCGCTAATGAAATTTTGGTCACTGAAATGGATCAGGACCAGTTGGTGGAAGGTGCCAATAGGATGCTGCGCGTGGCGAAAGAAGTCTTGGCGTCTCAGACCGCGCGACAGGTGAATCAACTCCTTCTGCAAGATACTGATGTAACTGAACATGATGAAGACGCAGCTTAGAGGTGATGACTCATGAGGCGGGTGGAGGAGGATTGTGTCCACTTAGATGCAGTCCCCAGAAGTTCAGGATGTTGTTGATGTCTGTCAGAATTCAGTCTTTTTTAGTATCGTTTTGATGGGTGCTAGATTGCTTCTGTAATCTTTTGGCTGGCAACTGTATGCATGTTAAAACTTGGCCGCTATACGAGCAAACTGTATGCATGTTAAAACTCGGCCGCTATATATATATCAAGTTGGTGTATGTATGGAAGATCTAATATATTATTTATACAAAAATCAAGTGAATTTGTTCAATGTGATGCCTTCTATACGAGCAAAAGTGAATTTGTCAAATTATTTTAATTGTAATTATATCTATGCAGTTTTGTCGACAATTTTTTTTGGGTAGGGTATGGTTTGTAAAATACCTTGGAAATGGTTTGGCCAACATACAAACTGTCGGCAAAGGTCTTAACTGTTGGCGTAGGTCTTAACTGTCGGCAAAGGGTTAACTGTCGGCAAAGGTTTCAACTGTCGGCGTAGGTAGACCGTTTGCCTACACATAAAGTGTCGGGGATTCTGTTAACTGTCGGCAAAAGTTTCGCCGACGGCTTCTAGCGCGACTGTTTCTAAACTGTCAGCAAAACTTTTCGTGGGAGGTTATCTGTCGGCAAAGGTGCCCTTTGCCTACAATAGAAAGTGTCGGCAAAAGTATGTTGTGTTATAGTGCGGTTGAGACAGAGCGCACGGGCACCAAGGCACTAGGGCCGCCGGGGGGAGGGAGCACGGGCACCAGCAGCGGAAACCCTAGCCGCCGTGGAAGGGTGAACGATGATGGAAACCCTAGCTGCCGGGGGAACGGCGGCGCGCAGGGCAGGAGGTGGACTGGGGGTTGGAGGTGGATCGGGGGAGGTAGGGCGCTGCGGAGGTAGGGCACAGAGACGACAGCGGTGGGGAAAAACTTGGTAGCCTACTGGCGTCGTGGAGAAGAAAGCGCCCAGGACTTAGAATAATTTCGGCCTCCCGCGAGCTCTTGCTTATATACCGAAGGTAATTTGTAGGGGCGGTTCCTGAGTAAGCCGCCCCTACAAATCGATTTGTAGGGGCGGTTCCTGAGTAAGCCACCCCTACAAATATTTTTCAATTTATTTTAATTAATAATTTTGTAATTTATATATAAAGAACACAATGTAAATTTATATAATACTTTTTTTGATTATTCTATATATGTATAAATAAATATATATAAACTATTTCATGATATATATATACAGATATAATTATATATTTTGTTCTTTACATATTTTGTTCTTTGGCAATATGTCTTTGGGTAGGTTCTTTTCCACAACACTGATCTTCTTAGGAAAGTCTGTGAATAGCGGCATCTCATTGTAGTTATTGTAAGCTTCAATATCGTCCACGCCATCAACTCCGATAATGTGCTGTTTCTCGGAGACAACCACATGTTTTATCTTCTTCGGGGGGAGGTTACTTTGTAGGTCAGGCATATAGAAAACTTATGCGACACGTGAAGCGAGCACCCATGGGTCATCTTGGTAGCCCATATTCTCGGGGTCCAGGACTCTCAATCTGATCTCATTCAGTTGGTGTTGTTTGATCTAGCGGTATCGAAACAGGGCCACCGTTATATCCCTTCCATAGTCAAGTTGCCATATCTCTTCAATGATGTCAAAGTATTGGATCTTTTGCCCCACTCCATCGAGAGCTTCTATTCGAACGCCGCTGTTTTGGTTCATATATTTACTATCCTTTGCGTGGGTATAGTACGTGTACCCATTGATGTCATAAGCTTTCCAAGATGTCACTTGTCTCGATGGCCCCTCCGTCAACCTACTGATGGTAATAGAGTCTATGGTTTCTCTAGGCGGTATGTTTTGGTCCTTCAACCATGTAGTTAGTCTTTGCTTGTGCTGTTTTGTGACCCAATCATCTGAACGACCATTTCTCTCCATCATAATGATAGCCAAATGTTCATCAATATACAGTTGCATCAGTTGTGTACTCTGCAAGACACTGAAATGTGCCCCACTCACTTCTTTGTAATCATGGTCGATGATCACTTTTCTACCACTGGTGCCCTTCCCAGCCAGCCTACCCTTGTGACGAGAATCGGGTTTACCAATCCCTTTCTGTACTTTTTGGTACTCTTGACAGCACTCGACGACTTCTTTAGTATTGTAACCCTCTATCATGGAGCCCTCTGGGTATGCTCGATTATGCACGTATTGGCTTAGAAATTGACATGAACCTCTCGTAGGACCACATTTCATGCAAGTAGCAAGGGCCCAGCGCCTGTATCTGATGAACCATGTGAATCATGAGATGTGGCATTATATAAAAAAAAAGCAGAAGGCAAACATATCTCTAGTTGGTTTTGTGTCTCCACCATAAATTCATGTAGGTCACTCAGCTCTTTCTTGCCAATCGTCTTCTGTGAGATCTTCGAAAAGAAGTAGCACATACGGGTGATGGTCATTTTCAAGAACTCTGGCTTTATAGCCCTGATTGCAATTGGTAGAGACATTGTTAGCATCACAAGACAATCATGAGCCTTGCAGTGTGTTATTGACAAGTCCTTCATCGACACTAGCTTCTTCACATTCGCTAAAAACCCAGTTGGGACTTTGACCCCTCTCAGGAAAGTGCATATAGCTCTCTTCTCTTCTGGTGTTAGGTTGAAGCACGCCACGGGCAGAGTGTATTTTCCATTAGCCTCAGGTACTGGGTGAAGCTATGGCATCATGTTTAGCTGCACCATGTCTTTCCGTGATTTCAGACCATCCTTTGACTTGCCTGTGTCCATCAAGGTAGCAATGAGACTTTCAAAGACATTCTTCTACACGTGCATAGCATAATCCTCGTTGTTAACAATAACCGTTTCACCATGATGAATCCATACTGTGTAGTACTCAACAAATCCTCGTATAATCAAATGTGATCTGATGATAGTCACATCTGTCCATGCCATTCGGTTCTTGCAATCTTTATAGGGATAAATAATTATATCCTTATTCTCTATCAACGTCGTTGCATGCTTCTCTGCGGCTTCAATAAATTTATCCATGTCTTCATAGAAACATGCCTTGAACCTTAACGAACCATACATCCAAGAGTTCATGTACTCCATCTTTTACAACAACAACAAAAAAATATATTAAAGGACTACTTATTCAGATATAAATAAAAATGAATCAAATTAATAATTACTTGAGAATAATTGTATATACTTCAGATATATATGAATATAAATCAAATATAATTACATGAAGCATACAAACATACCATGGTAGAGGAAAATTAATTAATGGCCTATTTATCCATAAATAATAAAAATACATATTTGTTGATTACAATAAACAATTTCAAAGACAACAATTAGCAACAATTAATATGTTACCCAATATCTTTCATGCAAACTCTAGTCCAATTTCATCAAACATAAATTTACAAAAACGAAATTAATAAAAAAAACAAACCCTAGATCTAGATCTACATGCACATGAAACATCCATAAAACTAACTAATTGCTCACTAAAATTAAGAAACATGGATCAAATAAGGGTATGATCTTGTTCCCCTACCTAATTTACCCTAGTACATTCAAAACTTGGGTCTAATTTGCTTCATAAGTAGCTCAAGCACCATAGAAGAGAGAAAAAAGCAAAACTCTAATTACTCACTAACCAACCATTAAAACTTCAAAAAAAAGTGTGGAATAGTTTTTTCTTACCTTCTACAACCTCTCTACCAAAGGATTTGAGACCAAAATCTTCCCCTATTAGTAGAGCAATTTTTGGGAGGTACCCAAAGCCTTCCAAGCCTTTTTTCTCGGATAAGAATGAGTGACCCGAGGAGGAAGAAGGGGGCTGCAGCCTTTTGTACATGCATTTGTAGGGGCGGCTGGTGATTGAGCTGTCCCTACAAATCGCAACATCGGGGACGGCTGGTGAGTGAGCCGCCCCTACAAATTGACACATTTGTAGGGGTGGCTCGTATCATCAGCCGCCCTTACTGTGTCATTTGTAAGGGCGGCTGGTCTCGTGGGTCCCGAGCATGCCCACTGTAGGGGTGGCTCCATCACCAGCCGCCCCTACAAAAAAATTATCCCGTTGCTATAAATGTTTTTTTTTGCAGTAGTGAGTCCTAGATAGTCACTAAGTTCTGATCGGGGATAATAATAATGAGTACCCAATGGTACCTGTACATCCAAATTGAAGGTAGTTAGTATTATGTTAAAGTGCTAGTTCAGAAAAGAAAGAGATGGGAAAAACACTCACTCGAAGTTCCACGGTAGTAATATGCGCCTCTTGTTCCAATGCTTGTTGAGGAACTTAAATATATTCTTCGTAGTGTCATCTGGTTTATCCCTTAGATTATCCTGGAAAATAATTGAGGGGTCCATGAAGCCTACGTCATGGTATCCCGTCCTGCGACAATATTGCATCTCCATCCTGCACGATACAAAATCGAATAGGAGTTAAGATATCGCAAATTTACTAGAGCGAGGATTTTGAAGTTAGAGGAATATACTAAAGACTTACAGGACCCAGCAACTGATCAGTGACTTGTCTAGTGCGTCTTGATTGTATAGCATGTACAGTTCCTCCAGGGGCACGACATCGCCACGGAAGTAATGTTGATGACCAACCGAAGTTCCATCGCGGCATAACCATTTGATGTAGCTTGCATGTACCATTGGTGCAGCTTGTACATCTTCGTTGGCAGATATTTCACCAACTTCGGAGACACGAGCTCTTTACCATACTCATATTTCCATTTTTCAGGCACAGGGAGCGTTGGGATCTCATCCTCCCCTCGAAGTTGTGCTGCTGTCAGATTTGTATCTTTACTGTATTCCAGCAGGTTCTTCTCCCAGGGTGAAAGCACCACAAGCGAGGCAACCAATTGGTTGGATTGCTCTCCGAGTTGAGAAATAGATTTCCCACTTTTCTTCCTCTTATGAGCTGCCTGCTTTGTTATCTGCCTGTCGTAATCAGATAGCGGAGGTTTCTCTAGCTTTTTCCTTTGCTCGGCCTCCATTCTTTTGATGAAAGACCAAAGCTTACGCTTATCCAGTGGTGGCGCCGGATTCTGTTTCTTCAACCATGCTTCTTTACGAGCCTGTTGCCATTTTTCGTGCTCAGCAGCCGCTGCAGCCTTGCTCTCCTCATCTGTCATATCATAAGGTAATTTCTCAACTGGTGCCTTCTCCTTCTGCTTCTTCTGCTTCTTCTTAGGAGGTGGAGGTGGAGGAGGAACTGAACGCTTCTTCGTAGGTGGGGGAGGTGGACTCATGCTTGGATCCCTTTCTAGTACTGGACTCATGCTAGGAGACCTGTCTGGTAGTGGAGAGTGTGCCCTGGTAGATGGCGTAGGTGATCTTGCCCTTGAGCCTTGAGGAGATGATCCCAAGATCGGGGGATTCGGCTGCGTAATCCTTATGAAGCGCTTGGGCCACTGAATCCAACCATGGATAGCTTCTCCTAGATTCTTTTCCCCGTCACCTCCAGAGATCTCCAGTTCCAGGTCATCCCAACCGTCGGCCACTCGGTCCACCCCAACTTTGGCATAGCGAGCTTGAATCTGCACGCCATGTAGTGTTTGGCCTTGCGTCGGTTGCTCAGCCACACCATAAGCCAACACTATGAGCTTGTTTCTTACGGGAGTAACAAGCTCGCAAGGGGCTCTCCCTGTGATGTCGTCCACGGGGTGGCATTCCTCAATGACCTCAGTGGATCCTCAAGCTGCGGCTTCAATGTATCCTCCAGCTGCGGCTTCCGGGGAAGCGACGCTGCTTCGATGCTGTGTCGGGCTTACGTCGACATGTGGCCCTGATGCTGCTGCAGCTGCTTATTGACTGGCTTGTTTGCTCAGAGCTATGGCCACACGCTCGTCTACTAATTCCGCTATTCTTGCCTCTGATGCTGCTACTTGTTGTTGCAGCTCTCGCAGCTGTCGTGCTTGGTCGGCCTTGCTTCTCTGGCGACTTCTATATGATTCAATGTGCTCACAAAAGGCAAACTTCCACGGAATGACTCCTTTGCCTCGGCATCGTCCAGGGTGTTCGTGATTTCCAAGTGCCATTGTCAGCTCGTCCCTCTCTCGATCAGGCACGAAGGATCCATCGGCTGTTTTTTTCACTAAGTCATCAAGTCTAGTAGCCGCTTCTCTTATTTCATCGCCGAAGACAATTGATCCATCTTCGGGATTGAGCCTGCCGCCATGAGCTTAAAACCAATTATTTGCTCGCTCAGGCCATTCGAGAGTATATGGTGATCCCCTGGCAATTAGGTCATCTTCCATCCTTTGCCATTTCGTGACCGCAGACTTGTCACCTCCTGTCCCAAGATGATGGAAGTATTGCTTCTGCTGGGCATTGCCAGTGTTGGTTTGAGTTGACGACTGGCTCTTGCTCGTCTCCTTGAACTGTACAAAGGAATCCCAGTGACCCCTTATCTTCGGGTGCTTACTGAAATCAGGTTCAACCCCCTTCTTTATGTAGTCTTTGTTCAAGGTTTTCTTGTACGTCTGAAACGAAATTGCACCCTTCTTCAAGCCCCATTCTTTCACTTTGGCTTCGTCTACATTTTCAAACGTGAAGTTTTCTTTTACTTGTTCCCATAACATAGCCTTCTCTCGATCAGGGACGTAAAGGACCGGTCTGTGCTGACCGGGACGTGCTCAGGTTTTTTGCAATTCTGAAAGCTGATTGGGATGTTATCTCTGACAAGGAACCCAATATGATTCACCAACTTTATCTTAGCTTTGGCAGGAGCAATCTGTTCACCATCTTCAGCAATTTCTATGATGATGATACGGCCCTCGGCCTTCTTGTTCTTGCCTCATTTCTTTTGAGGCCTTTTGCTCGATCTAGATGGATGAAAAACGACAATTGAAATGTTGCGTGATTGGAATGTTGCGTGATGATGTTTCTTTCGATAAGACGATAATTGAAATAATGTTTACGTATAATACTTGCTATACCTCGCCAACTGGTTGCTCCACATTGCCTCCCTCGGCAACTTGTTGCTCCACATTGCTTCCCTCGGCTCGATGCCATCACCAGCCAGGTTGAGGTACATGTCAGCCTGGCTGTGATCGATCTCTTCGTTTGCTTGATCGCCGCCTTCAGCAATCATCTCATATAGGAGCTCGTTGTCTAATCGTGCCATTGTAACTAGTGTAATATAAAAGAATTAAACATTTAATAATAAGAATGACTAATATGTAACATTGTAACTAGTATAAAAAAAGAATTGACAACAAAAATAGAATGAAACACCGCTAGGAAATGACAACAAAAATAGAATGAAACAAATTTATAGATAATTTTCAACACTTATACAACATTTATAGATAATTTCCAACACATATACAAATTTCTAACATTTATACAACATTTATAGATAATTTCCAACACTTATACAATTTTTTTGCAATTTTTATATAATTTCCTACAATTTCTAGATAATTTTCTATAATTTTCTAGCTATTTTCAACATTTTTGTACAATAATGACGTTACGGCGGATTTGTCGGTAATTTCTAAGTATTTCAATTCATGGAAAAAATCAATTCTAAAAAATAAATGGCATGATTTCAATTTCTAAGTATTTCAATTTTCTATAATTTCTAGCTACTCCAACAATTTTCTATAATTTCTAGCTATTCTCTACCCCTGTAGAAATAAAAAAAATAAGTGGCACGATTTCCAACACTTTTACAAATTTCTTGCAATTTTTCTATAATTTCCTACAATTTCTAGACAATTTTCTAGCTATTTTCTACATTTTTGTACAATAATGATGTCACGGCGGATTTGTCGGCAATTTCTAAGTATTTCAATTCATGGGAAAAATCAATTATACAAAAATAAATGGCATGATTTCAATTTCTAAGTATTTCAATTTCTAAGTATTTCAATTTTTTATAGTTTCTTGCTACTCCAACAATTTTCTATAATTTCTAGCTATTCTCTACCCCTACAGAAATAAAAAAAAATAAATGATATGATTTTCAACACTTATACAAATTTCCTACAATTTTTCTACAATTTCCTACAATTTCTAGATAAGAAAAACATAATGACGTCACGGCGGCCGTGGAAATTACGTCAGCGCAAGTCTGCAGGGGCGCCGCGCGCGCGCATTGGGGACGGGACGGCCGACGTCGGGGGCGCAGGGCGGTGTTGGGGGCGGCGGCGTCAGGGTCGGGGCACAGACATGGAGGCGGTGACGGCGTCAGGGAGCGGACGGGGAGGCGGAGATGGTGTCAGAGAGGATGGGGGCGACGGGGCCGGGGCGGGTCGGCCTCGGAGAAGATGGGGACCAGGCGGCGCGGCGTCGGAGAAGTCGGAGGCGACAGGGGCCGAGGCAGCGCGACGTCGGCGAGGAGGCGACGGCGTCGGAGGGGAGGCGATGGAGGCCAGCCGGGGTCAGGGGAGATGGGTGCAGCGCGAAGCGTCGAAGGCGATAGGGCTGGGGCGGCGCGACATCGGAGAGGACGGGGGCGACGACCGAAGTCAACGGGGGTGACAGCCAGGGGCGTGGGCATCGGAGTAGATGGGGGCAGCGTTGGAGGAGATCAACCAGGCAGCGGTGGATCGCGCGGAGGAAGATGAAGCAAGTGAAAATGTCTAAGTGTTGGCCTGGGCTAGCACTGAGCAGCCCCTTAACACCCCCTCTAGTACCAGTTCCAAACTACACCCGGTACTAGAACCCCTCTAGTACCGGGTGTAAACAACAACTGGTACTAGAGGGAGGATCTAGTACCGGTTGTAGTTTACAACCGGTACTGTAGAGTCTCCCCATGTGGGAAATGAAAATGCCCCTCTAGTACCGGTTGTTGTTAAGCACCAGTACTAGAGGGGTTGCAAGACCCTGTTTTTATTTTCCCTTTCTTTTACAATTGCTATTATAGTAATTTATTGCATAGTAAATTAAATAACATTCATAAAAAATGTAACAACAATTTGGTAGCTTCATGTTTATTAGATATACACTATAAAAATGTCAGATGCGGTCAAATATCAAACATGGTAAAGTTATTAATTTTAACTTAGTAATAGGCTATAATGGTCATAATACTTATGTTAACTTTTAAATTCGAAAAAATACATTTTTTGACCATGCAAAAATTTAGAAGAATAGATCCTCTAGTGTTCTTAACATGTTTACCATGACTTAATCATGTTCTTATTTAATTGTACGTAAATTTAATGTTTAATATTTAATGGTGATTAAAAAATCAAAATATTTAATATTTTAACCATGCAAAAATCAGTTAAACAATATTTTAGACAGACAAGAAAGTTAAACAAGACATGAGAATTGTATTTGGAAAAACAAGATCTAACCATTCATAATTACATTAATGCCTTTGTTGATAACCAAAAACACAACATAATTGTTCAAATACATTACGCATCATCATCTAATGGAACGTTAATAACCCTCCTCTTGACGAACATCCCTTGGTTGTGATCGCGGCATAAGTATGGAGCATCCTCTTTGGCTAACAGGATGCTTGGGTCAACCTCGACTGAAAATGGAGGAAGATCATCGAACTGATCATAATCTTCTGAAATGTCAGTCTTGTCCTCAACTCCAACAATTTTTCTTTTCCATGGAAGAACAATGTGGCGCTTTGGCTGATCATCTGACCTATTAGCACCCTTCCTTATTGGTTTGCTTGCCATGTCCTTCACATAAAAAACTTGAGTCACGTCATTGGCTAGGACGAATGGTTCATCTATGTATCCAATCTTGTTAAGGCCCACTATTGTCATCCCATAGTTGTCTGTCATTACGCCTCCGCCAGTAAGTTTCACCCATTGGCACCGAAACAGAGGGATTTTCAAAGGTCCATAGTTGAGTTCCCATATCTCAATGACACCATAGTATCTATCTTTTTTCCCACTACTGTCTATTGCATCGATACGGACACCACTATTTTGGTTTGTGCTCTTTTCATCTTGGGCTCTGGTGTAAAATGTGTATCCATTTATCTCGTATCCTTGGAATGTCGATACTGACATAGATGGACCCCTAGCCAACCATGCTAGATGTTCTTCAATGGTGTCATCACCCATCAGTTTACGCCACAACCAAGTGCCAAAAGTTTCAATGTGACGACGTGTAATCTAGGCCTCAGTCTTCCCTTGGTTTGAGGACCGTACATTAGCCATGTGCTCCTCCATGTATGGAGCGACCAGGGATGATTACTGTAGGACCGTGAAGTGTGCTTTACGTAATGTCTCCTCATCGATGTCCATCCGAGCGTTCCTCCCTAGTGTGCCCTTTCCCTTTAGTCTCCCCTCATAGCGTGATACAGGGACTCCAATCGAACTTAGGTCATCCATAAAGTCAACACAAAACTCAATTACATCCTCTGTTCCATTTCCCTTTGCGATGCTTCGTTCCGGATGGGCACGGTTACGAACATACTTCTTCAGAATTGCCATAAATCTCTCGAAAGGGAACATATTGTGTAGAAATACAGGACCGAGGACAAAAATCTCTTCAACAAGGTGGACTAGAAGGTGGGTCATGATATTAAAGAAGGAAGGTGGGAAGACCATCTCAAAGCTGACAAGGCATTGCACCATGTCATTCTGTAGCTTCCATAGATTGTCTGGATGGATTGCCTTCATTGAAATCATGTTGAGGAATGCACATAGCTTCACGATTGCTATTCTCACATTCTCTGGAAGAATACCCCTCAGTGCAATAGGTAACTAGTAGGGGACTGTGACACCTAAGAGGGGGGGGGGGGGGGTGAATTAGGCAACTTAAAATTCTAACTCTAAACTATGGCCTCTTTTTCTACCCTTAGCAAAACCTATGCAAAAGATAAATTATCTAAATGTGCGACTATGATTTTGCTAGTGTGTTGCTATCTCTACCGCAAAAGTAGTAATACAAACAATGTAAATGCAGAAGCTAAAGAGCAAGGTAGAGATATGCAAACTCCCGTCGATGACTCCTGATATTTTTACCGAGGTATCGAGAAGCGCGCAAGCTTCCCCCTAGTCCTCCGTTGGAGCCCCTCGTAAGGAATCCCTCGCAAGGGCCAAGCTCCCGGTCGGGTAACTCCGTGGATAGCCTCGGGCCTTCCCCAAGTGCAAGTGGGTCTCCGACGTGCCTTCCGGCAAGCCTCTCCTGGATGCTCCTCGCCGTCTTCACTATTAAGCTTCCGACCGAAACATCGCGGGCCTTGTTCCCTCTGGTACACGGTGGCGGCCACACCACAAACGCGGTTGGTGTGATCTCGCAAGACTACAAGCCCCTCCTGATGTACAACAATGGTGCGCGCAAGCACCGAGTGATAAGAGGTATACAAACCTCACTAAACACTAGGCCTAAACCTAGAGCAAGCGCATAAGCGTTGGTCTAATCAACCTAAGCACTTCGCAAAGCACCTACACTAATCACCTAATGAATCACTAAGCACTATGCAAGTGGAGATAACTAAAATGGTGTATCAACACCCTTGGTATATTTCCTTAGCTCCACACATCTCATTTGGCCGGTTGGGGGTTGTATTTATAAGCCCCACTGAGAAAGTAGCCATTGGGGATGAAATCCTGCTTTTCTGCTACTGACCGGATGCTGATCACATCCTGACCGGACGCGTCCGGTTGTCCCGACCGTTGGAGCCACGATCAACTGATAGGACGCTGCCAGCGTCTGGTCACACTGCCACCGGACATGTCCGGTCACATTTTCACCGCTCTGGAACCTCTCTGTACTCGAGCGGACTCTGCTGTCCTATATCTGGTCGATCTACCACCAGCGTCCGGTCCAGCGTTCGGTCGCTGCTGCTACTGAGCCTCTTGATCGGGGCGTTCAGTCACTGTGCTACCAGCGTCTGGTCTAGCGTCCGGTCACTTCTGTGAGCTCGTTTCTTCATGATCTTGCGTATGGACTTGGTTCCTATCTTCGTGCTTAGACTTTGCTTGATACCTTGAGTCTTGTCTTGTGCTCCTAGGATCTTGCTTATGGTGTTGATCATCGGATCATCACGTCGCCTTCGTCCAAGTCACGTCTTGCACCCTATTGAACTACAAAACAATCACTTGCAAATTCATTAGTCTAAGTTGGTTGTGTTGGTCATCAAACAACAAAATCCAAAGTAAATGGGCCTATGGTCCATTTTCCTTACAATCTCCCCCTTTTTGGTGATTGATGACAACACGATCAAAGCAAGCAAATAATAAAAATTTGGAATTTCAAAACTATCTACTTGCTAGGATGCAATGCAAGGGGCAAGATTATATGATGCTAAAAGATACTACTTCTAAGACTAAAAGATACTACATAAAAACTTATCTTGCCCTTGCAAATGTCCCCATGTGGTATTATGGATTTAAGCCTTGCTTTCTACAAATTCTTACCATTACATAGACTAATCCATAATCCACTATCCTCCCTTTCTCGGACCATTACCACTTGTAGACCATTATCACTTGTAAATTATTATGGTCTAGCTTTTGGTGTTACAAAATAATGCTTGCTTTTGGTCCTCTAAATTCTCCCCCTTTGGAATCAAACACCAAAAAGGAAGACATTAGTAGCACAAGAGAGGGTCAAACTTTGTGATCCTTTGTGTGTAGAGTGGAATAGGTCACACAATTTGACTCTCACATTATATAGATTAAGCTCCCCCTAAATATATGCATACATATGGTAGAAGGCAAAGCATATGCATAATTGGCAAATTATTGCTCAAGGGAATTTAATCTATATAATACATGGAGAAAGCATATAAATATCAAAATGAAATCAACATGATGATATCGGTTTAGAAATACCACATGTGGAAACCAATTTGATTTCTACCACTTGCAATAGGTGGTGGATATTTGAAGTATGATGCTTAACTCCGGGGACTCCATTTTCCTTGCAATGAGACTACTACACACATGATAAGCTTGAAAAGGTGTTAGTCTCAAAACATCCAACTTGTAGAGTAACCTCCCCCTAAATTTGTGCACACAAGTGTGGAATACTTGTAGGAATCATGCACATTGATTTTAGAATCAAAATACCACTTGAAAGATGACATCACATGAGTGTGAAATTCATTTTTGAAGGCGATATTCGGGAGAAATTATCTACAATTTGGACTTTGGCACATATTAGATGAACAATTGTAAGACAAGCTATGTGCCGTGCTCCTAAACAATTTTAAACCATGTAGGTTTGCTCTAAGGGTTAAGAATGAAACTGAGCAAGCCTACCATAAGATATACCTAGTGTATGCATGGCAAAAGATATAAGCATGCAAATGCAAACATAGGCACGAAAAGTAACTAGATGTTTAAAGATACCAATTTGTAAGAAATACCATTTATAGGAAATGCAAATTGATACGTCTTGAAGGAAATTGAATCTAGTTACCTAACATGGGAAGGGGAATTTGGGTCCATAGTATTCACTAACCCACTTGGCAAGGATTTTGTCCATCATGATGCACCCCATGAAATGCACCCATACTTTGCCAAGTCTCCAAATTCCTCGAAGTCCATCGGACTTCTCACTTCCCTTTCGGGATCCAAACCTTCTTGGTGCTCTTCATGTTGGAAATGATTTCCTTTGGCACCCAAAAGCGTTTGACCCCATTGTTGGCTTGCTTGTTCACCTTCATGGCCACCACCTTGTCATTTTTCTTCTTCTTTAACAAGTATGGTGTGGAGGCCTTCTTGTCCACCTTGTTGGTGTAGGTGTTGGAGAGCTTGCTTGTTTGCTTCTTCTCTTTCTTCTTTGCTCCTCTCCCATTCTTCACCTTGCACTCATAGGACTTGTGGCCTTCCTTGTGGCACACGTAGCAAACCACGGTTTGTCCTTCATCAAGCTTCTTCACTCCCTTGACGGTGTTATCTTGATGAAGTTGGGCTTGCTTCGCCTTGCCTTTCACTTGAGTCAATTCCTTAGTAAGGCGAGCTACTTCTTGCTTGAGTTGCTCATTCTCCTTTGCAACCTCTTGTGTGCATGTATCTACAACAACTTTCTCAACACAAACTTGGTTGCACAAAGATGAGTCTAAACATAAATCATTACAAGAAGTAGAGGCATCCTTTTTAGACATGTTAAAGATGGAACTTTTCTTTTTAGATGCCTTGGTGGGGGTTGTACTAACGGCTTCAAGATTAGCAACTTTATTAGTTAGCTCATCACAATGTTTGCACATGGTTTCCATTTTAGCAAGCAACTTTTATAAGCATCTTGTGAGCTAGCTAACTTTTCTTTTAATTTTTCATTTTTCTTTATAAGTTGCTCATCATTGATTGTGCATGCATTTGTTGTTGCACTAGCCTTAAGTTGCTCAATTTTAGTAGATAGTTCAACATTGAGATTAGCAAAGTTCTCATATTGTTCAAGCAAAGTTTTGTATGCTTCTTGTGAACTATCTAGCTTTTCTTTTAATTTTTTGAGCTTCTTTTGTTGACTAGTGCAAACTTTAGCATAATTAAGATTTTGTTGCACAATTTCCTCATAAAAAGGCATTTCATCATCACTATCACTCTCACTAGAGGATGAGCTTTCATTACCTCGTGCCATGAGGCGCATACGAGAAGAGCTTGATGATGAGTGCTTGCACCCTCGCCTCTTGTGATGGTGTTGTTCTTCACTTGAAGAATCATCCCATGGCCTTATTGAAGTGAGGGCTTGGTTCTTGCATGCCTTCTTCTTTGTCTTGGGTGTGGTCTTGTTTGGACAAACTTCCACAAAGTGCCCCAACTCGCCGCATCCATAGCATCCTCTCTTTTTTTGCTCATTTCTTTGATTGGTGAAAATGAGATCTTGGATTTGGATTGGCACACCCTTGACATTGAGCCTTTGGATCATCTTCTCCACCTTGTTGATAAGTTTGATTGATTCTTCATCAAGGTCGGAGGTGGAGGAGGAAGATTGATCATCATCACTTGAATCTTCATCTTCATCATCATCATCACCATCCTCATCTTCTTCCTCATCTTCAGTTGAGGAGCTTGAGCTTGAGCTTGTCTCAACTTGCTTGCCCTTGATCTTCTTTTTCTCGCTACATGCGAGAGCTTTGCCTTTGCTCGATGAAGAGGCTTCGTCTTGACCCATCTTATGTGACATTTCAAATGCCACTATCTTGCCAATGACTATGCCCGGGGTCATGGTGCTCAAGTTCTCCATGTTGTGAAGGATGGTGATGATGCTTGCATATTTCTTTTGTGGTAGCACGGAGATGATCTTCCTCATGATGTCTGCATCATCTAGCTTTGTTAATCCTATTGAATGGAGCTAATTGATAATTAGATTCAAACGAGAATACATATCATGAATAAGCTCATCATCATTCATTGTAAAGGAATCATAATTTTGTTTAGCTAGACAATGTTTTTGCTCACGGACATTAGATGTGCCATCATGGAGCTCTTGAAGTTTTAACTAAATTTCATGTGCCGTATTTAAAGTGATCACTTGGTTAAATACATCCATACTAAATGATTCAAACAAGCAATTCTTAGCTCTAGCATTGAAATGCATATCCTTTTCTTCACTCTTTGTGGGTTTATCGGGATTCTTAATGGGTTTCATCCCATCATGAGTGACTCTCCAAACACCCAAATCAACCGCCTCAAGGTGGCAAGCCATTCTAGCTTTATAATAGGGGAAGTTAGTGCCGTCAAAGTGCGCATGCCTAGAGGTATCCATCCCAACCACTCTAAATAGCGTCGGCTCAACGGCGGTTAAGCCAAAGGTCCAAATTGAGCCAATCGGCTCTGATACCACTTGTAGGGGTCCGTGATGCCTAAGACGGGGGGGGGGGTGAATTAGGCAACTTAAAATTCTAACTCTAAACTATGGCCTCTTTTTCAACCCTTAGCAAAACCTATGCAAAAGATAAATTATCTAAATGTGCGACTACGATTTTGCTAGTGTGTTGCTATCTCTACCGCAAAAGTAGTAATACAAACAATGTAAATGCGGAAGCTAAAGAGCAAGGTAGAGATATGCAAACTCCCGCTGACAACTCTGGTATTTTTACCGAGGTATCGAGAAGCGCGCAAGCTTCCCCCTAGTCCTCGTTGAAGCCCCTCACAAGGAATCCCTCGCAAGGGCCAAGCTCCCAGTCGGGTAACTCTGTGGATAGCCTCGGGCCTTCCCCACGTGCAAGTGGGTCTCCGATGTGCCTTCCGACAAGCCTCTCCCGGATGCTCCCCGCCGTCTTCACTATCAAGCTTCCGGCCGAAACACCGCGGGCCTTGTTCCCTCCGGTACACCGGTTGGTGTGATCTCGCAAGACTACAAGCCCCTCCGATGTATAACAATGGTGCGCGCAAGCACCGAGTCGTAAGAGGTATGCAAACCTCACTAAACACTAGGCCTAAACCTAAGAGCAAGCGCATAAGTGGTGGTCTAATCAATCTAAGCACTTCACAAAAGCACCTACGCTATTCACCTAATGAATCACTAAGCACTATGCAAGTGGAGATAACTAAAATGGTGTATCAACACCCTTGGTATGTTTCCTCAGCTCCACACATCTCATTTGGCCGGTTGGGGGTTGTATTTATAATCCCCACTGAGAAAGTAGCCATTGGGGATGAAATCCCGCTTTTCTGCTACTGACCGGACGCTGATCATGTCCTGACCAGACGCGTCCGGTCGTCCCGACCATTGGAGCCGTGATCAACTGATCGGACGCTGCCAGCGCCCAGGTCACATGCCATCGGACGAATCCGGTCCAGCGTTCGGTCGCTGTTGCTGCTCTAGAACCTCTCTGTACTCGATCGGACTCTATTGTTCTACGTCCGGTCGATCTGCCGCCAACGTCCGGTCCAGCGTCCGGTCGCTGTTGCTGCTGAGCCTCTTGATCAGGGCGTCCAGTCACTGTGCTACCAGCATCCGGTCCAGCGTCCGGTCACTTCTGTGAGCTCGTTTCTTCGTGATCTTACGTACGGCTTGGTTTCTATCTTCGTGCTTGGACTTTGCTTGATATCTTGAGTCTTCTCTTGTGCTCCTAGAATCTTGCTTATGGTGTTGATCATCGGATCATCACGTCGCCTTCGTCCAAGTCACGTCTTGCACCCTATTGAACTACAAAACAATCACTTGCAAATTCATTAGTCCAACTTGGTTGTGTTGGTCATCAAACACTAAAATCCAAAGTAAATGGGCCTAGGGTCCATTTTCCTTACAGCAACAATTGTGTCATGAGGACATGGTAGTCTTGGGCCTTTAGATTTATGAATTTCTTCTGTTTCAAATTTATTAATGCCTTTATATTCCAGGAGTAGCCCGATGGGACCTTGATACTATTCAAGCACTCAAACATGCTTTCCTTCTCTTCCTTGCTAAGGCCCACTTCTCTTATAAGCTATACTTTTTAGCTTGTTTTTTTACCCAGAACAGTGTTTCGGCTTGTTTTTTCAGCGAAGCGAACGGGGCCTAAGAGTGTAACTGGCAGGATGCAAGTAATGCCCATTATCTCTCTTTTCCGGATGTAGGGCATCTCGTTGATTCATACATTTTAGGTCTCGATGTGCTTCAAGTGTATCCTTTGCCTTTCCATATACGCCTAGGAAGCCAAGCACGTCCACACAGAGATTTTTCATCAGGTGCATCACATCAATTGCATTACGAACCTCAAGGACTTCCCAATAAGGTAGCTCCCAAAATATAGACTTCTTCCACATGGGTGCATGTCCATCCTCATCATTCAGAACATGTTGGCTACCAGAGCCCTTGCCAAAGGCTACCCTCACATCCTTTATCATAGAAAATACACGTTTACCATTATGGTGAAGGGGCTTAGTACCTTCTTCTTCCTTCCCTTCAAAATGCTTTCCTTTCTTTCTTAGAGCGTGCTTATCAGGAAGAAATCAGCGATGGCCCATATACACGACCTTCTTGCAATGCTTCAAATACATGCTGCAAGTATCATCTAAACAGTGCGTGCAGGCTCGAAATCCCTTGTTTGACTGTCCGGATAGATTACGAAGCGTCGGCCAATCATTGATGGTTACGAACAACAATGCTCGTAGATTAAATGTCTCCTTTTTGTTCTCATCCCACACACGTACACCTTCTTCCCTCCATAACAGTAGAAGTTCATCAGTCCAACGGTCTTAGGTAAACATCAATGTTGTTGCTAGGTTGTTTTGGGCCTTGGATAATTATCGGCATCATAATGAACTTCCGCTTCATGCACAACAATGGAAGAAGGTTGAACATACATAAGGACACAGGCCAAGTGCTATGACCACTACCGAACTCTCTAAATGGATTGAATCCATCCGTACTTAAACCAAACCGTATGTTCCTTGCATCCTTTTCAAACCCGGGAAATAGACTATCAACTGTTCTCCACTAGGACCCATCAGCAGGGTGTCTGATGATTTCATCTTGCTTACATTCTTCTTTGTGCCAACACATCAACTTTGCATGTGCCTTGTTCCTGAACAAGTGCTTCAACAGTGGTACTATAGGGAAATACCACATTACCTTCGTAGGAACTTTCTTCTTGATGGCCTCCCCCTCAACATCACCGGGGTCATCTCGCCTGATCTTATAATGTAGCGCTTTGCACACAAGACAAGCCTCCAATTTCTCGTAGTCCTTGCCCCGATAGAGGATACAGTCATTAGGACATACATGTATCTTTTGTACCCCCAAACCTAGAGGGTAGACAATCTTTTTTGCTTCGTACGTTGAGGATGGCAATTTGTTCCCCTCGGGAAGCATGTTCTTTATGATTTTCGTTAACTCATCAAAACCCTTGTCAGAAACTCCATTTCTTGCCTTCCATTGCAGCATTTCCAGTGTGGTACCCAACTTTTTGTGTCCCTATTTGCAATCAGGGTACAACAATTTCTTATGATCATCTAACATACGCTCAAACAGTTTTGACTCCTTCACATTCTCGCAATCTTCCTTTGCATCTCGCAACACCTGACCTAGCTCATCGAGAGGACCTTCTGCCTCGCCCATCTCTTCTTCTGCCTCGCCCATTGGTGCATCTGCAAAGGCACTTCCTTCAATCCAGTTAGGAATGTTGTCATCATCATCATCATCACTCCTCTTTCCCTGTACTTGGTCCAAACCAAATAGTTTGCCATGAATCTAGAATTGTATATGTGGGAGTGAATAGTCTTATTGGATGAGTAATCCTTCTCATTTTTGCAATTTCTGCACGGACAACAAATGAAACCGGATGGTGGTTTGTTGCATTTTGCCTGATTGAGAAAGCCACGCAAGCCATTAATGTACTCCATGGAACGTTTGTCTACGTTGTACATCCATTGCCGATCCATCTATAAAATATTACACATGGATTGGTTTTTGAACTATAAGAAAATGAATTGAAATACTTACTCTAATTTTCCTAAGTATATACACATGGACTGGTTTTTGAAGTTTACTATCCATGTACCAACGGAGGATGAAGTTTCTAACCTTTAGAACACTTCAATGATTGCAATCCCCAAGAAATGGTCACAAATCCGGCAGCACCTCCCCTATGGCGCTATGGATAGGGTGAAGCTTGAGCTGTGGAAATTGTAGTAAAAATGTTGAATAGCTAGAGTATATAGAAAAATTCTTGAATTAGCAACATTATTTCCTACAATTTGATAACATAACATATAAATGAAAAAATTCTCCATTGTATAGCTTATTCTAAAAATGACTAATTACGTACCTCTATTTGAAAAGTACTAAAATCAATTTCTTTGACTAGTATGAATCATGGCATCCAAAAACTATGAAATTATTTCTCTAACCTCATATAAATGAAAAATTTCCCCATTGTACCTTATTCTAAAAATCACAAAATACTCTAGCTCTTAAGCATAAAACTTAGTATACTAACCATGTATCAAGGGAGGATGAAGTTTAGAACACTTGAATGAGTGAAATCCCCTAAATAACACATTCATATAAATGAAAAATTTCCCCATTTACCTTATTCTAAAAATCACAAATTACTCTAGCTCTAAAGCATAAAACTTAGTATACTAACCATGTATCAAGGGAGGATGAAGTTTCTAACCTTTAGAACACTTGAATGAGTGAAATCCCCTAAATAACACATTCATATAAATGAAAATTTTCCCCATTTACCTTATTCTAAAAATCACAAATTACTCTAGCTCTAAAGCATAAAACTTAGTATACTAACCATGTATCAAGGGAGGATGAAGTTTCTAACCTTTAGAACACTTGAATGAGTGAAATCCTCAAGAAATGGTCACAAATCCGGCAAAACCTCCCCCTATGGCGCCATGGACAGGGTGAAGCTCGAGCTGAAGGATCTGGCTCGGGCTGGAGGAAGAAGGAGGATATTTATAGAAAGAAAATTACTACCGGTTGGGGTCACCAACTAGTACTAAAGGGATGCCCTCTAGTACTGCTTGATGCAAACAACCGGTACTAGAGGGTGCGCCGAGCATTAGTACCGGTTGTAGCCACAAACTGGTACTAATGGTCACCCTTTAGTACCGGGTTGTTGCCCCCAACCGGTTCTAAATGGGTCCTCATGGCGCGCTCCAGGCACTATCCTTTGGAATCGGTACTCATGCTAATATTAGTACCGGGTCTAAATCTAACCGGTACTAAGGCTAGGGATGAGAGGTCAATTTTCTAGTAGTGTACAGTTATTGACATTCACCATTGTGGGAGCACACCACAAGTTCCATCCGGGAAAAATGAACCTTAAGCTTAAGGTGGGGGCAACAAGATAATAGAATACAATAGTTTTACTGATTCACTGTTTACATGAATAAAATATACATTTCAGTTTAACCGTTGTCCTCAAGTCGTTGCTCCCTCAATCTAGCCGTTGCTCTGCTCTGCTTCCTCTAGCTGTTGCTCACTTGCCTCGGATTGACTTCAATATATAATTGATTGTAACCCTCCCGCCCGGATCCCAGGAGTGAATAGAAAGTTAGATCTCTGCTCTGCTTACTGCTCCTCTGCCCAGGTAGCCGTTGGCTTCAGCTGCTTCACCTACAAAATAGAAGCAAGGTCAGTGAACAACACAACTCACATTACCAAAAATGGACCGCTTGAACAGAAATTTTGCCAACATGGCAAATCAAGGTTCCTCAAGCCAAGGAGCAGAGAGTGATAGCCCCCAAATCTCCCCTCGTCCAATTTCCCACAAATTTCTCCCAATACTTACACCAAATTATCTATAGAATTTCCATCCTTTTGGTCCTCCAAGCAACTACCAGCCATACACGGCCACCCACCTCCAATCTTTCAAGGTGCTCACAACCATGGAAATTGGATGCAACCTACTCCAGAGGGCTTTCAAGGTGGTCACGATAATAACCTAATTAAGTGTTTGGATTTGCGGCTAGTAGATCACTATTTGGGATGCATGTTCACATTCTATGCACCTACGTTATATTACTAACTCTTGTCTTCATACCCTCAAAGTGCGTACAAGTTTGCGGGGAACACGATGGAAAAAGGAAGAAAGCTATGAAAATAATATATCATAGATTCGTAAGAACATAAAAACTTGGTTTTTTTCATATAATGTAGACACTGGTAGAAAACTTACCTTTTATCGGGTTGGTAGGGAGCAAATATCCCGAAAATCCATCCGGGATAAAGCAATCGAGACAAAAGGGGGTTCTTTAGTCCCGGGTCACTCAACCGGGACTAAAGACCCCCTTTTATCCTGGTTGGTAAAACCATCCGGGACTAAAGGATTTTGCGCCAAAAAAATATTAGAAATTCCCGGTTGGTGAGCCCCCCGCCAGTGGCCGAGCTTTAGTCGTCACGGGCCAAATATTAAGCGGGACAAAAGGGGGCGCATGGAAGGTCAGTTCTCTACTAGTGAGACTTGTCATTAATAACAACTCATCATTTTTCTATTGGATTGCAGTGCCATAAGCAACCTCCTGGTACTGCGCTATGCGGATACTATGTGTGCGAGTTCCTCTGAAACAATGGGAGGTACCTTTCGAACCCGAAGACGTAAGCCTCATATACATTGCCATGTGCTAACTTCCTTATGGTAGTACATCCTAATCTTCATTTACTGTACACCTGCAGATGTCTAGGATCGAGACTCACCAAGCGGCGCTCGAAGACGGTCAAATCGACAACATTTTTAGGGACATGGCGAGGTTCATCCAACGCGTGATTTGTCATGAGGATGGAGCATGCTTTGATAAAGATGGTGTGTTGATGGCGGACAAATGCAAAGATCTTCGTAGATGGGCGTAGTAGTTTTAATATTAGCGTGGCAAAGAATAGCTCTATTCCAAATGTTGAATTATGTGAATTATTTATTATTCAAGTTTGTTGAATAATGTGAATTATATATCATGTACGATGCGGTTTTGAATAATGTGAATTATTTATTATTCAAGTTTGTTGTTATGTGGTTGGAGATACATATTTCAATTTGACGGCTAACAACTGGCCGGAAATAGAAATTATAAATAAATCACAGGAATAATATATAGGATGGGAAAATACATATTCTTTGCGGGTGGCATAACCACCCGCTAGCACAGAAACCATCTGTGCTGGCGTGTGCTGGCGGGTGGCTAACGTCGCCCGCCAGCATAGAGCGGTCTGTGCTGGCAGGTGCTTGCTAGCTCAAGGTTGCTGGCGGGTGCTCGGTCCGCCAGCACAGACCAGCCAGCACAGATCTTTCGTGGCCTAGTGATGTCTACGCTTGGAATACTGCATAAATTTCACAAGAAACGGTTTGTGCAGCAGTGCAAGTGAGTAGTGGCAGTCAAGCTCTTTTATGCACGTGGCACTCGACTCTGCAGTCTGCATTATTGCAGTTCGTTCTTCTCATTCTGTATAGACACGCGCATAGGAAGGCTCGCTCGGTGCCATGGTGTTCGCGTTTGTCACCGGTAATGGCGTGGAGGCAGAGTTGCTGACGGCGCGGTTCGCCCGGCAGGTCCTGTTGGGGCGTTGGTTCACGCTGTTCGCGTGCTGCTGATCCTGTCGGCGTCGGGCGCGACGTACGCCTTCGGCATCTACTCCCGTACGTGCGCTCTGGACGTCGCTGGGCTACGACCAGTGCGCCGTCGCCACGCTCGCCTTCTTCAAGGACCACGGCAGCAACGTCGGCATCCCCGCGGGGCTCCTCAACGAGGTGGCCCAGCCATGGGCCGTGCTCGCTGTCGGCGCCGCCATGAACCGCGTCCCTCTCCCTCGCCGGCCACGTCGTGCACCCCCCCCCCCCCCCTGTCTAGCTCATGTGCAGCCTATGTCTGCGTAGGAGCCAACTCGCAAGCGAGAAACCAGCAACCTCAACAATGTCACATTCAGAGCCGCCGCCAGCCATCACCGCTATGCCGCCACCGCAGTCACGGCCACCATCGTCGTCTTCCTGCCTCGGCATCTTCCTGAGGCATGCGTTCAGCCCGCCGGCGCACAGCGAGGACTACTCGATCCCGCAGGCGCTGGTGAGCGTGGACATGTTGATCCTATTCGCGGCCATCGCCTGCGGCGCTGGCGGCACCCTGATGGCGATCGACAACATGGGGAAGATCGGGCAGTCGCTGGGTACCCTCCCGAGATCGTGGACGCCTTCGTCTCCCTCATCGTGTCTCGAACTACGCCGCCACTGGTAGAAAACTGACTATTAATCCCACTTGGGAAGGAGCATATCTCTCCAATGCCCAACCCGGACTAACATTTCGAGACAAAAGGGGTCCTTTAGTCCCTGGTCATCTACCCGGGACTAAAGGCCCCTTTTAGTCCCGGTTGGTATTACCAACTAGGACTAAAAAATTTCGAAAAAAAAACCGCGCATGCCCGCTGGCCACGTCTGCCGCCCGCGCGCCGCCCCGACGCCGCTCCGCCCCATCCTCCGCCCCAGCGTCGGCCTTCGCGCCGCTCCGCCGCTTCCAGCCCGCGCAGCCGCTCTGAGCCTTGCCCCGCCGCCGCTCCGAGCCCTGCCTCGCGCCGCCGCTCCGAGCTCCGCCTTGTCGCCGCTCCGAGCCCCGCCCTGCACTCCTCTGAGCTCCGCCCCGCCTCCGCCGCTCCGAGCCCCGCCCTACGCCGCTCCAAGCTCCGCCCCGCCGCCACCGCTCCGAGCCCCACCCCGCGCTACTCCCTCCACGTCCTCCCTGCCCTTGATCTGCTATGCCCACCGCATCCGCTCTACGCCCTCGATCTGCTCCACCCACCGGCTCCGCTCCACCCACGACCGCTGCCGCCACCCGGTCCGCTCCACCCATGCGCCGCCGCCGGCTCCTCCGCACGCCGTCGCCCGCCCTCGCCCTGCTGCCGCTCCTCACTATCAGTGAGGGGTGAGCAGAGGGGCAAGGGGAGGGAAGCAGAGGGGGAGGGGGCGGACACCCACGCCGCCGGAGGGAGGAGGAGGAGGAAGGAGAGGAGGGGGGGAGGAGAGGCAGCTAGCTGCTAAGGACTTAGCACGTGGAGGGAAAGGCGTGTGGAAGATAAAGGCTTATGTAGTGGAAGAGAAAGGACACTGACGGGACGAGCGCCTTTTATCCCGGTTGGGAATTCTAACCAGGACAAAAGGCCCCCCTTTTGTCCCGGTTGGTAATTTCAATCGGGAATAAATCTTTTGTCCCGGTTGGAATTCCCAACCAGGACAAAAGGGGGCAGCGTCGGTGGGATATTTTGGAGCCGTTACAACCGGGACTAAAGGGGGGCTTTAGTCCCGGTTGGTATTTACAACTGTGACTAAATCTCTCCCCTTGCGGTGGCCTTCGGGGGCACATTTTTAACCTGGGACTAAAGCTACTTTTGTCACAGGTCAAATATTAATGGGAACAAAAGGGGTGGATGGAAGGTGAGTTCTCTACTAGTGCGGCCGCGTTGCTGCCGGCTACGCCTCCGAGTCCCTCCTGGCGTGCTACATGTTCCCGCGGCCGCTTGCACTCACGGCGGTGCTGCTCGCCTCCTGCGCTGGCCACCTACTCATCGCCTTCGGCGCGCCATTCAGTGGCCGTTGCTCTACGCCGTCATCTCCGAGCTGCTCGGGCTCAAAATGCTTAGTGGCAAGACGGACATCATGTGCATTTGTGCGTCTTTAGGGGCATTCGGTCGAATGGCTTACCTGCAAACTACATTTGTGCGCTACGGCCTATGCGCCTCAAAATATTTCGACGCCATCACTACTACATAAATGTTTTGTAGGGGCGACTGAAGACCATTTGTAGGGGTGGTTTGGCCAGCCGCCCCTACCAAACCGTCTCTACAAATCATGCATTTGTAGGGGCGGTTCCCAGGACGCCCCTATAAATCAATTTGTAGGGGCGGCTGTAGTACCAGCCGCCCCTATAATACCTGTTTGTAGGGGCGGTTCGGTCTAGAACCGCCCCTACAGTACGTTTTCCCGCCAAAAAAATTCAAATTTACAATTCAAATTCGACCAAAACACTGTTTGTTTTCGCGTATTCCATCCAGCGTCCGCGTTGCCGAACGCCCCGCGACCAACTGCGAGCGAGGAAAGCGAGATAATCCCACCAAACGTCCCGCGACCAACATTCCGAACCGCGTTCGCTCAAGAGTATTATATAAACTACAAGCACAAGAGTATGATATAAACTGCAATTACAAGTCCAATTCACAAGAATATATACAATCCATCATTCAATAGACATAATTGACAAGGTAAAACCATTGTCAAATTCCATACACATTGTTATCAACATCCTAGAGCTAGCCTTTCAGTCTCACGAAGGTGTTGGTACTAAGGATTTCTACCTAAGTCAGACTCTCGGTCATGGTAGGTGCCTTTGACGTGTACAATCTGGTCCAATATGAAGTTGCAAAGGTCGCCGACGAGCTCTAAGAGTTGGTCATCCTTGTATGGGTCTCTTTTCATTTCTTTCTCTTCTTTCCACTACAACAGAACAAGTTTCGGTTTAGTATTTCATACCATGTATGAAGTTTTTATACTACGGGTGAAGAGGTTCAAACTTACCCTTAAGGGGTGTCTCCTGTAAGCACCGGTGTTACTCATCATAGAACATATATAGTATCCACAATGTACACTCCCAGGCTTCTACTTAGGGCACTGTGTGTTTTGCATATGAAAATGTTAAGTAATGCTTTTGACAACCATGTAATGGAGTACTGAAGAAGTAAGTTACACTTACCGCACATAGTGTTTTTATAGCCAACTTTTCCTTCCTTGCTGGATCATGCCTTCCGTGATGTTTAGTGACATAGAGCCTAAATGCCATGTTTGAATTATTTTAGCAAATACAACTTGTTAGTATCCAAAAGTGAACGTTACAAGTATGTATACAAACATATAAGCTAATGAGGATTGTCGATATGTATATGTCTTGAGAATCGATATGAAGTCTTTGTATGTCATCGGGTCCCTATCTATTGAATGAAAGACCCATGCCATGCTCCTCCCGACATCGACGCCTATACAAATCCAGTGGTTGCTGCATGGATTTAATCATAGAACTAGATAAGCTCTTTTTTGTCGAATAAAATATATCGAACAAAGCTTTAAGTATAGAGTTGAACTTACTCGAAGTTGTATGATAGCCGTATAGTAGAGTGCTGTTGGAGAATTTTGAAAGCCATGGCAATGTATGCCGCAACCTTAAGGGACTCTTCCCTTAGTTTCGCCGTATGGATGTGCTCTTTCTCCCGAAGAGTCTTTCCAGCAGCTAGCTCTTTAGCATCCAGTTTCCACTGTTTAGGGTAATTAAAATTTGTTTGTGCTATAGCTTGAGGGTCTATATACCCAGCTTTCACACTTGGTATTTGTTTGACAATGTGCACTTGCATTCTACAAATCACGGCGTGGGTTAGTTACAACAAAATTCAAAGATTACAGTCATATCATATCAGGAGGACAAGGACTTACAGGCACCACGTGCGAATTAGATTCATCTCCATTGCTCCGAGGTGAAAGCATGTCTGCATGTCATTGAAGTCAAAGACAATTTTCCTAGTTGGGCTTCCAAATGTGCCGGTGGGGAAGCATGCTTGTATGAGGTCTATGCTCATTGGGAGAACACGCAAGTACCAATCATGGAACCTTCTCATTCCAAGTGGTAGGCACTGGATGTCCCGGTTTGGTAGGAAGGGCTTGCCTCTTTCATATGTTTTCAGGCAATCCTTTGACCATTTGATGGCGTCAACATTTGGATACTGCTTTGCTGTTTGGTGGAGTTTGCTAGTGATGGCCTCCTCAGAACCCCGTGATGTGACTTTTTTAACTTGGTTCTCAGGCTTGAACTGGTCATGGGAATACCACTTGGACACCGATGAGACGTCTTTCATTGGAACATAAATTGGTCTTATGGTGATTGGATGCTTCTTTCAAAGTTCCCATTCAGGCATGTCCTCATCTTCTTGTGCATCACCTTCTTCAGGAGGCACTCGTTCATGTATCGGTTGTGCTTGTTGAGAAGACTGTGGCATCTCATCATGCACTTGCTCGGTACGAGCTGGAGAAGGTTGTGGCTTATTAGGCACATGCTCGCTAGGAGGCGGGGAAGAATGTGGCATCTCAGGAATATGGTGGTCACGAGACGGTGAAAATATCTTCCCGGCCTCAGCAACTCGCTCCAAATTTGGGAGAGGGGGATGCGGCGAAGAAGCAATCAATATAATGTCCCGTTTGTGCCAGAGGATGAACTGCCCCATAACATCTCCGAGTAACACCAGCCCCTCGGGAGTTGCATAGTCTATCCTCCACTGCATGAACTCGGGCTTCACGGTATGCACCTCGACCCTAGTGTAGTCCAGCGGTATCTTATTATTGTGGTGTAAGCCACCGGGAGGATGTGTCACACCCGTTGCCACCTCCATCACAATGTTCTGCCGGCCGCTGAGAAACACCAAGGTGCAACTAGTTGGTTCCCATATGCGATCGATGGGGGTTGTGGCTGCAGTGGAACCTTAGCTGCTAGGAACTTTCGGAGGGCTACCAACTAATGTCAGTTCTCCCAGCGGCGTCATTAATATTCGTGGCTCCATAGACAGTCCTTGCTCCTCCAGCGCCTTCACAACTAGAGCCTTCACTTGGAGCTCAAGATTAGTCTTCCGGTCTCTGCCATGTTTTTTGTACATGTGCCTGTCCTCTTCGAATCCTTGCTTCTAGGTCATCCTTTTCCCTAGCTCCCTGGTGCGGCCTGTGTGCTCCTTGTTTCCCAAGCCAAGGCTAAGCTTGTCCCTCTCTCTAGAAGGATTGAATGAGCCCTTCTCCTTGTCTTCAGCATATTTTCAGTATCCTTGATACTGCCTCTTGGGTCTCCGGCTTATCAAACTTAAGATTACCGCCAGGATGATTCTGTACTCCTCGCATATATCCAATTCCTTGAGCGTACCTTCAAATTCATCACATTGATATTCCCAGCAGCTGCGGCCTCTTCGTCCATCTTCCTAAACAGCTCTTCCTTGGCATAGTAGCCACTGGGGCCTAGATGATGGTGGTGTTTGTTCCTCTTTGCCAGCTTGGTGTTACGGGCACTGAGCTCCAATGCCTCCGGTGAAGTATTCTGAGCCACGAGCTCCTCCCATTGACTAGGAGTTATGTTGCCAAACTCGTTGAAGGGAGTTAACCCCTTTTGGATATACTTCTTGTTGAGCTCCGACCTCCAATGTCGGAATGACTCTCCCATCATCCTAAAAGCATTTTTTTACCGATTCGTGCTTACCCTTCGGAAATCTAAAATTGAGCTCCAGCTGCCTATCCCATAGTTCATCCTTTTTGTTCTCTGGTACCTCTTTCCAGTTAGGGATTGCTGGGTTCAATTTATCTCTTACTAGGGCCTCGATCGCATTACGGAATCGTCCTCTTAATTCCTTCGGCTCAAGGATCTCCCCTGCTGGCCCAACCTCCATTATCACATAGCATGCCTTATTTGGATATTGATTTGCTTTTCTATCCCCTCGTTTCCTCTTAGGCTTGGTAGTCGTGGTTGTTTCTTGAGGCATCGTCTTTTCCGAGTTTTAGGAGGGACCTGTATATACGATAGGTCAAAGTGTTAGCAGAGGTAACACAACCAAAGCTTTAGCAAAATTTACAAGCTAAGGCTTTTTCCCTACCTCCTCGTTCGGGTCAAAATCCTTGTCCAAATCTTCCTCCGTTGGCCTCCTTCTGGTTTCACGTGGGAAAGGATCCTCGGGACTTACATATCCCTCTTCTAAGTCATCATCATCATCATCGTCTTCTTCTTCGCCTTCAGTAGCCTCTCCTGCTCTTCCTTCTGCTCCCCCTTCCTCCTCATCACACTGCTCCTGAGTAAGCATCACTTCTAGATTCTTTTCTAACTCGTTATCGAACTGCTCCTGAGTAAGCTGGTCCTCTAGTGCTTGCTCCTCATAGGTTGGCTGCTCATCATGCTCGGGGCATTGGGCTGCACTGTTTGGTGTCCGTGACATTATTTCACGCTTTGTTCTAATAGATGCAAGAAAGTGTGCTTTAGGTACACGAGAAGGTATAAGAAATCAAAAAGGTCTATAAACCAAAGTAGTCCTATAAAACAACAATATATAAAAAAACAAGTAGTAGCAGTGGTAGAGGCCTCAGAAACATGTCAATCATCATCTGATCTTGAACTTGGAGCATCAAGGCATCATAACATAGAAGAGAGGAGAAGGTAATGTAGGGGCGGCTGCTAATGATGCCAAGTTCCTCACAAGTTCTTGATCATCAGCTCATATTCCATATAATGTATGGACTTAGACAATTTCATCATCGGCAAAACAAAGGAGAGGAGAGGAGAGGGGAGATTTGGCAAAAAAAAGCAACAACTGCTTAACAAACATAGAGAGGAAAAGGTGTAAAAAGAGCAGTTGCTGCTTTCCAAACATAGAGGATAGGAGTTGACTGCTGCCACATGGTTGGAAGACCCCTGCAGATCAAAATCTAGTAACTTATAATAATGGATTAGAGTAGAGGAGGAGTAATAGTAGATAGAGTAATAGTAGAGGAGTAGAGTAGAGGAGGAGTAGAGAAGTGTAGCAGCCAGTAGTTAAGAGCAGCAACCACTTAGATACAGTAGTAGTCGTAGATAGAGTAGTAGAAGTGAGCCACTTAGTAGCAGCCACTTAGTAGTATAGGGAAGTGAGTAGAGTAGCAGCCAATAGCTAGGGAAGAGAGTAGAGTAGCAGCCAGTTAGTAGTAGTAGGAGTAGCTAGCAGTAGCAAGTAGAGTAGTAGTAGTTCAGTAGAGTAGTCTAGGACAGTAGTAGGACAATAGTATAGCAGTAGAGTAGTAGTAGAGTAGAGAGTAGTACAGTAGTAGTAGAGTAGAGAGTAGTTGAGTAGTAGTAGAACAGTAGTATAGCAGGAGTAGTACACGAGCAGAGCCACTTAGTAGTGCAGTTGAGAGTAGTAGAGGAGTAGTAAGGATAGTAGTATAGCAGCCGCCCCTACAGTAGTATAGGGAAGACTTAATTCAGATTTGATGTTTCTATTTGCAGTTTAGTAAGTCAAACTGGTATTAGCAAATTGATAGCTATAGATTGAAAGGAGAGAGAAAAAAATATGAACAAAGAAGTGACTCACTGGGTGGCATCCCTCCTAGAAAATTGATAGCTGACTGTGACCTAAACCAAAGTCAACAAATATTCAGACTAGGAAACAAAATTAGAATTTGGATTAAATCCAAGTAGTGGTAAATCTAAAAACCAGGAGCTAGCCTCTGTACATATAATTGTATTGACTGCAGTGCTCCCAAATCCAAATCATCTTCCATGTGGAATTTTTCTAAAATCAACGGTCTTCTAATTGGATTGGTCAAAAAAATATTGATTTCTCCAAATAGATTGATATGAACAGCATTTTTTTTCAATATGAATGTATTGATACACATCAATCTCATCTTTGTCAATGAAAACTGAACATAATCTCTTATGGGTCCTAGATCAGAATAGAGGCAACTTGCGGCTAGTGGCAGTAGTGGCGGAGGATGGAATAAAATGAAGGAATGGCAAAACTGATAACATAGACAATGGAAGATCCAAAGTCAAAGTAGTGCATACACATGCAACACACAGTTACGTGCTAAGTATGAATTATAGAACTACCAAACATATATATTCATAAGCACAGAGAAGAGAATGAAGAAAACAAAGTGTTGCAAGATCTCATCATCTTATTGGAAAACTGTCTCTACTATGTCGGCGGATAGCCCATTTTTTCCCCACAGCTTTTATAAAATCTTGTTTCTAAAATCTAATTAACATATTTGAATCCTGATGGATGATCCTAGAAGTATCAACTGAAAATCTTGTACAGAGGCAGCAACATGTACATCATGATTTTATAAATCGGAACGGAGGGAGTAAACAGGATAGAAGGGGCCAAAATTGTGCAGGCCTAAAATTAAAGGTACATGTAATTAATTGTTAATAGCAACAACATATAAGTCACAGATATGCCAAAAAGGCACAGGTTGTAATAAGAGAGAATCAGGGAAAGCTGAGTGCTTTGTGCCCTGCTGCTTTGCACTTACATGCAAAAAACCGTGTGCCTGAGCAAGTAAACTGCAGCTAGTCTTCTAGAGTAGCTTCAGATGGTCATGCTGCACTAAACCTAGCCACACGCTTTTTGTGCATTTAACTACCCTGATAATATCACATTATGGGATACAAATGTTAATGAAACAATTGAATTGATGAAAGGCTGTCAAGAGCTTAGAATCAAATTTCAGATGTTCTAAAACAAGTCCGGTAAGGATAACTAGGCAAAAGATTGGAACCCATTAGGCTCTTAAAAATCACGAGTCCAGGAATGCTTACAGCCTGTGAAGGCTTGGGCATCCAAGGGTGAAACCAGGATTCAGATATAGGGGCCAGCTCACTGAGTGTCAACAAAAATTGTGCGGTACCACCACCAGATCTTGATGCCAGTTGCCGCATGTCAGTGTCCTATCGCAGCATGTTTCTCAAAAGCTACACAAGTGCGATCGCGTACTATAATCCCTTGTACTAAAACTTTCCTTCCCTCTTAATGAAACACATGTCTTACGGCAAATATGATGACAGTAAGGCTACATTAATATCCATATTGGACCTTTATGAAAGTGCACCTTAAGTAGTAAATCCCTTATAAGAATACTATATGGGATAAGCCATTAGCAACGCTAAAACACATGGATTGTGAAAAGTCAAGGAAAGAATAAAACAATGGTGGCTGACTGGCTACTCTGCTCAAAACAGCCATGCAATACAATCTACACAAACACAAGGGGTAGATCACAAAGGGCATGGAGCTTCAGTAATCATACCCTATACATGCTACATATTGGACATAGTTTAAGTACCCTGAAGCAAATGAGAGTCTCAATAATCATATTCAATATATATGCCCCAACGAAATATAGCTCAATGTAAGTGAGGCATGCTAATCTAACAACCAAAAGTAGTACAGTGGATAATATTATCATAGATAGCACAACAAACTGAAAGAAAGTAGTGAGGATGCCCAGAGCACGAAAGCCATATTATCTTCATGATGGCCTTCTCCAAAATTATCACAGGGGGCAACCAACACAAGCAAGCCATGCTAAACCCTAGCAATAAAACCCATGAAATCGGCAGCTAAAAGAAGGGGTTAGGCTTACCTGTAGAAGACGGCGGCGATGCACGGGGGCCGGCTGAGGAACGGCAGCCAGAGGAGAGGTCGGAGAGGAGGCAGTCGCTGTTGGCGGGGACGACTACCAGAGCACACGGGCGGGCGCACAAGGGCCGGCGAGGTCGGAGAGGAGGCGCCGCCGGTGGTGGGGACGACTACCTAGAGCACACGGCCTGGCGCGCAAGGGCCGGCGAGGATGGGGCAGTGGCAGCGACGCGGATTGTGAGCTCTCGCGCAAACCCTAGCCGCCGTGGCGGCCGGCCTGGGGAAGGTGGTGTTTGGGGGAGGAAGCGTGGTGGGTGACGGAGGCGGTCATAGGAGGACGGCGGAGGTGAGAGGAAGCGGCGTGAAGAGAGCGGTGGCTAGGGCACGGAGATGGTGGCGGCGGCGGGAAACAGTTGGGCAGCCTGACGACGTCGGGAGGAAGAAGAGAGCGCCCAACAATTGTTCACCCGAGCGCCCGTGGTTTTATACCCAGGACGATTTGTAGGGGCGGTTCCTGATCCAGCCGCCCCTACAAATGCATTTGTAGGGGCGGTTCCTGATACAATCCCGCCCCTATAAATATTTTCTATTTTATTAAATTATTAATTCTGTATTTTTTATATCACAAAAACACAAAGTAAATGTATATAATATTTTGTATTATTCTATATATAGACAAATATATATATAAATAATTGTAGTCATAAAAGTTGTAAACATAACTCAATCTTGTCTTGTGACTACAATTTGAATTTTAAAAATTTGAATTTTAAAACTTCGACTACAATTTTAGGACATTAAATGACCTAAAATGAAAATGTTGTAAACATAAAAGTTGTATAACTCATCAACATGTACAACTTTTATTTTGGTCATCTTGTCATGTGACTTTGTTTGAACGATTCAAAATTTAAAATTCAAACAATTTCAACTTGAAACAATATTTTGAAAGAGTAAATGATTTCAGCTGAAAAACTCATGAATACCAAAGTTGTAGAACTCATCAATATGTACAACTTTTATTTTGATCATCTTTTCATTTGACTAAATTTGAACAGTTGAAATTTTGAATTTCAATAAATGGCAACTTCAAACAAGATTTTGAAACCTTAAATGATTTCAACAATAAAAGTTGTGAACATAAAAGTTGTTGAACTCATCACTATGTACAACTTTTATTTTGGTCGCTTCTTCATGTGCCAAAGTATTAGTAAATATTATTCACAAATTCACATATGGCTCATAGTTTCATGAACTATACGAGAGACATGTTGATTTGTGAACAATGTTTACTATCACTTTGTCACATGAAGAAATGACCAAAATAAAAGTTGTAGATCTTGATGAGTTATACAACTTTGGTATTCATCACTTTCTCAGCTGAAATCATTTAATGGTTGAAAATCTCGTTAGAACTTGTTATTTTTTTAAATTTGAAAATTTGAATTGCTCAAACTTTGTCAAATAAAAAGAATGACCAAATCAACACAGTAACTTGATAGGGAATGATTTTAGAGAATTTTAGAAAAAAAAAATCATCACATTTGGAGCTAGTATGAGGGAGAAAGACTAGTTACAAATTTTACCCAGAGATTAAAAAGAAAAATCACAACTGTTCATGATGATCAATGATGAACAAGTGTAATTTCTCTTTTTAATCTGTGGCTAAAACTTGTAACTAGTTTTTCTTCCTCATACTAACTCCAAATGTGATGGTTTTTTTCCTAAAATTTTCTAAAATCATGCTATATCATTTTAGTCTAGTCATCTATCTTTGTCACTAATTTTGAACAATTCAAACTTTAAATTTCAGAAAATGACAGCTTCAAACCTGATTTTCAACCACTAAATGATTTCAACTATAAAGGTGATGAATATAAAAGTTGTTGAACACATCACTATCTACAACTTTTATTTTGGTCATCTTTTCATTTGACAAAATTTAAACAGTTCAAATTTTGAATTTCAGAAAATGATAGCTTCAAACCTGATTTTCAACCACTAAATGATTTTAGCTGTAAAGGTGATGAATATAAAAGTTGTTGAACACATCACTATCTCCTACTTTTATTTTGGCCATTCCTTCATTTCATAAAGTGTTAAGTGATTTCATAAAGTTTTAGTAGTAATAGAGTGGATATTGAAATAGATTCATCTAGATATTGCAAAGGGTAGTCTCACACACATATATAAATATATAGTCTTACACACATACATAAATATATAGTCTCACACGCATGCATAAATAAAGTCTTACAAACACACACTACACAAACACTCCACGTTCAACAACTAGCTTGCCCGCTGTAACGACTTTCCCCTTGACACCTTTTCGTTCCTATAGCAATATGTCTTTGGGTAGGTTCTTTTCCACAACACTGATCTTGTTAGGAAAGTCTGTGAATAGCGGCATCTCATCGTAGTTATTGTATGCTTCAACATCGTCCACGCCATCAACTCCTGATAATGTGCTGTTTCCCGAAGGCAACCACGTGCTTTGTCTTCTTCTTCGGGAGGAGGTTACTTTGTGGGTCAGACATATAGAAAACTTGTGCAACACGTGAAGCGAGCACCCAAGGGTCATCTTGGTAGCCTAGATTCTCGAGGTCTAGGACTCTCAATCTGATCTCATTCAGTTGGTGTTGTTTGATCCAGAGGCATCGAAACAGGGCCACCGTTATATCCCTTCCATAGTCAAGTTCCCATATCTCTTCAATGATGCCAAAGTATTGATATTTCACCCCAATCCATCGAGAGCCTCTATTCGAACGCCGCTGTTTTGGTTCACATATTTACTATCCTTTGCGTGGGTATAGTACGTATACCCATTGATGTCATAAGCATTCCAAGATGTCACTTGTCTCGATGGCCCCTCCGCCAACCTACTGATGGTAATAGAGTCTATGGTTTCTCCTAGGCGGTATGTTTTGGTCCTTCAACCATGTAGTTAGTCATTGCTTATGCTGTTTCATGACCCAATCATCCGAATGACCATTTCTCTCTACCATAATGATAGCCAAGTATTCATCAATGTACTGATTGCATCAGTTGTGTACTCTGCAAGACACTATAATGCGCCCGACTCACCTCTTTGTAATCATGGTCAATGAACACTTTTCTACCACTGGTGCCCTTCCCAGCCAGCCTACCCTTGTGACGAGAATCGGGTTTACCAATCCCTTTCTATACTTTTAGGTACTCTTGACAGCACTCGACGACTTCTTCAGTACTGTAACCCTCTATCATGGAGCCCTCTGGGTATGCTCGATTATGCACGTATCGACTTAGAACCGACATGAACCACTCGTAGGACCTCATTTCATGCAAGTAGGAAGGGCCCAACGCCTGTATCTGATGAACCATGTGAATCATGAGATGTGGCATTATATCAAAAAAAGCAGGAGGTAAACACATCTCTAGTTGGTTTTGTGTCTCCACCACAAATTCATGTAGATCACTCAGCTCTTGCTTGCCAATCGTCTTCTGTGAGTTCTTCGAAAAGAAGTAGCACATGCGGGTGATGGCCATTTTCAAGAACTCTGGCTTTATAACCTTGATTGCAATAGGTAGAAACACTGTCAGTATCACATGACAATCATGAGCCTTGCAGTGTGTTATTGACAAGTCCTTCATCGACACTAGCTTCTTCACATTTGCTGAAAACCCAGTCGGGACTTTGACCCCCCTCAGGAAAGTGCATATAGTGCTCTTCTCGTCTGGTGTTAGGTTGAAGCACGCCGACGGGTAGAGTGTATTTTCCATTAGCCTCAGGTACCGGGTGAAGCTGTGGCATCACGTTTAGCTGCACCATGTCTTTCCATGATTTCAGACCATCCTTTGACTTGCCTGTGTCCATCAAGGTAGCAATGAGACTCTGAAAGACATTCTTCTGCACGTGCATAGCATCAATGGCATGGGGGACCTCCAAGTCTAGCCAATAAGGCAGATACTGAAAGAAGATCGATTGTTTCTTGAAAGGTACGCCTTCGATAGGAGGTGTGCTTCTATCTCTATTCGTCCCATCCGGATTCTTCTTTCCATAGATGACGCGTATGTTTTTCACCATTCTGTACACGTGTTCTCCATTATGATGTCTCTCCGGAGGGGGTTCAATCTCCGGGGTGTTGTCATAAAATCTAAAGAACAATTTGCTATGGTACTTGTGACTTGTCTTTAAGAAGCGTCGATTCCTTAGGTAAACTATCTTCTTGGATGCATCCAAGTACACCCATGTAGTACCATCCAAGCAAACCAAGCATCCTGTCTTCCCTTTGATCTATCCAGACAAAGCAAATAGTGCGGGGTAATCATTGGTAGTAACAAATATTATTGCTCTACATATGAAGTCCTTCTTTCGAAACGCATCAGTACATCGGCTCCCCATGCCTCCATAGCCTCGCCATTTCTTGCATCAAAGGCTCGAGGAACACAGTCAATATCAATGCCTGGTTGTTTAGGGCCAGAAATAAGAATAGTGAGGAGAAGGTACTTTCTCTTCTGACACAACCACGTTGGGATGTTGTACATGGTCAAGATCACTGGCCAAGTGCTGTGGTCGCTCATCCTCTCATTAAAGGGATTCATTCCATCGGTGCTCAAGCCAAATCGTATATTCCTTGGGTCATCACTGAATTCTTTGTGCTTTTCATCGAACCTTTGCCACTGACTACAATCAGCCGGGTGTGCAATCTTATCATCATCCACCTTGCGCTCATCATCCCACCATGTCATGAGTGCGACTTCTTTAGGGTTTAGGAAGATACGTCTCAAGCGGTCGGTCACTGGCAGGTACCACATTATCAAGGCAGGAATTCTTCTCTGCTTTGCATCGTTGCCTAATGGAGTGTCCTCTAGGGGCTAAGATTCTTGTACCACCTTTTTTGTACCCTTCTTATTCCTCTTTTTCCCTGTGGAGGCTTTGTCCCCACCGTAAAGGTCATTGTTCTTGTACCGGCTGGCCCCACACCAGGGACATTTATCTAGTGACTTGAACGTTTCGCCATGAAAAAGTATACAGTGGTTGGGGCATGCATGGATTTTTTCAACCCCCATTGTCAATGGACTTATGACCTTCTTCACTTGGTATGTGTTGGCGGGAACTGAGTTTGGTTGTGGCAGCACCAATGACAGGAGATGCAATAGATCATTGAAACTACAATCTGACCAGCCGTACTTAGCCTTCAGGATGAGTAGCTCAAGCACAAAACATAGCAATGTCCAATGTGTCGGACAACCCTTTTCAACACCATACATAGTCTGCTTTGATGCTTTTATCACCCTTTCCAAATTTTCTAGACCTTTTGGGCTATTTAGTAAAATCTCTGGTCCAATGGCTCGAATCATGTCCTCCAAATCATCTTTATCCCCAACACGTGCTCCACCATCATTATTGGCACCACCTTCGTCGTTACCTTCCCACCCACCAGCATCACCACCTTGTTCATTGCCAAACTCGGAATCCATTCGTGCATCAAGCTCTGCTGAATATTGGGATAGGGATTCTATGGTTTCGTCAGTCGTATTCCTCCTCATCCTCGTTGTTAACAATAACCGTTTCAACATGATGAATCCACACTGTGTAGTTCTCAACAAATCCTCGCATAATCAAATGTGATCTGATGATAGTCACATCTGTCTATGCCATACTGGTTCTTGTAATCTTTACAGGGACAAATAATTATATCCTTATTCTCTGTCAATGTCGTTGCATGCTTCTTTGCGGCTTCAATAAATTTATCCACCTCTTCACGGAAACCAGCCTTCAACCTTAACGAACCATACATCCAAGAGTTCCTGTACTCCATCTTTTACAACAATAACAAAACAAACATTAAAGGACTACTTATTCAGATATATATATAAATGAATTAAATTAATAATTACTTGAGAATAATTGTATATACTTCAGATATATATGAATATAAATCAAATATAATTACATGAAGCATACAAACACACCATGGTAGAGGAAAATTAATTAATGGCCCATTTATCCATAAATAATTAAAATACATATTTGTTGATTACAATAACCAATTTCAAAGACAACAATTAGCAACAATGATATTTTACCCAATATCTTTCATGCAAACCCTAGTCCAATTTCATCAAATACAAATTTACAAAAGCAAAATTAATAAAAAAACCAAACCCTAGATCTAGATCTACATGCACATGAAACATCCATAAAACTAACTAATTGTTCACTAAAATCAAGAAACATGGACCAAATAAGGGTATCATCTTGTTCCCCTACCTAATTTACCCTAGTACATTCAAAACTTAGGTCTAATTTGCTTCATAAGTAGCTCAAGCACCATAGAAGAGAGAGAAAAACAAAACTCTAATTACTCACTAACCAACCATTAAAACTTCAAAAAAAGTGTGGAATAGCATTTTCTTACCTTCTACAACCTCTCCACCAAAGGATTTGAGACCAAAACCTTTCCCCTTTAGTAGAGCAATTTTTGGGAGGTGCCCAAGGCCTCCCCACCTTTCTTTCATGGGTTGGAGTGAGTGACCCGAGGAGGAAGAAGGTGCTGCTGTTTTTTTATATGTGGGTCATTTGTAGGGGCGACTGGTGATTGAGCCGCCCCTACAAATAGCAGGTAATTATACGCGGGGCATTTGTAGGGGCAGTTCAATCACCAGCCGCCCCTACAAATAGAAACACTGGGGGTGGCTGGTGAGTGAGACGCCCCTACAAATCAGACCCATTTGTAGGGGCGGCTCGTATCACTAGCCGCCCCTGCTGTTCCATTTGTAGGGGTGGCTGGTCTCTGGGCTCCCGAGCACTGCCACTGTAGGGGTGGCTCCATCACCTGCCGCCCCTACAAAAATTTGACCTATTGCTACAAACCGTTTTTCACTGTAGTGCATGGAGATCGTAAATATTTTGTTTCTAACGTCGCTTTTGCACAAGGCAAAACTTAGTTCCAGAGGTGCTATTGCATTGCTTTCTCCAAATATTTTTGTATCTGCTTACATGATGACATCCTCAATTTGGTGACATGTACGTCATCTCTCTCCCTTTATATACTATATATGTTGCCAAACTCATCCATCATCGGCTCACACTCAACACGATCTTAGCTTCTTACAACATACCAATGCACCGCAAACACCATACGACCGGTTCCCCTACGGCCTCGTGTCTCCCGCGGATGCGTGCGCTCAGGGGGCTCCAAAGGACGCTGGCGCCCCCCTCTCACATCCGAATTCATGGGGATGGCGAGCTATGCTCCTACCTGTTTCCTCGACCTCATGGATGACAATGTTGAGAGTGACGGCTCCAGCATCGGCGATGTGGCACCTAGCCACCGTTCGTCCCAGGAATGCGCTATGGCGGACGCTCCGGGATAGCCTTCGGTGGAAGCAGAGTCCATGTAGACTCACACCCCTCTGGACCCTCATGTAGGAACCCTCGCACTCACACGAGAGCACGACGAGAAGCTACGACAACGGTGGCAGAACCAGCCGCCACCTGCACCGGCGCGCTCGGCGCAACACACCGCGCCCCATGCGCATAAACTGGCACGCGGAGCCCGGGGTCATGCTCGCCAGGTCTAGCGCAACCTCATGGACGGGGGGAATGATCCCCCATAGTTCACTCGGGCTGACCAGAACATCGCCGCTGCAGCGATACTTTTGCGTGGCCTTCTCGAGCCGAATGACCCTCAGGAACAGGCGATCCACTGGAACCTCCGGGCACTGGTGGAAACCGCCTCTGTTCAACAGGCGGAGAGCTCTACATCATGACACTGACTCATGGCCTCTCTCCCCACCAGGAGAGTGGGGATGCACTAGACGAATCGATCCACCTTGCTCACCGCTATAGCCACCGAGCGTGGCACGGGAGGCCGCATCTACGCCTCAGCTTGACTTGGCGCCCGCTCTGCACCGACCGCCTGTACACGAGCGGCTTGAGATGAACCAAGACACTTGCTCCAACGGAGGCTGAGGCAAAGGCAAGGCCAAGCACGATGATCAGGACGAGGGCCCCTCCATGCAGAGGGGCAAAAAGAACAGAAAAGATCGCCGCCGACCGGCCACCTCTGTGTTGGTTGCCATGGCTAATCACATGGACAAGCAGCCCCAGCAGGGCCTTCCGGACCACTTCAATGAGCTCATGGAGAGCCTGTGCACTAACCACTGCCTACCCCGTCAAACACCTCTACAAGGACTACGAGCTCCTCAAGCGCCTTCTGCGATAGGCCGGCGGGCCGAAGGAAGAAAAAGGCGAAGAAGTAGCGGCCAAGAAAGGGGGCGTAGCGGTCAAGGATCCAGGTGACTGAAGGTTGAGGTGATCCAACCGGACACCTACCAACTAAAGGCATGACAATGACAACGTTCTCACCAACACTTGGAACAGCTATGTCATTTTCTTCCCCTAAAATTCAGTCTTACCATTATTCAATTAATGTTTGCTCCTATAAAAGTGCCTCGACCCGAACACTTTTGGCCCGGGTCGCTCGGGGGCTCCACGGGGGTGCACTACCACCTCTCTCATTTCGTTTACTATCATATGGTAAAACTCCTTCCTACCCGAACAAAATGGTAGTTCGTTCCTTTAAATTACCTTACATAGCTTTGCTTTAAATATTCCGACCGATTGCACCCCGCCTCTACGTACGGTTACGAGTAGCTGAGCCTCGCGGGCCATGCCTGGGCTCCTAAGGTTGTAGCCTATGGGACAAATGGGCAAGTGCGAAAAACAAAGAATAAAAAACAAAATTGTGCTAAGGTAAAACTAAGGAACGAATGGGACAAGCTTCCCCGAATGGAGTGATTCCATCACAAAAAACGAAACTAATTGTATTCATTAAGCACACAAAAACATAATGCACGGGGGCTCCCCCATGAACTTAACTTCTTACATCTGCATAACTACTTATAGTTTACATGCTATTGAGGCTGCCCGGCGGCATCTGTTGTCGGTGCGACCGGCGAGGGCATGGGCTGCTCGCTCCCCGGCTAGACGACATTTAGCTCGGTTGAAGGGCGGGGCGACTGTCCACTTCTGACCCAAGCTCTGTGCCATCCGTAGGTTGGGCGACGTCCTCCTGACACACGCTTCTAGCCATGTCCTCATGGCTAGCATCCATCACCCACTATGCGGAGACTTCCTCAGCCAACAACCTTGCGTGTGGTAGCAAGCTCTCCCCGAGCGACTGGATGTCCTCCGTGCTACAGCATCAGCATACCCACTGCAGATGGTGGCAAAGTCTAGGTCCAGGTGGTACATCGCCACCGAAGTCAACACCCCCAATGCTCCGTAGAACAGCCCATGGGTGATGAGGGCCCAGACCTCATTTGGAACCTCTGCCAGCCAGACGGCGGGCGCGCTAGTACTTGGCGCCGACCCGAAGATCTTCGAGACGACAAGCTATGCAACATTGCGGATCTGGTCAAGCTCCCCCTCGAGAGCACATCGCTCTTCAAGGGACTTGGCTAGCACCTCTGCATTCTGGCCAAACATCGCCTTGGCTTTCTCCAGGTCCCGCTCCAACGACTCCACCTTTCCGCCTAGCTCTAGAAGAAGGGCGACAAGCTCAGAAGCAAGCTAAAGGAAGAAACCAACACGACAAAAAATAGAAAAGGTACGTTTCAAGGTGGGAGTTCTTGAGGACGGAGAATCCCTCCACCTGCTGGGTCACCTGCTCGAGCAGTCGGGCGTTCGCCTCCTCCGTCCCCATCACCCAGCCCTGAAGCGCGAGCACTTCGTGGTCAGCCTCCGACCGGGCCTTCTGCTCCGACGCTAGGGTGCTCTTCTCTACCTCTAAGGTCTCCAGGGTACGTCGGAGCACCGTGTCGGTGTCCACCAGGGACTTCCACAGCGTCGGCCTTGGTCTCCGCCTGGTGGGCCTTCACCAGCCTCAAGCCCCCGCTCGGCGGTGGTCGCCTACTCCGTCGCGAGCTGCTCCGCTGCCCGCACCTCGGTCACCTCCGCCGCCCGGTCCTGGGACTCGCGGCGGGCGAACTCTAGCTGATGCTTAAGCTCGGCCATCTGGGCATGCTCCATCTAGAGGAAGTAGGA
Organism: Miscanthus floridulus; assembly: GCF_019320115.1. NCBI lineage: Eukaryota > Viridiplantae > Streptophyta > Magnoliopsida > Poales > Poaceae > Miscanthus > Miscanthus floridulus. The sequence continues at coordinate 142,771,322 of NC_089589.1, read as the reverse complement.
CTTACAGCACGACATCTCCTCCAGACCCTGCAAAAACAAGAAGCAAGCATGCTGAGGCGACCGACGAAAGACCAAGGGGTCAGGGACGAGCGTGGGAAACTCACCATCATGGTACGGCGTAGGTCGACCTTGACCAACTGCTGGATGGACGTAACCCGCTCCTGGCATCCTCAAGCTTCACCAACAGCTTGGCGAGATCGGACTCCATGGTGAGTCCTCTCCCCCCAAGGATGTCCCAGAGCTGATGAAAGGTCCTAATGGCTAGAGGGGGGGGGTGAATAGCCTAATAAAAATTTCTACAACAACACTTAGCAAACCGGTTAGACAATTAAGAGGCAAAGCGAGTGTTGCGCTAGCCTACTCAAAATGCAAGCCACCTACCACAATTCTAGTTTAGATAGTATCTATTCACACAATAGCTATGACACTACACTAAGTTAGTGTGCTCTCAAAAGCTAACTAAAGAGCCACACCAACTAAACTAACAAGCTCTCACAACTAGCTACACTAAAGAGCTTGACAACTAATTTGCGGTAATGTAGAGAGTGAGCAAGAAGGTTATACCGCCGTGTCGAGGAAGGAACCAATCAATCACAAGGATGAATAACAATGAAGACAAATCACCTCGGAATCAAATGATGAACACAATGATTTTTTACCGAGGTTCACTTGCTTGCCGGCAAGCTAGTCCTCGTTGTGGTGATACACTCACTTGGAGGTTCACGCGCTAATTGGCATCACACTGCCAAACCCTCAATAGGGTGCCACACAACCAACACAAGATGAGGATCACACAAGCCATGAGCAATCCACTAGAGTACCTTTTGGCTCTCCGTCAGGGGAAAGGTCAAGAACCCCTCACAATCACCATGATCGGAGCCGGAGACAATCACCACTCTACGCTCAACGATCCTCGCTGCTCCAAGCCATCTAGGTGGTGGCAACCACCAAGAGTAACAAGCAAATCCCATAGCAAAACATGAACACCAAGTGCCTCTAGATGCAAACACAAAAGCAATGCACTTGGATTCACTCCCAATCTCACAATGATGATGAATCAATGATGGAGATGAGTGGGAGGGCTTTGGCTAAGCTCACAAGGTTGCTATATCAATGCAAAATGGCCAAGAGGGTGAGCTTGAACTGGCCATGGGGCTTAAATAGAAGCCCCCATGAAATAGGGCCATTAGACCCCTTCACTGGGCACAACGCGGGGTGACCGGATGCTCTGGTCATACTGATCGGACGCTGGACCTCAGCATCCGGTCACGCGATACACGCCACGTGTCCCCTCTCTTTGAATACTATACGCTCGATCTCAACGCTCCTGAGATGACTGAACGCTGTAGCCAAACTAACCGGACGCTGAGCCTCCAGCGTCCGGTCATTTCCAGTAAGGTTCCTAGAAACGAGTTTTCTCGACCGGACACAGCCAGCATCCGGTCAGTCACCCTAATCACTGTCCTACCACGTTAGCTGGACCGAACGCAGCCTCCCAGTGTCCGATCAGTCTGAGACCCAGCAATTGCTCCCCCTACATATGTGCTAAGAGTTTGGATTGTAGCTTGCACATATGATTAGATAGGGAATATAGGAGACAATGTCTACCAAATGATGCTAAGGTATAAAAGATGGACCTTTGAAGCATGATACCAATCAGAGTGTACCATTATACCATCCTTAGCACCATGGTTAGCTAGATACCACTTGATAGCTAGATACCACTTGTAAATATTTGGAAATAAAATCACTAGATAACTTATGCATGCTAGATTTTCATTTCATCATTCAAACCTACAACTAGCATACACCACACAAGCATGGATTCAACTAGCATACACCACACAAGCATGGATATTTAAATTTAGAACTTGTGCCATGTAAGCAAACATATGAAATGCACATTCAAATGCACCATACAAATTCACGAGCTTGCTCCCCCTACTTGTGTGCTTTCCTTTGTGTCAAATTCTCTCCTATCACTTATATCTTTATTTCTTTCTCTCTTTGTTGTCTTTATACTATCTTTGTTCACTATTTTCTCCCCATGTACTAATATCTTTTGTATCTTTGTTTTTCTCCCCCTATGTGAAATTCTCCCCCTTTATCTTTTCACTATCTTTGTACAATATTTTCTCCCCCTTTGTCATCAATGACCATAAAGGTTCAAAATGTAGATAGGTTAATATTATCAATGTCAATCAATGGGGTGAGGATCATATTCTCAAATTTGGTTCAAACTAGAATATTTGCCAAAGATATTTAACTCGGTTTGAATCCAAGGACAAGCTTCTTCACACCTCCAAATAAGGGTTATCTTGTACCATGTTGAGTTAAACACTTAGAGCTCATTTTCTAGATTAAACACTAGGTTGACAAGCCCACAAACATGTCATATGCTACCACTAGATCAAGTCAAGCATAGAAGCAATAGTGGTACCATACAATCATCAAATTCATTTGATTTTTATGAATGAGCCTAATAAAATTGAAAAATGTCAAGATGCACTAAACATGTCCTTAGCAAGGATGTATGCCATGCCAATCAACTTTTACCTTGGTTAGCTCGAAGGAGAGGCATGTCATATAAGTGGGGGGTGCATCAACACATATTTGAGAAATTCAATATGTTCAACTCATTCCTTAGCTTGCAAAACATTTTCTCATCCAATGGCTTGGTGAATATATCGGCAAGTTGATCTTCGGTGCCTATACTTTCAATGCAAATGTCCCCTTTTTGTTGGTGATCTCTTATGAAATGGTGGCGGACTTCAATGTGCTTTGTTCTTACATGTTGAACCGGATTGTTGGTCAATTTCATTGCACTCTCATTGTCACATAGCAATGGGACTTTCTTGAACTTGATTCCAAAGTCATTCAAAGTGGCCTTCATCCAAAGTATTTGTGCACAACAACTACCGGCAGATATGTATTCGACTTCGGCGGTTGATAATGCAACACTATTTTGCTTCTTTGATGACCATAAAACAAGTGATCTTCCCAATACTTGACATGTGCCCAAAGTGCTCTTCCTTTCAACCTTGCATCCCACATAATCCGAGTCAGAGTAACCAACTAGCTCAAACTTTGCTCCTTTGGGATACCACAAACCAACATTTGGTGTATGCTTCAAGTACCTCAATATTCTCTTTGTAGCCTTCAAATGACTTTCTCTTGGTGAGGCTTGAAATCTTGCACACATGCATACACTAAACATGACATCCGGCCTTGATGCGGTCACATAGAGTAGGCTTCCAATCATAGACCGATACAATTTTTGATCCACCATATTGCCACTTGCATCACTATCCAAGTTGCCATTTGTTCCCATTGGTGTGCTAATGGCTTTGCTATCACTCATGCCAAACTTCTTGATCATGTCCTTGATGTACTTGCCTTGACTTACAAATGTACCATTCTTCATTTGCTTGATTTGAAGACCAAGGAAGTAACTCAACTCTCCAATCATGGACATCTCAAACTCATTAGCCATCATCTTTCCAAATTCTTCACAAAAATCTTCATTGGTTGATCCAAATATGATATCATCAACATAGATTTGCAACACAAATAGATCTTTTCCAATTTTCTTAATGAAAAGAGTGGTATCAACCTTGCCCATTGTGAACCCTTTAGAGAGTAGGAAGTCCCTTAATCTCTCATACCATGCTCTAGATGCTTGTTTTAAGCCATATAATGCCTTCTTCAACTTGTATACATGGTTGGGCTTCTCATCATCTTCAAAACTGGGAGGTTGCTCAACATATACTTCTTCATTGATGCATCCATTGAGAAATGCACTCTTAACATCCATTTGATAGAGCTTGATGTTGTGGGCACAAGCATAGGCTAGCAAGATTCTAATTGCTTCCAATCTAGCAACCGGGGCATATGTTTATCCAAAGTCAAGACCTTCAACTTGTGTATAGCCTTGTGCTACTAATCTTGCTTTGTTCCTTACTACTATCCCGTCTTGATCTTGCTTGTTTCTAAAGACCCATTTGGTTCCAATCACATTGTGTCCCTTTGGTCTTTCTACCAATTCCCATACTTGATTTCTTGTGAAGTTGTTTAATTCTTCATGAATAGCATTCACCCAATCAACATCCTTCAATGCTTCATCTATCTTCTTGGGTTCTATGTATGACATAAATGAGAAGTGTTCACAAAATGAAGCCAATCTTGATCTTGTTTGTATACCTCTTGAAACATCACCAATAATAGTGTCCAATGGATGATCCCTTGCAATATTGGTTGGTTGGAGCATTGGAACTTGATTGCTTGCACTTGCTTGATCATTTGGTTGAGATGATGTACTAGTCACTTGATCTTGTTCATTATCATGAGAGCCACTTGTACTAGCTTGATTTGTATCATCTTGCACATTTGAGTTAGAGAGCACTTGCACTTGATCATCTTCATCATCATTCATTTGCCTAAGCCTCAATTCACCAATATCCATATTCTTCATGGCATTTGAAAGTTGAATGCCTCTAACATCTTCCAAGTTTTCATTCTCTACTTGTGAACCCTTGGTTTTATCAAATTCAACATCATGAACTTCCTCAAGAGTACCACTATCCAAATTCCAAACTCTATATGCTTTGCTTGTAGTGGAATAACCAAGTAGGAATCCTTCATCACATTTCTTGTCAAACTTGCCCAATCTAGTGCCATTCTTCAAGATATAGCATTTGCAACCAAAGACCCGAAAATATGCAATGTTGGGCTTTCTACCATTCAAGAGCTCACATGGTGTCTTCTCTTTCAATGGGTGACAATAGAGGCGGTTGCTACAATAGCAAGCCGTGTTGATAGCTTCCGCCCAAAAAGATTGACTCACATTGTATTCACTAAGCATAGACCTTGCCATATCAATGAGTGTTCTATTCTTTCTCTCAACAAGGCCATTTGATTGAGGTGTGTACTTGGCCGAGAATTGATGTCTAATTCCAAATTCATCATACAACTCATCAATTCTAGTGTTCTTGAACTCACTACCATTGTCACTTCTAACTCTCTTGATGGTTGTTTCAAACTCATTGTGAATGCCTTTGACAAATGATTTGAATGTTGCAAATACATCACTTTTGTCCACTAGAAAGAATACCCATGTGTATCTAGTGTAGTCATCCACTATCACAAAGCCATATTTGTTTCCACTGATGCTAGTGTATTGTGTTAGGCCCAAACAAATCCATGTGCAATAACTCAAATGCTTTACTAGTGCTCATCATGCTTTTCTTAGGATGGGTGTTTCCAACTTGTTTGTCGGCTTGATAAGAGCTACAAAGCTTATCCTTTTCAAACACAACATCTTTCAAGCCTTTAACTAAGTCATGCTTAACCAATCTATTCAATTGTTTCATTCCAATATGACCAAGCCTTCTATGCCATAACCAACCCATGCTAGACTTAGTGAACAAGCATGTAGATAATCTAGCTTCACTAGCATTGAAATCAACCAAGTATAGATTCTCATATCTAAATCCTTTGAAGATCAAATTAGAGCCATCTACACTTATGATCTCTACATCATCTACCCCAAATATGCATTTGAATCCAAGATCATATAATTGAGCCATGGATAGCAAATTGAAATTCAAGCTCTCTACTAGCAACACATTGGATATGCTCATGTCATTGGATATTGCAATCTTACCAAGTCCTTTGACCTTGCCTTTGCCATTGTCACCAAATGTGATACTATCATAACCATCATCACCATTGGTATTGATTGAGTTGAACATTCTTGCATCACCGGTCATGTGTGGAGTGCACCCACTATCAAGAACCCAATGCCTTCTTCCGGCTTTGTAATTGACCTACAAAAGAAAATCAATTCTTTTTAGGTACCCAAACTTGCTTGGGTCCTTAAAGGTTAGTCACTAAGCTCTTTGGTACCCAAATGGCTTTCTTTTTTGAGCCCATCCATAGTTTACCAATGAACTTAGCCTTCACACCATTTGTACCCTTAGTAAGCATATAGCATGAATCAAGCTTTATGAAGGATACATTAGCATTTTTGCTCTTGTTGTTGCATTCATGCTCGTTATGACCCACTTGCTTGCAACTAATGCAAAACTAACCATTGTTCTTCACAAAACTAGTCTTATGAGGAGCAAAGGCCACCTTGCCTTTCTTGGGGGTATAGCCCAATCTCTCTTTGTAGAGAGAAGCTCTTTGGCTACCCAAGCACATAAGCAAGCGGTCCTCACCACCATAAGCCTTAGCCAAGGTGTGAGTGAGCATATTAACCTCCTTCTTGAGGTTCTCATTCTCAACCACTAGTGAGGCATCACAAGTGAGACCATCACTACTAGTTGAGGTGGAAGTAGAAGTACCATAAGAAGGGTTAGTGGGAGCAATAATGATAGGCATAGATAGTGATTCATCAATTATATCACAAGTTAAACCTACATCACAAGTTTCAACATGCTTCTTCTTATTTTGTTCATTAAGCAAAGAAGAATGAGCTTTTTCAAGCTTCTTGTGAGCCTTGCCAAGCTTCTCATGGGCTTCCTCTAGCCTCTCATGAGTTGCATTGAGCTCATCAAAGGCTTGCTTAAGGGCTTTTAGTTCCTTACGCAAGCTTTTGCATTCTCTTCTCTTAATGTCAAAGTGTTCTCTAGCATCTTCTAGCATGTCAAATAGTTCATCCTTAGTAGGTTCGTCATCATCACTATCACTATCATTTTTATCTTCATTTCATTTCATTTTCATCATCATGTTCTTCATCACTTTCATCATCACAAGTTTGTACCATAGTGGCCTTAGCCATGAAGCATGATGGAGTGTCGAAGAGAGAAGGCTTCTCATTGATAGCAATGCTTGCAAGTGCCTTCTTCTTGGTGGTCTTGTCATCATCACTATCATCATCATCACTTGAGGAAGCATCACTATCCCAAGTGACCACATATGAACCACCCTTCTTCTTCTTGAAGGTCATCTTGTCCTTCTTCTCTTTCTTTTCCTTCTTGTCCTTCTTCTTGTTCTTCTTGTTGTCATCATCATTGTCGCTATTGTATGGGCATTGAGCAACAAGATGATCTTTGCTTCCACATTTGAAGCACCTCTTGACTCTTCCTTGTTCTTGGATGAAGATTTCTTTCTTCTAGCACTGGTAGCCCTTCTTCACCATGAACTTGCCAAATCTCTTGACAAAAAGAGCCATCTTTTCAATCATCATCATCATCCCATGAATCATCATCTTCACTTGATGTATCTTGCTTTGCTTTGCCCTTGGATGATGTGGCCTTGAAAGCCATGCTCTTCTTCTTCTCATCCTTCTTCTCATCTTTCTTCTCCTTTTCTTCCTTCTCATCTTCATCTCTATATGTATCATCAGTCATTATATCTCCCAATACTTGGTTTGGTGTCATGGTGTCCAAACCACTCCTCACTAGAATAGTGACCAATGTGCCAAATCTTGAAGGTAAGCATCTTAAGAACTTGTGGGAGAAGTCCTTGTCCTTCACCTCTTCTCCAAGTGCTTTGAGATCATTGACAAGCACTTGAAGCCTATGGAACATCTCCGGCACACTTTCATCCTCCTTCATCTTGAAGCTTGCAAACTTCTCTTTGAGAATATATGCCTTTGCACCCTTCATAGCTTGAGTGCCCTCAAATGATTCTTCCAATTTCTTACATGCCTCATGAGCTCTCTCAATATTCTTGATTTGCTCAAAAGTTCTCTCATCCAAAGCATCATGGACGGCACTAAGAGCAATGTCATTGTTTTGGAGTAGCATTTCTTCGGCGGCGGTGGGAGCCTCTTCATTTTCAATCTCAATTTTTGTTTCTACCACCTTCCAAACCTTCCTATTGATTGACTTGATATATGTAGTCATCTTAGCCTTCCAATAGGGATAATTTGAGCCATCAAATTAGGCTGGCTTCTTGGTGTTGTTGATTTGAGTCATTTTTACACCGAAGGTTGTTAAGCCTCAAATCACGGTGACCTCAGCTCTGATACCACTTGAAAGGTCCTAATGGCTAGAGGGTGGGTGAATAGCCTAATAAAAATTTCTACAACAACACTTAGCAAACCGGTTAGATAATTAAGAGGCAAAGCGAGTATTGCGCTAGCCTACTCAAAATGCAAGTCACCTACCACAATTCTAGTTTAGATAGTATCTATTCACACAATAGCTATGACACTACACTAAGTTAGTGTGCTCTCAAAAGCTAACTAAAGAGCCACACCAACTAAACTAATAAGCTCTCACAACTAGCTACACTAAAGAGCTTGACAACTAATTTGCGGTAATGTAGAGAGTGAGCAAGAAGGTTATACAGCCATGTCGAGGAAGGAACCAATCAATCACAAGGATGAATAACAATGAAGACCAATCACCTTAGAATCAAATGATGAACACAATGATTTTTTACCGAGGTTCACTTGCTTGCCGGCAAGCTAGTCCTCGTTGTGGCGATTCACTCACTTGGAGGTTCACGCGCTAATTGGCATCACACGCCAAACCCTCAATAGGGTGCCGCACAACCAACACAAGATGAGGATCACACAAGCCTTGAGCAATCCACTAGAGTACCTTTTGGCTCTCCGCCGGGGACAGGTCAAGAACCCCTCACAATCACCACGATCAAAGCCAGAGATAATCACCACTCTCCACTCAACAATCCTCGCTGCTCCAAGCTACCTAGGTGGCAGTCAACCACCAAGAGTAACAAGCAAATCCCACAGCGAAACACGAACACCAAGTGCCTCTAGATGCAAACACTCAAGCAATGCACTTGGATTCACTCCCAATCTCACAATGATGATGAATCAATTATGAAGATGAGTGGGAGGGCTTTAGCTAAGCTCACAAGGTTGCTATGTCAATGCAAAATGGCCAAGAGGGTGAGCTTGAACCGGCCATGGGGCTTAAATAGAAGCCCCCATGAAATAGAGCCGTTGTACCCCTTCACTAGGCACAACGCAGGGTGATCAGACGCTGGACCTCAGCAGTCCGATCATGTGATACACGCCCCATGTCCCCTCTCTTTGAATACTGTATGCCTGATCTCAATGCTCCTAAGATGACTGGACGCTGCAGCCAAACTGACCGAACGCTGAGCCCCCAGCGTCTGGTCGTTTCTAGTAAGGTTCTAGAAACGAGTTTTCTCGATCGGACGCGTTCGGTCATGCTCGACCGAACTGTAGCCAGCGTTCGGTCAGTCACACTGATCATTGTCCTACCACTGTCAGCTTGGCCGGACGTAGCCTCCCAGCATCCGGTCAGTTTGAGACCCTAGTGTCCGGTCAGTTGACCGAGGCCAGCATCTTCACTGTTACAACTGGCCGGAAGCACCGGTCCCTCTGTGTAGCACCCGGTTTTAAAGACAAAACCAGATACATACTATATGTGAGCCTAAGAAGTCAAATCTCACATATAGCCACAAATAAAGGTAATATCAAGAGACAATACTTATTACATAATGTATTAGTAAAAGGAAAATAATCCTCAGAGTATAGACAGCGGAAAGGCAACTCTGATCTTCTGGTGAAGACTCCAAATCCACAGGGATGACTGACTGGTTGACCACAAGCCTAACTCCACCAAACCAGCAATCTGGTGCCCATCCGGGATTTTTATCCAATGTATAGAAAAGTAAAGCAAGCACAAGTACATGTCGTACTTAACAATTATATCATGGGGTTCATGAGGCTCAAATGGCTGACACTGGTTTACTACGATTAGCTTTAATAGATCATCTTTTTAAGCAGTTGGGTGGCAAAGAATTTATCATTCCCATAAACACATGATCAGGTAAACATGAATAATGTATAGCATAAACAATCAATTATTAGCATCATCATTATCCATTAGTGATCATCTCTATTCCATAAGGGTCCAAGGCCGCTCGTGTTCGTGAGCACGGCTGTTATAACAGTTTTACACTCTGAAGAGGTTGTACACTTTCACTGTGAGTCGTGATTTACCCTTTCACCCGAGGTAGCTAATCTATTGACCCACTTCCAAGGAAGGTTCGGCATGGTTCACTATGAAGCCTTTCAAAGGATTCGTCTAACAAGTTAGGGCCGCTAGGCGTATGTGGCCCCTCTCTAGGAGTGGCACGCGTGGGCATCGTAGCATGGTACACACTTCCTAGCAGCAAAGGAAACATACCCTACGCCTTAAAGGTAACCACTAACAAGCTAGAAAAGATCCTCATACTGACCTAAAGCCAGAGCCATATGGCCCTCACAGCTGTACTGTAAGTCCCGGATGATCGCTTACAGATAAGTCCTTAGGGAGAGGAATCTAAAGCATATAAACACTCTAGACCCCTGTTTCCATGTTACTAAAAAGTCATGTTTTAATGTTTATTGCATATACCATTAGTCAAGTTACAAGATCATGTTTTTGATTAAGCACTAGCAAAAACTACCAAATGCAATATCCCAAAGGTATCAAGGTACAAGTTATCAAATATCTAGGATATCCTATTTGGCAACAAGGTAGATACATGCAATATGAATTAAGTGTTTAAATGTGAATAGGTAACAAGGATGGTCCCATGCTATACTTGCCTTAACTTGCTTTTCCACCAAAGCAATATGTTCAAAAGCCTTTAGTATCTAACTTCTAATCCTCTGCTTCCAATTCTCAGCTTCTAGTCTTTAGAGAACAGCTTCTTAATCACCACGTAAACCTCACCGATTGACTGAATCATATATCACCACACATACATCCATACACGGCATACAAATAAGAATATATGAGAACAGTACACCAACCAATAAAATAAGCAAAACGGCGCAACGCTACTGAATACACAAACGCAAAAGACACGTTATACGCGATTCACCGAAAAAGCGACTAACGAAGCAACGGAAAATAAAACCTATCCATTTAACTTATTTTAACTGTAGAAACACATGTAAATATTCTCATTAATCAACTTGATTCATTGCTTAAGAAAGAGCGTAGTATAAAACCTATATTGACTTTATATTCTGAAAACGATGCAAATGATAGTATTAATAAAATTAACTTTTTAACTGCCAAAACACATTTGAGTAACATGAGAACCGCTAACGCCACTGCGTAGAACACGCCGAAACAAAAGTAACGCGACAATAATGGCTCGATGCTACGGTTATGAGAACGCAAGAGACATTAAGAAAGGAGCTACGGTTAAAAGAAAACCACTATCAAAAGATTTATATTATATTATAAAAAGAAACAACTATGAGCTTGTTTTAGGTTAGCTAAGAAAACTATATGAGCAATATTAATTTAGATTAATCACAACATATTTAGTTTTAAAAGTCGAGTTAAAGCTAATCATGTATTATTTATAAATGTTATCACATAATTTATTAAACAAATTAAACTTTACCTTCGCAAATGAATTAAGCATGTGACAACATCTACTCGTACTTATCACATATGTATCTTGTTCAGCTAATCAAATTATATTCTAGAAACACTTTTAAGTTAACAATTAATCATATTAACTTTTAGGTATAAATTATCAAGGTTAAGCACCTATATTGCTTTTAATTCCAAACAAGTGTGCAAATATACTAATCAATTTAATATTTAGCTATATATGGAAAAACACGTGACATGAAAAATATTGCCTCTAACATATAGTTCACGTCAGCACGAACCAAACGCAACTTGAACGGTGTAAAACGAAATTAGAACTTAAATTGCTTTTAATTAAAAAGTTATTGAATAATCCTTAATCAAATTAATATTTAACTTATAAATTTCCAAGATATGAGACATGTTAAACATCACTGCTGACACGTATCACACACTATGATGAAACTCGTGCAATCGAATCGAAATCAAAAACCTAAACCGATTTTAATTAATCAGCGATTAATTAATTATAGAGACAATTAATATTTTAATAAAATAAATTCATAAATATGTTATACGAAAACTAATAGTGCTACTGCATAGATCTTGATGATACGAAACTAACGCAACTGGAACGAACTGAAACGGAGTTAAAACGATTAAACGACGGAGATTAAACAAACCAGTGGCATTCTTGTAAATACGATCATCTTCCTCCTTGGTCTATCTACAGAACGTACGTGGCCTCCATGGTCACTGTAAGCTGCTGCTGCACAGCGCACAGGAGGAAGGGGCCGGGGACGGCCGGACCTGGCTAGCCAGCGGCGGCACGGGACCGCACGGCGCAGGGGCCCACGCGGCTGGACCGGGGCCGGCTTCAGACGGTGGCTGCCGGCCACTACAGGCACGGCCTGCTGCCTACACGTCGGAGCACGAGACCGGAGGGGCTAGGGGTGCGGGGAAGGGGAGCGGCTCGCCTGACCGAGTCGACTGGAGGCGCGTGGGTGAGGGCCAGGGGTGGCGGCGCCAGGCCCTAGGCGAGGAAGGCCGCCGCCATGGCCAGAGATGGCCTGAAACAGAGAAAGCCAGGGTGAAGCTCGCCGAAAAACATCAACGAAAAAAGAAAAACGAAGGGAAAACGATCAAACTATGATGGATTCGACTAAACAGATATACTACGGTGTAGAGAACGATGAGAACTACCTTGTGGCGGTGGTGGTTGACGCCGTAACGCGACGGTTTGGCCAGACAAGCTCGCCGAAGAGTTCGCCGGAAACCTAGCTGTGCCAAACTTCGGCGTCCGATCTGCGGCGATAGGATTGACGGATCGCGAAACGGAATGTACTTTCGGAATGAGCGCGTCGAGGGCTACACCGGCATATATATATATATACGCAGGGTTTGGAGATTTTGGAAAGTGAAGATATTTATTAATTATTGATTTTCGGAATTAAAATAATTACAGAAAATCCAGAATTACTATTTAGGCTACGAAAAATATCTCTGAGCTCCGAAAAATTCCAGAAAAATTTCTAGGGATAGATGGAAAGGATAAGGAACACAACCAAAGTGGTTTTAGCTCCCGAAAAGACTTCTAGATTGATTAAGAAAAAAGACAAGGCTCCAAAAAATAGGAATTTAACCCCGAAAAAGGTCGGAAAGATTCTCGGAAAGAGAGGCATCGTTCTAACGTGTCTTAAAACCTTTTTCAAGCCTTTGGATTTTGAAAACAAGCATCTTATCTAACTTTTGTTTTTGCAAATTTTCAATTTCTTTTTAAACCACTACTTAAAAATAATATTTTGAAGATTGAGATTTGAATTTGTCATCCAAACCACTCATCACAAAAGTACCAATGCAACTGCATGTATGCGCAAACATGTTGCTACCCTTATGTTGGATTTAATTTAAAGAAAGTTTTTCTTTTACCTATGTTTTTATGAGCACAAAACAATTAACAGAAATCGTTTTACTCTTTTTAGAAAGTAGCTAATTTTAGGGTGTTACAATTCTACCCCCCCTTAAGATGAATCTCGTCCCCGAGATTCGGAGAAGAAGAGCAAAGAAGAGAGGGATACTTCAACTTGGATCTTCTTCACTTCCTTGAGCAACACCATCTTGATACTCACCTTGTGTTGTATGATAATTCATCACATGGCTACTCTTACAGATTCTTGTTCCATCTTATTCCAAGTCCGATCTTGTTGCTTCTCTTAATCTGTTCCAATGAATCTTATTATCCATATGTTAAGCTTCCAAAAGATCTTGCTTAGCTTGAATCAGAACTTTGAATTCTATGGTTCATTTTTTATGCATTTTGAAATGTTTTACTTTTCAAAAGGAAGACTTTAAATCAAAACCGAACAAAATTTCCTTTCCAACTCCTCTTGAAGTAGCTTTCAAAATATGTTTTATGTTTAGAACTCAAGAAAATATTTCAACCATGTTTAATTTTAAGGTTTTGAAATAAACCCAACCATTTTCAAATCATTGAAACTCAGGTAAACATACTAAGCTTTGTTTTTCAAACTCTTTTGAAACCTCAACTTTATAATCAAATCTCAGATAAAGAGTAGACAAATCAACTCAGGTTCTTTTGAAATCTGTTTCAAACAAGGGATTTTCAAGATTTTAGAAAACAAATGAAACATTCGAACTTCATTTTCAAATCATTTTGAATGAACTCTTTTGGTATTTCTAAAATCAAACCAAATCAATTTCAAAACTACTTTAGAAATAAAGAGAGTAAGTTTTCAATTCCCATTTTCTTTTCAAGTCAAACAAAAGACTTAATACACATGTTCAAGTTCTTTTTGGAATAAAACTTTTGGGGAATCAAATCAAATAATTTTCAACCCTTTCAAACCATTTTGGAAGACTCCTTTTTGAAATACACTTTTGAAATCAACTCAAACCTTTTCTTTTCAAATTTTGTTTTGAAATCAAACTTAATTCTAATTCAAAGCCAAAAGTGCTCCGTTTCCAAATGCAAATTGTTGCAAACTTTTGAACCAAAATTTTCAAACTTTTGTAAAATATCTTCAAATCATTTTGAACAACTTTCAAATAAAATTTAAAATAAGACAACTCAAATTGTTTTTTTTTCAATCGGTCTTTTCCAAACAACCCATTTTAAAAACACTTTAGAGCCATTTTCAAAGTGTTTTAGAATAAAATGGTTCAAAAGTGTTTTTAGAATAACACTTTGAAAAGTAACCGAATACATTTTACTCTTTTTGAAATTTAGTTCAAAGCAAAGTGGGTTTTCAAATCTGATTTCACTTTCAACTTTTGAAGTTTTAGAAATAAAATACTTTCAAACTTTTTATGAATATCTGTTTTTAAACTTAAACCTTGAGTGAAGCAGTTCAAATCAAATTACTTTCTTTTGAATGAGTTTTTAAGGCAAAATAGTCTTTCAAACTTCAAATCAAAACTTTTGAATGTCTCAAATATAGTCTTTAGCAACTCTTTTTGAATCTTTTAAACTTTAATACTCTTTTCAAATTAACTCTTATTCTTTGGTGAAACACTTTTGAAATTAAGTCTCGAATACCAACTCTTGAAAATGAGAAAACAAACTTAAACCCTTTTTGAACTTAGTTCAAATCAACTTTTGAAGAATTTTTTTAAAGTTCTTGAATCAAAAGGTTGTTAATTCATTTTCCAACGTCTTTTGAAGATTTTATTTCAAGGAAAGAGCTTTAATTAAAAACCAATCCAATTGTTTTCAAGAGTTAATCTTAGTCTTGAGCATTCTTGCAACTGCCTATATCCTAGGTATGTGAAGATCAAACTCCCAACCATAGCTAGCTCAAAGATCAATCTTGACATAGATCTAAACTCCTTGTGGTTCACCAACTCGCAACACTCTTAGCTTGGCTACCCCCCTTAAGAAGAGATGAGATAGGGGCACCAACATCCAACATGTAACTTTCTTCAAGGTGTATTATCATCCTCTGACATCCTAGAGAGCTTGTGGACATGGATAAAAATCGATCCTTCCCGTAGATAGAAAATAGCAGCGCAGAAAAACATCCATATCTCGAGTTCCATTTATCCAATAAAGTTGCATCTTGAACCGTTGGAAAGCTTATGAAATTCCCCACAACTTTCTTTTAGACCACTTCTTCAGATTCTGCAGTTAACTTGGTAGAAATCTTTGCTCAACAGAAACTATTCCAGATTCCAAACAGCGTAGATATATTGCCTTGTGATTTTCATATCTCCCAAACCAGAAATGCTATCAAGGTGACTCTTGCGGGAAAAGAAAGATATTGAAGTCTACTTTCACCTAGAATTTTATCAGAATTTTTGGTTGCCCAGAGGTTGGAGACATAGGCCATAGAAGTCAGATTGCTCCGGAAGACAGAAAGCAGGAAACAAGAGAAAGAGAACCCAGACTATTTATTTCCTTATCCCTTATACCTTAAACCTTCAATATAAATGAAATTGTGAGCATAACCCACAAATTCACTGCACTCATTACAAAGATCCAACTCAACCATAACATAAGGACAAACCATCTAAACACAAAATACAAGCCCGTTACTAATCGTTCCTTCTAGCTACTTGGTAGACATTCTTAGGGGAAAACTTCTTATCAGGGCTTCGGTAGTTTGAATAGAGGTGAGACTAGAAAGTTTGCAAAAGATCAAGAACAACAACTCAAGGAGATAAGAAAGTATAGCTCAAATGGAGCTATCAAGGAGAGGAGACAATAGGACAAGGATTGGAAATATTCAATTCAATGAGTCAAGGAGGTGGAGAAATAGTTTTATAGTAAAATAGGTTTTTAGAAATGACCAGTGCTAACTAGGCTTGCGTCATACAGTCAGCATTGCTCTGATACCACTTTGTAGCACCCGGTTTTAAAGACAAAACCAGATACATACTATATGTGAGCCCAGGAAGTCAAATCTCACATATAGCCACAAATAAAGGTAATGTCAAGAGACAATACTTATTACATAACGTATTAGTAAAAGGAAAATAACCTCAGAGTATAGACAGCGGAAAGACAACTCCGATCTTCTGGTGAAGACTCCAAATCCACAGAGACGACTGACTGGTTGACCACAAGCCTAACTCCACCAAACCAGCAATCTGGTACCCATCCGGGATTTTTATCCAATGTATAGAAAAGTAAAGCAAACGTAAGTACATGTCGTACTTAACAATTATATCATGGGGTTCATGAGGCTCAAATGGCTGACACTGGTTTACTACGATTAGCTTTAATAGATCATCTTTTTAAGCAGTTGGGTGGCAAAGAATTTATCATTCCCATAAACACATGATCAGGTAAACATGAATAATGTATAGCATAAACAATCAATTATTAACATCATCATTATCCATTAGTGATCATCCCTATTCCATAAGGGTCCAAGGCCTGCTCGTGTCCAGTGAGCACGGCTGTTATAACAGTTTTACACTCTGCAGAGGTTGTACACTTTCACTATGAGTCATGATTTACCCTTTCGCCCGAGGTAGCTAATCTCTTGACCCACTTCCAAGGAAGGTCGGCAGGGTTAACTATGAAGCCTTTCAAAGGATTCTTCTAACAAGTTAGGGCCGCTAGGCGTACGTGGCCCCTCTCTAGGAGTGGCACGCGTGGGCATCGCAGCACGGTACACACTTCCTAGCAGCAAAGGAAACATACCCTGCGCCTCAAAGGTAACCACTAACAAGCTAGAAAAGATCCTCATACTGAGCTAAAGCCAGAACTATATGGCCCTCACAGCTGTACTGTAAGTCCCGGATGATCGCTTACAGATAAGTCCTTAGGAAGAGGAATCTGAAGCATATAAACACTCTAGCCCCCTGTTTCCATGTTACTAAAAAGTCATGTTTTAATGTTTATTGCATATACCATTAGTCAAGTTACAAGATCATGGTTTTGATTAAGCACTAGCAAAAACTACCAAATGCAATATCCCGAAGGTATCAAGGTACAAGTTATCAAATATCTAGGATATCCTATTTGGCAACAAGGTAGACACATGCAATATGAATTAAGTGTTTAAATGTGAATAGGTAACAAGGATGGTCCCATGCTATACTTGCCTTAACTTGCTTTTTCCCCAAAGTAATATGTTCAAAAGCCTTTAGTATCCAACTTCCAATCCTCTGCTTCCAATTCTCAGCTTCTAGTCTTCAGAGAACAGCTTCTTAATCACCACGTAAACCTCACCGATTGACTGAATCATATATCACCACACATACATCCATACACGGCATACAAATAAGAATATATGAGAACAGTACATCAACCAATAAAATAAGCAAAACGGCGCATCGCTACGAATACACAAACACAAAAGACACGCTATACGCGATTCAACGAAAAAGCGACTAACGAAGCAACGGAAAATAAAACCTATCCATTTAACTTATTTTAACTGTAGAAACACATGTAAATATTCTCATTAATCAACTTGATTCATTGCTTAAGAAAGAGCGTAGTATAAAACCTATATTGACTTTATATTCCGAAAACGATGCAAATGATAGTATTAATAAAATTAACTTTTTAACTGCCAAAACACATTTGAGTAACATGAGAACCACTAACGCCACTGCGTAGAACACGCCGAAACAAAAGTAACGCGACAATAATGGCTCGATGCTACGGTTATGAGAACGCAAGAGACACTAAGAAAGGAGCTACGGTTAAAAGAAAACCACTATCAAAAGATTTATATTATATTATAAAAGAAACAACTATGAGCTTGTTTTAGGTTAGCTAAGAAAACTATATGAGCAATATTGATTTAGATTAATCACAACATATTTAGTTTTAAAAGTCGAGTTAAAGCTAATCATGTATTATTTATAAATGTTATCACATAATTTATTAAACAAATTAAACTTTACCTTCGCAAATGAATTAAGCATGTGACAACATCTACTCGTACTTATCACATATGTATCTTGTTCAGCTAATCAAATTATATTATAGAAACACTTTTAAGTTAACAATTAATCATATTAACTTTTAGGTATAAATTATCAAGGTTAAGCACCTATATTGCTTTTAATTCCAAACAAGTGTGCAAATATACTAATCAATTTAATATTTAGCTATATATGGAAAAACACGTGACATGAAAAATATTGCCTCTAACATATAGTTCACGTCAGCACGAACCAAACGCAACTTGAACGGTGTAAAACGAAATTAGAACTTAAATTGCTTTTAATTAAAAAGTTATTGAATAATCCTTAATCAAATTAATATTTAACTTATAAATTTCCAAGATATGAGACATGTTAAACATCACTGCTAACACGTATCACACACTACGATGAAACTCGCGCAATCGAATCGAAATCAAAAACCTAAACCGATTTTAATTAATCAGCGATTAATTAATTATAGACACAATTAATATTTTAATAAAATAAATTCATAAATATGTTATATAAAAACTAATAGCGCTACTGCGTAGATCTTGATGATACGAAACTAACGCAACTGGAATGAACTGAAACGGAGTTAAAACGATTAAACGACGGAGATTAAACAAACCAGTGGCATTCTTCCTCCTTGGTCTATCTACAGAACATACGTGGCCTCCATGGTCACTGTAAGCTGCTGCTGCACAGCGCACAGGAGGAAGAGGCCGGGGACGGCCGGACCTGGCTGGCCAGCGGCGGCATGGGACCGCACGGCGCAGGGGCCCACGCGGCTGGACCGGGGCCGGCTTCAAACGGTGGCTGCCGGCCACTACAGGCACGGCACGCTGGAGCACGCGGGGAAGGGGAGCGGCTCGCCTGACCGAGTCGACTGGAGGCGCGTGGGTGAGGGCCAGGGGCGGCGGCGCCAGGCCCTAGGCGAGGAAGGCCGCAGCCATGGGCGGAGATGGCCTGAAACAGAGAAAGCCATGAAGCTCGCCGAAAAACATCAACGAAAAAGGAAAAACGAAGGGGAAATGATCAAACGGGGATGGATTCGACTAAACAGATATACTACGGTGTAGAGAACGACGAGATCTACCTTGTGGCGGTGGTGGTTGATGCCGTAATGCGACGGTTTGGCCGGAAAAAACTCGCCGAAGAGTTCGCCGGAAACCTAGCTGTGCCAAACTTCGGCGTCCGATCTACGGCGATAGGATTCATGGCTCGCGAAACGGGTTGTACTTTCGGAATCAGCACGTCGAGGGCTACGCCGGCATATATATATATACGCAGGGTTTGGAGATTTTGGAAAGTGAAGATATTTATTAATTATTGATTTTCGGAATTAAAATAATTATAGAAAATCCGGAATTACTATTTAGGCTACGAAAAATATCTCTGAGCTCCGAAAAATTCCTAGGGATAGATGGAAGGATAAGGAACACAACCAAAGTGGTTTTAGCTCCCAAAAAGACTTTTAGATTGATTGAGAAAAAAGACAAGGCTCCAAAAATTAGGAATTTAATCCCGAAAAAGGTCGGAAAGATTCTCGGAAAGAGAGGCATCGTTCTAACGTGTCTTAAAACCTTTTCCAAGCCTTTGGATTTTGAAAACAAGCATCTTATCTAGCTTTTGTTTTTGCAAATTTTCAATTTCTTTTTAAACCACTACTTGAAAATAATATTTTGAAGATTGAGATTTGAATTTGTCATCCAAACCACTCATCACAAAAGTACCAATGCAACTGCATGTATGCGCTAACATGTTGCTACCCTTATGTTGGATTTAATTTAAAGAAAGTTTTTCTTTTACCTATGTTTTTATGAGCACAAAACAATTAACAGAAATCATTTTACTCTTTTTAGAAAGTAGCTAATTTTAGGGTGTTACACTCTGAGACCAGCGTCCGGTCACCTTGTGACCAGCGAGACTAACTCCTTTTCACCTCTAACTTCTTCATCCTTGCTCAAATGTGCCAACCACCAAGTGTATCACCTTGTGCACATGTGTTAGCATATTTTCACAAACATTTTCAAGGGTGTTAGCATTCCACTAGATCCTAAATGCATATGCAATGAGTTAGACCATCTAGTGGCACTTTGATAACCGCATTTCGATACGAGTTTCTCCCCTCTTAATAGTATGGCTATCAAACCTAAATGTGATCACACTCTCTAAGTGTCTTGATCACTAAAACAAAATAGCTCCTACAAATTATACCTTTGCATTGAGCTTTCCAAGTCCAAGCACTTGATCATAACCATGGCATCATCATCATCATGCTATGATCTTCATTTGCTTCACTACTTAGAGTGTGCTACCTATCTCATGATCACTTGATAAACTAGGTTAGCACTTAGGGTTTCATCAATTCACCAAAACCAAACTAGAGCTTTCAGCTGACACTCCTACGAATCCCAAAGGATGAAATGAACCTTGGTCAGGTCCTCAGGTCTGGGCCACTCTAGGTCAGTCTCCTCCGGCCTGCTGGAGAGCCCAGCCCCCGACCGGACTAGCGCCAGCTTCTACGATGGCGCCGGTAACTCCACCACGTCGTCTGTTTCATCGTTGGAGGGGATCTCCACCACCTCGGTTTCACGGGCCATCGACAGGAGTTCTAGCTCCATCCCAGCCGCACCTCCCCCCGGCACCTTCAGTGCTAACCGGGAAGG
Source organism: Miscanthus floridulus (assembly GCF_019320115.1). Taxonomy (NCBI): domain Eukaryota; kingdom Viridiplantae; phylum Streptophyta; class Magnoliopsida; order Poales; family Poaceae; genus Miscanthus; species Miscanthus floridulus. The sequence goes on along the minus strand of NC_089589.1, from coordinate 142,750,426 downwards.
TGAGCCATGTAGCCCTCTGCCTGGCGAGGCAGGGAGCCCGGTCTCCCTCTCCTCTTCCACCACAGCTGGTGGTGGAGGAGCCGTGAGGGTCACCTCTGACGCGACCTCCGTGTTGCCACCAGGATCGCCGCCAATGCCAACACCACCACTACCGCCATACTAGCAACCGATCCGAGGAGCACCGCCCCCAGAAGGGAAGGACCCGTTGCCTTTCTTCTGGGTGGCCTGCCGAGCCACACCCTCTGGCCCCTTCGAAAGGTGCAGCCGGGACTTGTAAGCGTCAAGTCCCTACGAAACAGGCGACTCAAAATAAAAAAATAGGAAAGCAAAGGGGAAAAGAACACAGAGTAAAGAGAGGGAGCATACCAGTTTGGACACCACCGAGGAGTTGAGAGGTCTGGGCTTTCCATCGACTTTCTCTTTGGGCTTCAGCTACAGCACCCAGTCGAGGCGACTCCAGACCTCATTGTTTGGTAGCTCCTCTGGCAACGCACGGTCAGGGCCCGTCAGGCCACTGTACTTCCACATCGGTCGTGTCCTCTCCGCCAGCAGAGCAACCCGACGGCGGAAGAGGGTGTGGAACACCCGCACCCCATCAAGGCCATGCCGCACGAGCTTCTAGAGCTCTGCCTCGATGGTCTCCACCTTATTCTTCTATCGGTTGGCGGGGCTCCACGACCAGCTATCCAGCCTCTTCGGCCTCCTATCGGTGAAAGGAGGGAACGGTGCCTCCGCTGGATTACTGATGTAGAACCATTCCCCATGCCATCCCCGGTTGGAGTCACAGGGGATATACACGGGGTACAAGCCCTCCATGCTCGGTTTCTTCTGTAGGGCGAAGCCCCCCACTAGCGCGGCCTTGGGCAGATTCCCCACCAATAAAGTTCGCCCGGAGAACATCCGCCGAAAGAAATCCAAGTGCGGCTCCATCCCAAGGAAGGCCTCGCACACGGTGATGAAGCCAGCAATATGCAGCACCCTAGTCAGATTGAGGTGCTATAGCTCCAAACCCCACTCATTGAGGAGTCTGCATAGGAACCAGTGCGCGGGGTATCCTAGCCCATGCTCGTGGAAGGCGAGGAAGGAAACCACCTCACCGGGCCAAGGTTGCGGGAAATCCTGACTCCTAGGAGCCCTCCAGTGCGCCACCTCCTTCAGCAATAGAAACCCCTTCATGGCGAAGGCCTCCAGCACCGACTCCCTCACAGTGGATGACCTCCAGCCCAACATTTTGCTCTAGGTTCATGATTGGATTTGTGAGTTTTCTCCTCTCCCTCGCTCTCCCCCTTTTCTTTTCTCTCCTAGGAACCGCCGTGGCACTCAGACACTCTTGGCGAGAAGGAAGAAAGAGAAGAGACGATAGATGAGGAATAGGCAAAGGAACAGGGCAAAAGCCCTCTCCCTTCACCTACTTAAAGAAAAGGGCAAATCAGCTAGGGAAGGCATGGCGATCAGGGAAAGGCGAAACGATGAGGGCGAAAAACCCTCTCCCTTCCCCATTTAATGCAGATGGGATATGATGGGACATGCCCTGACTGATGAGACACACCCTACTCGATGGAACGGCACCTGGTTAGATAGGATGTTGCCTGGGTATGGCCCACCACTATCGCACAACCGAGCACGAGAAACAAGGCGCCACCACGCGTGGGTGGCTCTCCACCTTCCTAGGCGGGACATGTAAAGACCCAAACAAAGGGATCTCTATCAGGAGAGACCAACGGGCTTCTTGAGTCTGATCGAATGGCTCAGGCGAACGTTGAGAGACAGGTAAGGAGCAAAGGGACGCCCCATGTAGGCCATGCCGACTCCGTCATGAACGACGAGCACAGATCCCAATCGGACATTTTCCGATTGAAGCTCCTCAGACCCTGTCACTCGAGTCATCAAGGTACCATTACCGACCCCAGCTCTTTCTTTATATAAATCATTCATACATCCATACACGCATTCATTCCATACGCCCATGCCCCCTAGACAATTTGGGCCCGAATCGCCCGGGGGCTCGGGAATTAAGGCATCCCACATGCGGCTAAATGCATCACAACGCTCCGTGTTGCGTCAGGAAGTGGTAGTTGCCTCATTCAAACATGAGCAATGACCGACAGGGGTTCGAAGGCCAGCCCATGAAGGGCTCGAGGCTGCCTCACATCAAACAGACCCAGGGGAGAAAATGCAGATGAGCCCCGTGCGGCCCTCGCCCAGTCTGCCCCAAAGCGGACAGGGTCATCTCAACCTTCTCGTTCGATCCTAAACCTCTAGCCAAACCCACAGAATCTCCATTGAGGGGAGGCCAGGGGGCCACTCGGGTCGGTCTCCGAAATAACCCAAGCATCTGCCGGGTTGTAGGTAAAGGAGCAGTGGAATGTCACAAGTGGGCTATGCCGACCCTGTCACAAACGACGGACCCGGATTCCACTCGATCATACCCGTTAGCGAGCTCACCGAGCGCGTCACTCAAGCCCGAGCGATCGAGGCAAGCGACAAAACTCAGCCTCTCCGGTTGTGAGAAACTGTGGTAGAACCGCCTAATCTAATGCCTCACAGGAGTGCTTGTCTTCCATTAGACACTAAGCACTCGAGGGAGAACACTAAATTACTCGGTTCCGTCGGGCACACCCTAGGGGAGAACCCAAAAATCCACATTTTTGTCATCAGGATCACAAATGAGAGAATAAAGCTTACATCCTTCTGAACCATTTCTTACATCACTTTTAATACAACATTAGAGTATAACTATTTATTAATACAACAGTGGAATGTAATCATATTATCAGAGTTATGAACACTTTAATTGAACAACATAATATAAACATGTGATCAGAATTACAGCGGAAGTAAATATCTATTCATGACATGATGAAGTATTGATATATATAAACTACGACAACAAATTATGAAACTTTCATTTATAAAAGTATTTGGTGAGAGTTATAAATAAAAACTACGATCGCGACATAAAGGGATCCTCGCTGAGCCCACCAGGAGGTATCCACACACAAGAGTCAGCTCTAGCATCTACCTGTCACCTGCAACAGGGGGAATAAAACCCTGAGTACTCAATTGTACTCAGCAAGACTTACCCGACAGGAGGAAAGAAAAGACTCCAAGGATATGCAAGGCTATCTGGCTTATGGTTTTATTGCATTTGCAGGAAGCATTACTAAGCGTGCGTCCTTATATTCGATTTTTATTAATAGCCATATTGGTTCATTAACTAACCATTCTATGTAAGCACCTGTGCTACTTTCAAGCAGGTGGTAAGCAATCAGATTTCCTTTGTCCATCTTTCATCTTTCATCTTTTAGTTCTTACTACGATGCTAAACCGTAGACAAGCCGTATCGGATCGCCCGGCGATTCGCGAATCAATGCCCCCAGCTGGGTACCCCGAAAACACACGCCCCGCTTGTACCCAAGGCACAAGTAGGACCAACCCACTACCCTCCTATCTCGGGTGTCCAGGTCCCCGTCCAAACTGGGACTCCAAGCCCCCGCCTCTGAATCCCAGACTCAGTGCGGTGCAAGGACCTCCTCCACCAAAAACAAACCCTGATAGTTGGTCCGGAAAGAGCCGGATCCGCGACAAGAGAGCAACAAGTCTTCCAAGCGCCCATACCCAAGTATGTGCTTGGGATAATAAGTCTGTGACTTGCCTAGAGTCTTATGCAATGATCAGTCCTTAACCGACCAGACAGGGAAAGCAGTGTAACTAAGCTATGCCCCGTGTCCACGGCGACACAACCTCTTACACCCACCAATACCCAAACCATATCCCTATCCGGTCACCAATTTCCTTTCCACCATTTATATTTTCTAGGTGATAATAATTCAGTAATACTGTTGGTGTTTCGTACAAGCACCGGCAAGTAAATTTATAGTAATGCGCGTTAGGCTCGGATGGTGCGCTAAAGGACACAAGATTTATACTGGTTCGGGCAGAACGTCCCTACGTCCAGTTTGCTGCTGCTTGTGTTATTAGCACCGTGAATGGTCTGTAGTAAGGGGTACAAACTATCGAGAGAGGGACTGGTCCCAAGTCTCTGATGGAAGGGTTGAAAGGTGGTCAAGAGCTTTGTAGCCGCTTGACTGTGCGTATGAGTGCGTTCTCTTGTTCGATCTTATTTTTCGGGGGTCCCCCTTGATGGAGGAAGCGCATCTCCTTTTATAGATGAAGGGGCTGGCTTTACAAGGGTGAGGGCTCTAGGACGCGTACTCTACTTAGTCTTGTGGCTCACGTCTACCCGGTCAGGTCCTTCAGTGCGAAGGAAGATAAGTGCTTACAATGTTGTCGATGTCTCTGTAGGATGTTAGGTTAGTTTATAGAATGCTGCCCTACGTAGGGTATGGGCTGTAGTACAGTGGTTTTGACTTATGAGCCTCCCCTAGCCTTGCTCCGCACGCCTTTTGGTTCCCATGAGTCCTCGTTGGAGGAACGCGGGGTCGGGGGTCGATGTAGCGCCGTGGCTAAGGCCTTCTGACTAGGTGGGCCTAAGGGGTCGGGAAGCGGGCGTCGCTCCCTCGGGTCCACAGCGTGGTGATGGAATATCCGTCGTTCGTGGAGATAGCAAATCCTTTCCTGGAGCGTAGCGGTTGTCGTATATCTTCATCAGGTTCCGTGTCCCAGAGCTGAAGGCGGCGCCTACAACTCTACAGGGCGGGATGCACGCACCTGCAATGCCTTTTGGGTTCTGCGACGCCCAGAAGGGTCTAAAGCATCAGTCCCGTCGTTCCCTGGCAGTCCTTTTCCTGCCAGGGCGCAGGGTATGGCCCTTGGAGCCATGGTTGACCCGAACGTCTTGTCTCGTCCTGTACCCATTATTATGAGGTACAGATATCGACCAGGGCGAGGCTCGTTTTTGGCCGTCGGGTGAGATGGAGACCAATCCCTATCTCTTGGGCGAGACTAACCCCATCCCTCTGGGATCGGGCGAGGCGGAATCCATCCCTCAGCCCTCGGGCGAGACCGAGCCCGCCCTATAGGCGTCAGGCGAGACGAAGATTAGCCTTGAGCCTTTGGGCGTGGCAGGGTTATCCCACAAAGGCGTCGGGTGAGGCTGACCCTGCCCCTCCGGGGTCGGGCGAGACGGAATCCATCCCTCAGCCCTCGGGCGAGACCGAGCCCGCCCTAAAGGCGTCGGGCGAGACGGAGTTTATCCCTCGACCCTCGGGCGAGACCGAGCCCGTCCCAAAGGTGTCGGGCGAGGCGGAACCGAACTCCCATCACTTGAACAAGGGATGACATGGCGCCCTTATGCTTCCAGAGGTTTTTCATGTTCGGTGGTTATCGGCTCCACCTTCTGGGGTACCCTGGTATTAGGTCCCCGACAGTAGCCCCCGAGCCTCTAGGTGATTTGAGTAGAACCGCCTGGAGGGTGTTTTTGATTTCATCGAAGTTAATTTGCCGGAGGGTGCGTGCGAGCGCACCCGATGGGTGTAGCCCCCGAGCCCCCGGGTGATTCGAGTAGAGTCGCCCGGGGGGTTATATCGGCCCCTTCGCGGGTAAGGCTGAAGGACTTAGTTTTTATCAACTGGATGTTTTTCCGAGTGGGTCATGGCGTCCCGTTCGCTGGGAACTGATTCGGGGCTGTCCTAACTAGTGCTTCTGCCCTTGATTGCGGATCGTTCGTGGATCCCTTCTTAGTTGGCCCGACCGGCGAGTTTCTGGGCCCTAGGTGGGCCAAAGAGAAAAGAACAGGCCTTTGTGGCTTGCGTTTCCCCGGTGGGTAGAGAGTCCGGATTCGCTTGGGGAAGGTGAACCGTCCGCCGAGATTTTTGGGGTGAGAGGATAGGGACTGCGGGCGCGTGTCCCGCGACGTGACGCGGTGGCGCGCGTGGCAGGCCCGGAGATCGAGGCGGACGGTTGCCCTTCTCGCGTCCGTCGCCCCTTATAAAACCGCGGGGTTCGCCCCCAGGGTTCCGTATTTCGCTCCCCTTCCTTTGCGTTCTGAAATATCCGCCGCTAATCTTCCCAGCCTCTCGTGCCCGCATCGCCACCGTCGACCGGCTTGCGTTCGTGTTCCAGCCGCCGTCAAGCTCGCGCCTGCCCTTCCCCCCTACTGCTTTAATGGAGTTGTGGGGCAGATCAAGCATCACCTCCCGACGTCTGGAGGGCCTCGTCCGCCGTGGCCTTCTCCGCCCACTATCCGCCGTCCAGGAGTGGTTGCTTCCTGGCGACGAGGGTGAGCCAGTGCCGCCTGAAGGGTATGTCGTCTCTTTTGCCATCTTCCATGAGCGGGGATTCGGGGTACCCGCGCATAGATTCCTTCGGGGGCTGTTAGATTACTATGAGGTAGAGCTACAGCATCTAACTCCCAACGGGATTCAGCATATGGCAGCATTTGTTGCCCTGTGCGAGGGCTTCCTAGGGATCGATCCCCATTTTGATATGTGGCGGTATTTCTTTAACATTAGTCTATCAAAGAGGAAGATTGGGGGAAAGGATGTGAATGCGCCGATGGGATGTGCCAGTATTCATCTGCGCCATACCCGGTCGAAGGGTTACCCATACATGCGTCTGGCGACATCCAACAAGGGAAGGCACTCGCAGTGGTTTTATGTCAGGGATGATGCGAGTGCCACCCTACCGAAGTATACTGGGCGTCTTATTGTGGACGTTCCGGAGTCGTGGGGCTGGGGCGTCCAGTCCAAAGACAAGAAACACATCACCGACCTTCTTTCCGCCCTCCAAGCCCTGAAGGGCCGGGGTGTAAAGGGGACAGGGATCATCGGTGCCTACCATGCTAGGAGGGTGGCACCCCTGATGGCGCGTGTGCTTCCCCTGCATCGGATGATGCCCGGGATATCGTACGAGGGGACGATGCTTGTTGATGAGGCGCTCCCTTACTCGGAAGTGGCGCAGCGCATCAAGGAGGCGATGGAGCCGATGAAGGATTCTATGGGCAGAGTCCTTGACATTGTGTATCCGGTGCCTGGACACCCCCCAATGCGGCCGGAGCCTGGGTTCTTTGAATTCATAAGCCCTCCTCTCCCATGCTCTTTTCTTTTTTCTTTTTTCTTTTTTCTTTTTTCTCTTAACACTTGCTTTGTGACGTTGGGACCAGCCGAGGGTGCTGGTCTTTAAGGACAGCCCGGTTCCACTGCCGAAGGACAAGGTCGTGGCGGCGGTGAATCGACTCACGGCCAAGCGGGACAAGAAAGCAAGGGAAGAGATGAAAAAGGCAAAACGACTGAAGCAGGAGGCATGGGTTTGGGGAGAGGACGTGAGCAGTGAGGATGACGATGATGATGATGACGACGACGAGGTAGCCGTCGGCATGGATTGGGGCGTCCTGGAGGACGAGGACACGCTGACGAGTGGCCACCCATCCGTGCAGGGGCCCTTCCCTTTCCACGCGGAGGGAAGTAGATCGATGAGGTCAGTGGAGGCCGGCGAGTCCGCCGCTTCGCACAGCGTGCCGGCCGAGGACCGGTGGATAGGGGAGGGCGGGCCTGCCGCCGCCGTCCCCGAGGCGACGATGGAGGGGAGCAGCTCCGGTGCTGCGCCCCATGAGACGATGGAGGGGGACGGCTCCGGTGCCGTGCCCGACGAGACGATGGAGGGGAGCGACTCCGGCACCGCGCCCGACGAGATGAACCCCCCTGCCCCGGAACAGGGGGCAGGCATGAAACGGTCCCGCCCGGACGAGTCAAGGCAGGGATCTGGGGATCCGTCCCCAAAACGCTTCCGCCGGCCGAGGACGTCAACGTAAGCTGTTGATTCCTCTGTTTTCATCCTTTTTCCATTTTTATTTTGACTTAACGGTTATTACCTTTATGCAGGTTCTTGCGAACGGGTCACCCCCTAGGGCTGGCGCCCAAGAAGAGTCTCGCCCTTCAAGCGGGACAGACGGCGTCGCCTGGAGTCACCCCTGTTTTGGGCAGGAGTGGTGCCGATGTCGGGGCCACGTTGGCCGAACCGACGGCATCCATGGTGGCTCCCACGCCCGCGGAGGTTACTGAGCGAGCGGTCTCTTCCGTGGCGGGCGTGGAACAGCCGGCCAAGGATCGCATACCGCCGGTGAAGGTGATCGTGACTACGCCAAGCCAGGATCAGCCGGGCACGGTCGTGGTGGCACCCGAGAGCGTGGTGCAATCCGCACCGCCAGGCGCCCATGTGGATCCACCCGTGGCGCCCGAAGCGGTCCAGACGGAGGAGGGTCCAGCCGGAGGGTCCTCGAGTGCGGCGGTGGTGCTGCACAGGGTTAGGAGGGAGCCGCCACCGGCCCCTTTGTCGGGAGGAAGCCGCTCCCCTACGCAGGGGGAGCCGCCGCTCCAGTGGATGGCCGCTCAGGACCCGACGTCGGCTCTTTTCTCGCTCGATGATCATTCCGAGAGCATGGAGTGGGAGGGTCTTGACATCGGGATCTCGACCATGCTGAACGCCCTGGACCAGGCCAGAGGAGCCCTCCGTGAGATCGTTATCCCTACCACTCAGGTATTTTCTGGGCTTTCTTCTTTCTTCGTATGTTTTTGTGTTTTCGCATTTCTGATGTCAGTCTTCTTCCTCCTCAGGTTCTTGTTGCTCGTAGCCGGAATAAATCCCAATTCCTCCGCGAGCAGAAGGCGGAGTGGGATCGCCTCTCCGAGGAGGCCCGGCTGCGAGCAGACATGGCCGCCCAGCTTGCTACCGTCCAGGAGCGGGAGGCCCAGGCACGTCAGGATGCGGAGGAGGCGCACGGGATGTTCGAGGACCTGTCGGCGAGGTCTAAGCTGGATGGAGAGGAGATTGCCAGACTCCAAAAAGAGCGAGACGAGCTGCTGCAGAGGAATGCCGCGGCCAATGAGAAGGCCGGCGAAGTCCTGAAGGAGCTAGAGATGGAGCGGGACCTCCGGCGGAAGGCCAAGAGTAGGGCCGTGGCCCTCCAGCAGAAGGTGGACAAGGACATCGAGGTGGTCCGCTCTCTCCGGGCGAAGCTTGGTGACGCGGTGAAAGGAAGGTTGAGTGCTGAGAACGTCTCCACCAAGCTGGAGAAAGAGGCTGCCTATACACGAAGGGCCCTTCAGGTTGAGAGCGATGAGCACGATCTTCTACAAGCTACGGTCGGGGTGGTCCTTAACGCCCTGAATGTGACGGAGCCGGTGGAGACCAGCCCGCTCGCGGCTCGTGTCGGAGGTATCACGGCTTGGGTGGGCCAACTTGAGGAGAGTGCCTTTCACGCCGGGATTACCCAGGCCTTCACCGTCGCCCACGCCCATTACGAGAAGGAAATAAACCTGAAGGTGATGAGCGAAGGCTTTCCGTCCACCTACGAGGATGAAGAGCTGGAGGAAATGGAGAAGATGGTCGCTCCCCTTGCGAAGAACCTGGCAGACAATCTGAAAGAGATGGTTCTCCCTCCGCGGGAGTAATTAATCGAGAACAACTTATATGTAATATGTGGACAAGTGTCGTTACTTTTCGAGTCTGGACGCCTTTCGAGCTCTTGCGTCTTAATTTCGTTTTGTTTGATTTTTTGCGATTTGATTTTTTACGATCTTACCGATATGTTCCCCTGAATTATGCCGCTGATTATAATGCGAGGAGATTGTTCCGAAGGAAGGAAAGGAGGTAGCCGTACCTTAACAGCCCCCGAGTAAGGTCCGACCCCCGCACTTGCTGGGGTCAGGTGTTACTAGAGATCGGAATCGTGGTTTTGGTGACAATGGATGTCATCGCAATATTCCCCGCCCTGTTTTCCAACAGAAATCCCAACTGGGGACTCTATGGGCTCGGCAAGGTGGGGCCTTTGAACCTGTGTCCCTGTATTGTTTGGCTCGAGCCCCCGAGCCTTGTTAGGGTCTGATAGGGGTCGGCCGTTATTTGCGTGTTACCCCGTCCTCGGTTTTCGCAATCGGAGGGGCTGAGTGAACGACACTTGCCTCGACGGCTTGAGTACCGCGCTCAACGAGCTCGCTAACGGGTATGTTCGTGCGGAATCCGGGTCCATCATTTGCTGATGGGGTCGGCAGAGCCCTCTGGTGGCACTCCACAACTTCTTAACCCGCCTCCCGGCAGATGCCTGAGTCGTTCGATAAGCTCAGGGGGGCCGATGGCCTCTCCTCGATGGAGATTCTGTGGGTTTGGCTCGAGGTTAGAATCGAACGAGAGAAGGTCGAGATGTCCCGGTTCGCTTCTGAGCGGGGTCGGGCAGGGCCGCTGGGGCTCGTCTCGGTTATCTCTCCCTGGCTCTGTTCGGCGTGAGGCGGCCTCGAGCCCTTCGCGGGCTGACCTTCGAACCTCAGCCTGTGGTTGCCTATATCGAATGAGGCGACAGCCGTTTCGTGGTGCAACACGAATCGTTGGGATGCAATGTTTTGCATATGTAATGTTTTGAATACCAGATTTATTTGAAAATAAAGGCGGGGTCGGTAACGTTACCTTGGTGATGTGAGTGGCGAAAAAGCTCCTACTAGATGGGTTCGGGCCCTGATGTTTGTGACGAGGTTGAAGTAGCCTGCATAAGAATTGCTATTCTTTGTTTTTGTGTCTCGGTGACGATCCAAGCCGTTCGATTAACTTGGGCACCCTGACAGCTTCTCCTTTGGGGGAGATTCTGTAGGTGGACCCCTCCGATCCCTTCTTTGAGAAGGCAGACGTCGAATCTAGAGACGCGGGGGGGCGTTGAGTATGATTTTTCTGGTGAACAGAAACACCGTAGCTATCAGGGCGTAGGGTTTGCTAGTTCGTCCAGTTTTACTCAAAGCTTCGTGCCTGTATGTCGCGCCTTTAGTTTCAAACGTACGGAGGGGTCGGGTGAGGGGGATGTCTAGACTAGTTGTCATCCTCGGCATCCCCGGAAGCTCGTGAATTAATGCATAAAGTAAGAAAGCTGAGATGCTTATCTTCTTTTGGACGTTCGTTCATCGTGTCTTCTGGGCCGAACGGCCGGCCCAGGAGATGCGAAAGGTCCCGTCATCGGGTCGTCCGTGGTCCTGCATGGGGAGGCAAAAAAGTTGTCTGCCTATGTGGGTGCCTTAATCGCCGCGTCCAGAGCGGGTCAGTGGCGGGCCATACCCAGGCAGTGTTCAGTTTGACCAAAGAGGGACGCCTCGTCGACCGGGGTTCGTCCCGTCAGTTCCGGCGCGTCCCCCCAGATATCAATCAGCATTGATTGCGTATTAAAAAGGGGAAGGGAGAGGGTTTTTTGTCCAACCTTTTGCCTTTCCTTAGTTACAGCGCTTCCTCTTTAAATAGGGAGGGGGAGAGGAGTTCTCATCCCACCTCCTCTTCTACCTCCGAGCCGCTATCTCTCCTTCTTCTTCCTTTCCGCCGAACACGTCCGTGCATCGCGGCAGTTCCTGAGTGAGGAAGAGTAATGCCAGAGAGAGATAGAGAACTTACAAACTTGCTCGTGAGTCTGGTGCATGATGTTGAGCTAGAGGTTATCCAACGTAGATGAGATGGTGAGCGCGGCCCTTGCTGAGGAGTCGCTGCTGCTGAAGGAAAAAAGGCGTCGGTGGGCGTCGTACGTCATTGACTGCGCCATCGTTCACTGTGCTCCTCCCTTGGCGGGAGGCGTTTCCTGCCCATACGCCGTTGTCAGGGTTATGGCTGTGGGTGATGGCATAGTCCCCAGACGCCATGGCGGTGGCGTTGCTGCCGGGGTTGCGGCTGACGACGATGGCGTAGTCCCCGGACGCTTCGGCGGAGGCGTCGTAGATGGTGGCGCCTTCGAGGATCCAGCGAAGATGTCGCCGATGGAGAGCGTGGCACGGCGACCGCAGTAGACGAGCTGGCCCATGTACATGCCCCGGGCATCACCGATGGAGAGCGTGGCGCGGCGACCACAGTAGCACTTGTGGAGAGCTGAGCAGAGACTGTAATGAAATAACCTTGTGGGGAAGCCCCCGGGTAAATAGTCCTCTGAATTTATAAGTATATTGTTCCTTTTTGTAATGAAATCGCTTTGTAAGTGATGAATTTGTGGAAAAAATGAACAAAATTACATCCCTTGCTTATGGCAAGCAATTTTTTATCTTTCTCCCTCTGGTAGGAATAATTTTAGTGCTTTCCGACCCTTCTCATGGTCTAAGTCATAGGAAGCTAGGAACGTGGGCGAGCTAATTCTAATTGAACTGGTGAGCAAAGAGGTTGCAGCTGCTGGGGCTTGGGTGTCTCGCAGTCCTACCAGTTGTATTCAGAATTGGTTCCCAAGATCTTAGCCCTGGAGACTCGTTTATGAGGCGAACGGAAAACTTAAAGAATGTTTGTAAGTATAACACAGGAATTTTTTGTGAGCGTAATACTTGTATTACACATGACATATGTTACGATCACATGCCAGCCCCCGAGTGAGGTCTGACCCCTCGCGATTTGCAGGGGTCGGAAGTCACTAAGGATCGGGGTTCTGTTAAGACAAAAACTGATAAGAAAAAGTGTAAGCTTATTTTAAGGATAGAAACGACGTAGCTGCTCAATGTTCCAGGCGTTGGTGAAGACCTCGCCTTTGATGGTTTTCAACCGGTAGGCGCCTGGGCGAAGTATTTCCGCGACGATGTAGGGCCCTTCCCAGGGCAGGGAGAGTTTGTGGCGATCCTTGTTGCTCTGCATAAGACGGAGGACGAGGTCTCCGACGTTGAAGGCTCGACCCCGCACCCGTCGGCTGTGGTACCGCCGTAACGCTTGCTGGTACTTACCTGAACGGAGGAGGGCGATGTCGCGGGCCTCATCCAGCTGGTCCATGGCGTCTTGGTGAGATGCCTCGGCTCCCTGTTCGTCATATGCTCTGATTCTTGGTGCTCCATAGTCGAGGTCCGTCGGGAGAACGGCCTCGGAACCATAGATCATGAAGAAGGGTGTGTAGCCGGTGGCCCGACTAGGAGTCGTCCTTAAGCTCTAGAGCACGGCTGGGAGCTCAGTGAGCCAACGTGCGCCGAACTTGTTCAACCGGTTGAAAATTCTAGGTTTGAGGCCTTGAAGAAGCATGCCGTTTGCGCGCTCGACCTGCCCGTTTGTCCGGGGGTGTGCGACGGCTGCCCAATCGATTCGGATGTGTCGTTCATCACAGAAGCAAACGAATTTCCTACCGGTGAACTACGTGCCGTTGTCGGTGATGATGGAGTTTGGTACTCCAAAGCGATGGATGATGTCGAGAAAGAATAGCATAGCTTGCTCGGATTTGATTGTGGATATTGGCTGAGCTTCAATCCATTTTGTAAACTTGTCTACGGTGACAAGCAGGTGGGTAAAGCCCCTGGGTGCCTTTTTAAGTGGCCCAACCAGGTCAAGCCCCTAGACCGCGAAGGGCCACGTGATGGGGATCATCTGGAGAGCCTGGGCCGGGAGGTGTGTTTGCCGAGGCGTTGACGACCAGCTGAGAGTCGCCCCTGACGTCGAGGCGTCGAATGCCCAGCTCGATGGCGATTCGTAGGCCGTTGATGAGCGCTTCATATTCTGCAGTATTGTTTGATGAGGGAAAATGAAATTGAACCATGTACCTCATGTGGACCCCGAGGGGGGATACAAAGACTAGTCCTACTCCGGCGCCCTTCTTCATCAGCGATCCGTCGAAGTACATTATCTAGTACTCTTGATCGACGGCTGCTGGTGGTATCTGGACCTCGGTCCACTCCGCGATGAAGTCAGCTAGTGCCTGAGATTTGATCGTCGTTCGGGGGACATAAGAAATGCCCTGATCCATCAGCTCGAGTGCCCACTTTGCGGTTCTTCCCGTAGCATCATGGCTATGAACGACCTCGCCGAGGGGGAACGACTTCACCACTGTTACGGGGTGTGACTCGAAGTAGTGGCGTAGCTTCCTTTTGGTGATAAGGACGGTGTAGAGGAGTTTCTGGATCTGGGAGTAGCGGGTTTTGGAGTTGGATAACACCTCGCTGATGAAATATACAAGGCGCTGCACCTTGAAGGCGTGCCCCTCTTCCTCTCGCTCTTCTATTAAGGCGGAGCTAACCACTTGGGTGGTGGCCGATATATATAGTAGGAGAGATTCTCCGTCGCATGGAGGAACTAGGACAGGCGGCTTAGTTAAAAATCGTTTAACCATGTCAAGCGCCTCCTGAGCCTCGGCTGTCCACTCGAAGCGGTCAGTTTTCTTCAGGAGTCGATAAAGGGGGAGTCCTCGTTCGCCGAGGCATGAAATGAATCGGCTGAGGGCGGCAAGGCACCCTGTGATCCGCTGAACCCCCTTTATGTTTTGGATTGGGCCCATCCTCGTGATGGCTGATATCTTCTCTGGGTTGGCTTCGATGCCACGCTCGGAGACGATGAAGCCGAGCAGCATGCCCCTCGGGACCCCAAAAACACATTTTTCGGGATTGAGTTTGATGACGTTCGCCCGGAGTTTCGCAAAGGTGCGTTCAAGGTCGGTGACAAGGTGGTCAGCCCGCTTGGATTTGACTACGATGTCGTCAACATAGGCCTCAATGGTTCGCCCGATGAGGTCTCCGAAGCAACTAAGCATACAGCGCTGGTACGTTGCCCCAGCGTTCTTCAGACCGAACGGCATTGAAATGTAGCAAAATGATCCGAAGGGCGTGATAAAAGATGTCGCGAGCTGGTCGGACTCTTTCATCGCGATTTGATGGTAGCCTGAGTATGCGTCAAGGAAGCAGAGGGTTTCGCACCCCGAGGTGGAATCGACTATTTGGTCTATTCATGGCAAAGGAAACGGATCCTTTGGACACGCTTTGTTGAGGCCAGTATAATCAACACACATCCTCCATTTCCCGCTCTTTTTTCGGACAAGAACAGGATTTGCTAACCACTCTGGGTGGTATACTTCCTTAATGAATCCTGCGGCCAGTAGTTTGGCTATCTCCTCGCCGATGGCCCTGCGTTTCTCCTCGTCGAAGCGGCGCAGGCGTTGTTTCACTGGCTTGGAGCCCGGGAGGATCTGGAGGGTATGCTCAGCGACCTCCCTCGGGATGCTCGGCATATCCGAGGGTTTCCATGCAAAGATGTCCTTGTTGGCGCGGAGGAAGTCGACGAGCGCGCTTTCCTATGCGGAGGAGAGCGTGGTCCCAATACGGACTTTTTTGCCCTCGGAGCTACTGGGATCCAAGAGGACGTCCCTGGAGCCTTCTGCCGATTCGAACGATCCAGACGGCTTCTTTGCATCGGGTGTCCCTTCAATGACCTCCTCCCTGAGGGTGACGAGTTCTTCGGTCGCGATGATTGCGGATGCGTGTCCGTAGCATTCAACCTCGCACTCGTAAGCGTGCTGGAAGGAGGTGCCGATGGTGATGACCCCACGGGGGCCCGGCATCTTCAGCTTCAGGTACGTGTAATTGGGTACGGCCATGAACTTCGCGTAACATGGTCGCCCCAGAATGGCGTGGAAAGTCCCCGGGAACCCCACTACATCAAAGGTGAGGGTCTTAGTCCGGTAATTGGATCGATCCCCAAAAGTGACAGGCAGGTCAATCTGCCCCAGTGGCACGGCTTACCTTCCAGGCACAACGCCATGGAAAGGTGCTCGGATGGGACGGAGGTGCGTTCGGTTGACGCCCATCTCGTCGAGCGTCTTGGCATACATGATGTTGAGGCTGCTGCCCCCATCCATCAATACCTTGGTGAGCTGCTTTGGACCTACGATCGGGTCGACGACAAGCGGATACCTTCCTGGGTGTGGGATGGCATCCGGATGGTCGGTCCAATCGAAGGTTATGGCGGATTCCGACCACCGGAGAAAAGCTGGCGTGGCCGGTCCAGCGGTATAGACCTCTCGACGTGCGACCTTTTGGTGGCGCCTAGAGTCATAGGCCGCTGATCCTCCGAAGATCATGAGGGCACCGGTCGGCGTTGGGAAGGCGTCGTCCTTCTCCTCCGTGTCGTCAGTGGTAGGAACAGGCTCCTTCCCCTGCTCCCCCTTGTTCAGGCCCCCGGCCAAGTATTTGCGCATAAGGCCGCATTCCTTGTATAGGTGCTTGGCCGGGAAGGCGTGGTTTGGGCATGGCCCCTCGAGCATTTTCTTGAAGTGGTTCGGAGTGCCCTCTGCGGGCTTCTGGCCACCTTTGCGGTCGGCAGCGGCCACGAGTGAGTTGTCGCGCCGTTGCTTCTTATTTTTCTCTTTGGTGGGATGGTTGGAGGTGCCTTCGCTGGCGTCCTCGTCCCGCCTTGTCTTTCCGTCGGAGCGATCAAAGATGGCTCCGACCACCTCCTCTCCAGAGGCGTGACTGGTGGTGATGTCCAGAAGTTCCTTGGTAGTTCGCGGGCCCCTGCGTCCTAGCTTGTGGACTAGGGATTCGTAGGTCGTCCCGGACAGAAAGGCTCCTATCACGTCGGCGTCGGCGACGTTCGGGAGCTCGTTGCACTGTCGGGAGAAGCGCCGGATGTACCCACGGAGGGTTTCATTGGCCTTCTGACGGCAGTTCTTGAGGTCCCACGGGTTTCTAGGGCGTTTGTACGTGCCCTGGAAATTACCCACGAAGATCTCAGTCAGATCCGCCCAACTCTGAATAGCATTGGACGGTAGGTGCTCCAGCCATGCTCGTGCTGAGTCGGCCAAGAACAATGGGAGATTGCGAATAATGAAGTTATCATCACTCGCACCACCGGCCTGACATGCAAGCCGATAGTCTTCGAGCCAAAGTCCGGGATTTGTTTCGCCAGAATATTTAGGAATGTTCGTAGGCGGTCGATACCTTAGGGGGAACGTAGCGTTGAGGATGTGCCGGCCAAAGGCCTGAGGGCCTGGCAGGACGGGGCTCGGGCTTCGGTCCTCGTTGCTGTCATAGTGCCCGCCACATCGGGGATGATAGCCGTGGCGCGCTGCTTCTCCATCGTCGCCGTGGGCACGTCTCCAGGCGTTGATGATGCTGCGTACGTCGCGGCCATGGCCGAGGCGTTGATGTACTAGGACGGCGGAGGGATGCCCGCCAGCTGGCGGTGTTTGGTGTACGGAGGCGTCCTTGGTGGGACGCACTGAGGGCGCGCGCTGGCTGGTGTCGGGTTTGCGTCGTCGAGACAACGAACTTTCCGCCTGCTGCGCTGCTGCACGCTCGAGCAACGTGCGAATCTCCCGATAAGCGCGTCGATCCTCGGACGTCGCGGCCTCCGGAAGGCCATGCAGCAAGGCGGTTGCTGCGGCGATGTTCTGGCTGGCTCGGGCAAAGTGAGGAAAGGCCCCATCGTCAGTGAGGATCCTTTGATGTACGGTGCGGGCTGTGGCGCGCGCGCGCCCCCCGTCTTTGCGGCGTTCAATCTCGCGATTGATGTCCGCATATTCCCGGACGAGCCCTTGCCCGGCCTCGTCGATCTCTTGCTGCCGGGCCCTCAACTGCTCTATCCTTAGGCGGGATGGGGCTATCATCTCTTCTCCGGATCCGCTGTCAGGGTTGTTTGTAGGGGTGATCCCTTCCCTGGAGGCGCTTTCGATGTGACCTTCGGGGGTCTGTGTCATGAAGCACTCCCGAGAAGGGTGGTGGCTCCCCCTACTGGAATCCGAGCTGGAGAGCGATACTGGCTCCTCGTTGAGGAGTTCGTAGAGGGTCTCCGTATCCTGCTTAATCGCCCCCACGAACTCGATGTCCGTGGGTGATTGAACCAAACATAGCGCCAGAAGGCGGCCAGTGGTCGCCACAGCGTTGCGGAGACCGAACGGAAACGCTGTCAGAGCGCTCCGTACGGACCCTTCCGGACACAGGGTGTCATTGTGAGAGGCCTCCTTGGGTGACGGGACTCCCCGGGAGTTGCCCGACGGGGCCTCAAGCCTGAGACGACTGAGGTTCATGGAAGGGGGAGATGGGGCGGCTGAGTGAGTCAGCGCCAGCTCCCCTCCTAGCGTGACGATGAAATCTAGGTTGCCGAAACGCACGTGTGCGCCCGGGACCCAGGTGATTACGTGGGTGGCCATCCGAGGCCTGATTTGGAACGCGCAAAGCCCCCTACCTGGCGCGCCAACTGTCGGTGTTTCGTACAAGCACCGGCAAGTAAATTTATAGTAATGCGCGTTAGGCTCGGATGGTGCGCTAAAGGACACAAGATTTATACTGGTTCGGGCGGAACGTCCCTACGTCCAGTTTGCTGCTGCTTGTGTTATTAGCACCGTGAACGGTCTGTAGTAAGGGGTACAAACTATCGAGAGAGGGACTGGTCCCAAGTCTCTGATGGAAGGGTTGAAAGGTGGTCAAGAGCTTCGTAGCCGCTTGACTGTGCGTATGAGTGTGTTCTCTTGTTCGATCTTATTTTTCGGGGGTCCCCCTTGATGGAGGAAGCGCATCCCCTTTTATAGATGAAGGGGCTGGCTTTACAAGGGTGAGGGCTCTAGGACGCGTACTCTACTTAGTCTTGTGGCTCACGTCTACCCGGTCAGGTCCTTCAGTGCGAAGGAAGATAAGTGCTTACAATGTTGTTGATGTCTCTGTAGGATGTCAGGTTAGTTTATAGAATGCTGCCCTACGCAAGGTATGGGCTGTAGTACAGTGGTTTTGACTTATGAGCCTCCCCTAGCCTTGCTCCGCATGCCTTTTGGTTCCCATGAGTCCTCGTTGGAGGAACGCAGGGTCGGGGGTCGATGTAGCGATGTGGCTAAGGCCTTCTGACTAGGTGGGCCTGAGGGGTTAGGAAGCGGGCGTCGCTCCCTCGGGTCCACAACGTGGTGACGAAATATCCGTCGTTCGTGGAGATAGCAAATCCTTTCCTGGAGCGTAGCGGTTGTCGTATATCTTCGTCGGGTTCCGTGTCCCAGAGCTAAAGGCGGCGCCTACAACTCTACAGGGCGGGATGCACGCACCTGCAATGCCTTTTGGGTTCTGTGGTGCCCGGAAGGGTCTAAAGCATCAGTCCCGTCGTTCCCTGGCAGTCCTTTTCCTGCCAGGGCGCAGGGTATGGCCCTTGGAGCCATGGTTGACCCGAACGTCTTGTCTCGTCCTGTACCCATTATTATGAGGTACAGATATCGACCAGGGCGAGGCTCATTTTTGGCCGTCGGGTGAGACGGAGACCAATCCCTATCTCTTTGGCGAGACTAACCCCATCCCTCCGGGATCGGGCGAGGCGGAATCCATCCCTCAGCCCTCGGGCGAGACCGAGCCCGCCCTATAGGCGTCGGGCGAGACGAAGATTAGCCTTGAGCCTTTGGGTGAGGCAGGGTTATCCCACAAAGGCGTCGGGTGAGGCTGACCCCGCCCCTCCGGGGTCGGGCGAGACGGAATCCATCCCTCAGCCCTCGGGCGAGACCGAGCCCGCCCTAAAGGCATCGGGCGAGACGGAGTTTATCCCTTGACCCTCGGGCGAGACCGAGCCCGTCCCAAAGGTGTCGGGCGAGGCGGAACCGAACTCCCATCACTTGAACAAGGGATGACATGGCGCCCTTATGCTTCCAGAGGTTTTTCACGTTCGGTGGTTATCGGCTCCACCTTCTGGGGTACCCTGGTATTAGGTCCCCGACAAATATATTTACTATCTCTCGCGAGTGATAGGCAATCACTCGACTTCTATCGGAGTCCTGTAGCATAGCAATCTACATGATCCTATCATACTAGTAAGACTCATAGGATAAAGATATATATATATATGCAAGTGGGTTTCATTTATATATATATATATATATATATATATATATATATATATATATATATATATATATGCAAGTGGGTTTCATTTAACTCCTTAAAACTTAATGCACAAATATAATTTAAACTGCAGAAAAGTAGGGGTTATGCACCGGGGCTTGCCTGGGTAAGATATATTAAAAAGTTAGTATCTGCATCTTCAGATCATCCACCATCAACTGAATATAAAGCCCACTGCATCATCTCCTGGAGAGAATACCATTACACCACCTTCGGATTCCCAATCATCCTTCAATTGATCCAATGATCCATCGTCGTACCTATATGATATGCAATGCGATGCAGTGCAAAGACGTAATTAATCAATTGCAACCGTGATTCGTAAAATACGATTTACGCCGCTCAAGTTAACGAGCTAGATCTAACGACGACCGTACTTAGGCTACATATCCATGTTATCGAATAAGACGTTATTTCCCAGCACTGTTTTTAGTTATATAAACCAAGGTGTTTCTTTATTTCATTCTATCGATTTAATCCTTATTCGCAATAAGCCATCATTATCTAATTAGCATCTAGTTATTCCATAGCTACAAAATTTACGGTGAGTAACTAATATTGCTAGGAGCCTACTATACAAATTTCAGATTCAACGCTATTGCCAATTTATCAGAACAATTCCTACAAGTTATCTTTTTACAATTTTAAACATCCCAAATTAATTATATAGCTCCTAAGATTATTATCCCACTATGTGAACAAATTACACTAGCAGGTAGGTCATGATTTTAGGAATCTAACAAAATTGGTTTCACAATTTTTGGTTAGATATTCAAATTTATATTGAATTTGCGAGATTAGCCTAGAAACTAAATTAGGAAAAAGCCTAGAAAAAGAAAAGGGCTGGTGGCAACCAAAGTGGCCCATGGCAGTCCACTGCTGTCCGTACGGGGTGTGGCTGCGCGCAGCAGGCCGGCCTTGCAATGGCCCAAGGCCGGGAGGCCCGCGCGCGGTGATGATTTTTGTAGAAAAGACCTCGGTTACTCAGGTAAACGTGCGATCGCAACCTGCCCTATTCCCACTTACCCAGGCTTTGCACTAAGGTCCCTGAAACAAATCACCTTCACAACGGAGCAGTCCCTACGTGCGACGGTGCGGCTTCGGCCGGCACACGGCTGCTACGCCAGACACCAGGGACTCGCACTAGCCCAACTATGGGGTCAACCACTATCTATGACCCAGCCGATGATGATTAAAAGCGGTGGAGCATGGGGAGGCTCCCTAGGGTCTTCTACAACAGCAGGCGGTGGTTTGCGGTGATGGCGCGGCTATTCCGATGAGCTAGCATGGTGACAAGAGCAACGGGGAGGTGAGGGAGCAACAAGAGCTTACCTCAAAACAAGCCACGTAGCCGATTGAGATGGGGAAGGTCCGGAGGATCCCGGCCACGTGCGCCCGCACGATACGGCGGTGCTCCGAGCGCGGCATCGGTGTGACACCACATCACCAATGAGGTCCCTGACCAAAATGATGCGAGCACCAGCTGAAGAAGATCGAGGCGAGCTCAGGAGCACGAGTAATTGAACCGCCACCTATTCTACGGCCTTACCTCCCCGATTCACCGATGCGGCGGCGTAAATGGCCGACGGCAAGTATCGCACCAAATTCATCCATACCAAGGCATCGCATGGCCTCGCTAGAGCTTGCCTAGCAAGGCGACTTCCTAAACTATCTCCTAGAGTAGGGAATTGCATTGTGAAGCTCGGCTTGGCGAGTACGAGGGAGGAAAGTGGTGGCGGCTCTGTGCATGGCGCAGACAGGGAAGTTCACACGAGCGAGCTGCACGGATAAAGGCAGGGCAGTACCGATCGTTCGTGGCAACATGAGCACATGCTCATAGTTGACCTAGACACAGGAGGGCGCTTGGTGGAAAGTGCTCGGCTTGGCGTGGCCAGGCCCGAGCGGGGTTCACCGGCGTCTGCTTGCGGGGACAAGGCGAGGCAGGGCGGTGTCCCATTACCACTGTGATTAGGTCAATGACCAAGCATGGCAGCAGTGTCAAGCATCCAAAGCCGCTACGTGGTAGTGGATCGAGTGGTGGAGCGAGCACCACGATGGCCACGCAGCGACAACTACAGACTCGCCTCGGCCCTGCATGCAGCACAGCGGCACGGCGCGGCCTGGTTCGCAAGAGGACAAGGCTAGATCAGAGGATCGCGACGATGTTGGCCTGACAGGAGGCACGTGTGCGCGCTGGCCCGCAAGGAGGGGCCACGACCAGCCATGGCCGAGCCCGGCGCCAGCGGTCAGCAGCGCGCACGCAACAGCGAAGGCCAGGACAACGCGGAGGCTAGGACGATGCGAGGCTAAGGCGCTGCGCGGCCCCGACCGACACGTGAGATGGCCCACCGCACAGCGTGGCCACGGCCTGCGGCTGGCGCCAGCAGCGCCAGCACGCGTGGTGACCGTGAACACGGAGCCAAACGGCCAAACGTAGTACTTGCACGACTTTTGAGGCGAGTGAATACGCGAACCCAGCTCGGTTGAGGCCAACCCAATTCGACAAGGCTCAAGTGGGTACTAAGGGCTATCATGAGGAGCATCAAACGCAAACTTAGACAATTTACCGAGAAAGATAGAGACACGCCAAAATGGGTTCGTCAAGCAGTGCGCCTGGTCATGAACTGTGACCAGAACCAGCCCAACAGCACGTTCTATGGAAGTTTGAGCAATTTTTACAATACCAACCCAAATTGAAATCAGCCCATGAACTACCCCATACTAAGGTACTCACTATGATGCAACTAACGGTGCAAGAACATAGATCTAGTGTTTAAGACTTTTAATCAAAATTTAAATGCCAAAACGGCGTGGTCATTAGGCAATATGACTTGGTCATTTTAGTACTAGAAGCTGAAATTAAATGCCAAATTCAAATCTTGAGCTATCAAATATACTAACAACATTTATTTACCGAAACAAAAGTTGCATTTCCATCTACTCGACCTACACTTCGAATTTTATTTAAGTACTATATATCCATTGTATTTTATTTTTGTTCATATAAATTGTTCTTCGTGTTAAACGATTAAAACTACCTATTCTATTTTCCTCACTTGGATTTCACTTTAACATGTTCACGCACTAAGTAACTAAATTATGATACTTATTTGATTCCTTCAACCACAAAACGAATCGCATAAAATTGGTTTATCATCTCATGTGAGTTTAAAACTTTAAAACATGAGAGCTTGGTTAATTAATTTCTTTGAGGCCTTAATCAAGGTGCTAAGCGAGATCGTAACACCGGCGGTGTTATAGAAACCGAGGATGGGGTAACGCACAAAACTCAAACCGACCCCTGCCAAAGGCCAACGGGGCTCAAGACACCTAAACTAACTACCTCGGCTGCGTGAGCTGCACCGATGCCAGGATCTACGAGCTCTGTCTCGCCTGATCCCTAAAACTAACTGCCTCGGCTACATGGGCTGCACCGACACCAAGATCCGCGAGTTCCATCTCGCCCGATCCCTAAACTAACCTCCTCGGCTACGTAGTGACGCCTAGGTTGACGACTCCATCTCGACTAGAAAACACGCACACACGCCCGCTGACAAAACCCCCTAGACGATTCTACCCGAATCACCCGGGGACTCGGGGGCTACAGCTGCGAGTGCACTCGCGCGCACCCGCTGACAAAACGAAAAC
Organism: Miscanthus floridulus; assembly: GCF_019320115.1. Classification (NCBI taxonomy): domain Eukaryota; kingdom Viridiplantae; phylum Streptophyta; class Magnoliopsida; order Poales; family Poaceae; genus Miscanthus; species Miscanthus floridulus. The sequence continues at coordinate 142,727,264 of NC_089589.1, read as the reverse complement.
TTCTCTCGCTGGCAAAACAAAACCCCCCCAGACGATTCTGCCCGAATCGCCTGGGGGCTAGGGGGTTACACCCGTGGGTGCGCTTACGCGTACCCGCCGTTGAGATAAAAATCCCCCAGACGATTCTACCCGAATCATCCGGGGGCTCGGGGGCTCCTGTCGGGTTCATAAACCCAGGGTACCTCATGGACCGGCTTCCCAATAAAGGAGTGGCCCAATAGACAACGTTGCGAGCAACGCGCAACTCATGGACCGGCCCAAAAAACCTGGACGACAGGCCAGAAGGACGATCTAATCTCCGACCGGAAGGCCTGGCCGAAGAGGAACGGCGCCCGCTTCTGACTCCGGTCCGTCTCTCCGACCAAAGCACTCGCTTCGGTCTCTAGCTCGCCTCCGGACGGACTCTCCGATCGTAAGGCTTGGCCAAACACCGCTTTCTGGCTGACCCGCATCTCCGATCGGGGATACGCCAAACCCCTGTTTACAGCTCTTCTCCGACTGGCGCAGTCAGAGCCGACTGGAACCAACCGACTGGGGACACCCGCTCGATAAGGACTAGGAAACGGAAGGAGAAAGTAAGGCAAGGCGCATAAGTCAAACCGCAATACCAGGGACCATACTCTGTGCACCTGCTAGGCAGTACCCTGCGACCCTCCTAGCATGACAGAACCCAAGTAGTGTTGTAGGCGCCGACGTTTTCCCCTACAGTGTTGTGGGCGCCATTAACTCCTATACCGGACAAATATGGTAAGGCTCCCCCCACATGCCTCTGAGCATCAACAGTGTTGTGGGCGCCGGCTTTTACCGTACCAGACGAACATAGTAAAACCCCTTACATGTCTCTAGGTATTAACAGTGTGACAGGCACCGACATCTGTCATACCAGAAGACGACGACGCAACCTCCCACGTGCCTCTGACATTAAACAGTCTTGTGGACGCCTACCATCATCTTGTACCCCACCGGCGTGGGCAGCAAGACTTAGCAGCATATGTACTCTCTCCCTCTCACTTGTAAGGCCACCCCCTTCATCTATAAAAGGGGGTGCACTTTTTTCGTCACAACTAAGTTGATTCAGATCGATCAAGTTCACATAGCACATAGCGGAGCTCCCGTCATTCTCGGCCCCTCGGACCAGAGTTCGACCGGACCTCTTGTACACCCCATCTTTCTTCTTCTCGTTTGTAACCCCACTGCAAACTTCAAGCACCTGGGCTCAGGAATAAAGTCACCGACCGACTCAAACTGGACGTAGGGCACGTTGCCTGAACCAGTATAAACCATGTGTCATTGAGTGCTAGACCACCTCCGATCACAACGTACGACAAAACTACAAATATTTACGTGTTTGTCACTTTCTGCACCGACAATACTTTTCCTAATTCACTGTTTACACAAATAAAATATACATTTCAGTTTAACCGTTGTCCTCAAGTCGTTGCTCTCGCAATCTAGCCGTTGCTCTGCTCTGCTTACTGTTCCTCTGCCCAGGTAGCCGTTGGCTTCAGCTGCTTCACCTACAAAATAGAAGCAAGGTCAATAAACAACACAACTCACAGTTCATTTCACCAAAAATGGACCGCTTGAACAGAAATTTCGCCAACATGGCAAATCAAGGTTCCTCAAGCCAAGTAGCAGAGAGTGATAGCCCCCAAATCTCCCCTCGTCAATTTCCCACAAATTTCTCCCAATACTTACACCAAATTATCTACAGAATTTCCATCCTTTTGGTCCTCCAAGCAACTACGAGCCATACGGCCACCCACCTCCAATCTTTCAAGGTGCTCACAACCATGGAAAATGGTTGCAACCTACTCCAGGTTGCCGTCGCTCGCCGCAAATCCAACAACGGAGGAGATGGGGGACTGTGTGAGGATGCTGCTGCAGAGGCCTTGTTGTCTCGGGGCTGCATGGTAGAGGATCGCTGGGTCGGAGGGTGGGGCGATGCTGCAAGGACAGGGAGAGACCTGTTGGTTGCCGTCGCCGCATCGGGAGGAGGGGAGGCGGCGAATGGAGCAGCGGGTGCGGGATCGGGGTGGACAAGGTGACGTGACGGCAGCAGCAGTAGGCGCAGGATGGGAATATCCCTCATCGTGGTTTGCAAGGAAATAACAACTGAGTGCTTGTTTAGTTTCCAAAAACTTTATCAAAAAGTGTTACAGTAGCTATCACATCGAATCTTGCGATACGTGCATGGAGTATTAAATGTAGACGAAAAAAAAAACTAATTGCACAATTTGGTTGAAAATTACGAGACGAACGTTTTAAGCCTAATTAGTCCATGATTAAACAATAATTGTCAAATAAAAACGAAAGTGCTACCGTAGCTAAATTCCCAAAATTGACGAACTAAACATAGCCTAAGATATGATTTGGCCAAAACATTCTAACTATAGCAGATATTGTCGCATTTTGTTACAACAAAATATACCTAAACAATCCTAGCCATATCGATTTTTTTTTAATTTTAACACTTTTTGAAAACAAATTTTAAATCTAACATCGTCGGTTTTTTTTTTAAAACTAACACTTTTGGCCGCGCCTATTACCCTGACGTGGCCAAATACCTATGCCACGCTATACATGGTGGCGCGGCAAAGGACTGACGTAGCGTTGTCCGGGTCCGCTGACTGCTGACGGAGCAGAACTTTGCCGCGCCACCCGTCTTGACGCGTCTCTACCGCGGTGGCGCGGCAGAGGCAGGTACCGCCCGCGAGCCTGGTCACGGCCCGGGTCGCGCCTAACACTTTTTTAAATTTTTTTTTAAGTACGCAGGAGCACAGTACAGGAGCAGCTCCGCCGGCCGTGTTCATACCGTACGCGTAGCGTGCGTAGCTCCGCCGGCCTATGGAGCGTGCCTAGCAAGCCTACTGCACCCTCGGCTGAGGTCCCGTTTAGATCCAAAAAATTTTGGATTTTGGCTCACTGTAGCATTTCGTTTGTATTTGGTAATTAATGTCTAATTATGGACTAATTAGGTTTAAAAGTTTCGTCTCACGATTTCTCGACCAACTGTATAATTAGTTTTTTTTTCGTCTACATTTAGTACTCCATGCATGTACCGCAAGATTCGATGTGACGGTTACGGCGCAAAAATTTTTGGACTAAACAGGCCCTGACTATCATGAATGGGCAGAGCGAGGGCGCGGAGGTGGTGGTGGAGTATTTCAGAAGGGCAGCCGCAGGCAGCCCACCACCCGTCACATCACTGCTCTCTTCTGCCTCCCCTGCTCCGGTTTTTGTTCCATCACCGCACTTGCTCCACAGATCGCGCGTGTTTAGGCCCCGTTTAGTTGAAGCCAAAAAAACAAAATTTTTTGTATAGTACCTGTCACATCAAATCTTGCGACACATGCATGGAGTACTAAATGTAGACGAAAAAAAAACTAATTGCACAGTTAGCCGAGAAATCGTGAGACGAATCTTTTAAGCCTAATTAACCCATAATTGGACAATTTTTGTCAAATAAAAACGAAAGTGCTACAGTAGCCAAAAGCCAAAATTTTTTGCAACTAAACGGGGCCTTAGTTACACCTAAAATCCTAAAAAGTGCTACAGTATCTATCGCATCGAATATTTGCGGCCCGTGCATAAAGTATTAAATGTAGACGAAAAAAAATTAATTGCACAGTTTGATGGGAAATTACGAGACGAACGTTTTGAGCCTAATTAGTCCATGTTTGAACACTAATTACTAAATAAAAACGAAAGTGCTAGAATAGCTCAAAATTCCAACCTCCTGAAACTAAATACGCTTTGCAGTAGCACCATCGGCAACGGTGCCTCCCTCGTTCACCTCGATCACTGCCTTATGGCAGACGTCCGCAACGTACAGCGGCGTGCCAGCAGTGTCAGCGTCCTCGTCGCGCTTGGCCGCCATGTCGGCCAGGTCAGCTTCGCCGGCAACGAAAGCGGACTTGATCCCCATGCCGTCACTCAGGGCCTCCCTCACGCTACCGGAGGCGGACAGCTCGAACTTGGGCAGCCGGAAGTCCCCGACGGGGACCTGCGAGGTCGGCAGGCGGTAGTGCCAGAACCCGGGGCAAGAGGCTAACTTCTCGACGAGACCTGGGAGCAGTTTTATCGGGAGAGCTGTTGAAAACATCAATGAACTGTGATCTCCGCAAGTAGTACATGAACTGCGAATGGTGCGGGTGCCGGTTTGGGTTGGCTGGTACCGGTTTTTTTTGTGAGAGGAAGACACTGTTGACTGACTGGTTTGGACTGACTGAAACCAATAAACGAACAGGCTGAAGGAGAAGTTTGTTGACAGCCGAAATGTAGATGGATCTTCAGGAACATAGTTTCCAAACTTAAGTAAAGCGGATAAGCATCTTGTCAAGCCATCTTATAACATTTCGAAAAAAGTCTACTTAACTCCCCACCTTTCATACTTGGTCTACTTCACCTTCAACTATGAAATTTTACCCCCTGAACTTTCTAAAAACCGTCTATTTTATCCCCTGGGTGGTTTTCAACGGCGGTTTTGCTACAGTAACAGCGGGTCTGCTAAAGTAATGGTTGGTTTGAGTTTTTTTTATTTATTTTCGGTGAATTTTTGAAAAATCATAGAGATGGCAGCGGTTTTGAAAAATCATAAAATGAAAAATCTAATTTTATTGGACTCCACATGAGTAGATCTACACAGTGAATATATAATACGGTATGCTTTAGTACAAATTTTTTTTTAGCTTTAGATTAATTGGAAAATCCAATTTTGTCTGTAATTAATTAGAATTTATCTATAACTAAGTTATACATAGTCCAATGAGTACGAAATTTTTACTATAGTTCAAGCATACAATAATTAGCGTACCATAAAAATTTCACCACAATTGGACCATAGAAGCTGCAGCTATGAATTATTCCAATTAATTACAGACAAAATTAGATTTTTCAATTAATCTAAGGCTACAGTAAAAATTTTGTACTAAATCATCCCATATTATATATTCACTATGTAGATCTACTCATGTGGAGTCCAACAAAATTATATTTTTTATTTTATGATTTTTCTATGATTTACTGTGATTTTTCAAAGATTCACCGAAAATAAAAAAAATCGGACCAACCATTACTGTAGCAAATCGCGTTACTGTATCAGACCCGCTGATACTGTAGCAAAACCGTCGCTGAAAACCGCCCAGAGGGTAAAATAGACAGTTTTAGAAAATTCAGGGGGTAAAACAGACGGTTTCATAATTAGAAGGTGAAGTAGACCAAGTATGAAAGACGGGGGATTAATTAGACTTTTTCCTAACATTTCTAACATGGTATGTCTCTGCCCTGTAAACAGCAAGCCTAGCCATAACAGCTGCAGCCACGTTGTAGCACTGTAGCCACATTGTTTTGCCTGTAATCTTAAGAACTTTCACTCAATTTGATTGTTTTGAATGTGAAAAATAGATATGTCAGCACACTTTGTCAAAGCTTCGTCAAGGCCTTCATGTATTCTTCCAAAGCTAAGAACTCTAGCTGGTTTTCATGCATACGAAGAAATTGAATTGTATGAGGTTTGGTTTTATACCTTTGTAAAGTAGATAAACTTAATCCTAATTGACATGGTCTTGTTGTAATTCTCGATCATATTTAATGATTTCTCACTTTAACATGCAGAAAATAAATTTCGAAACGACGTTGACGTGTAAGAGGATTGACATTAATGGTACCTTTACATATACGCCTTGTTTAGTTCCCTTCAAAATTCTAAGTTTTTTCACTCTCTCTTCATCACATCAATTTTTAGTCGTTTGCATGAATTATTAAATGTAGGTAAAAAAAATAATTAATTACATAGTTTAGTTGGAAATCACGAGATGAATCTTTTGAGCCTGGTTAGTCCACGATTAGACAATATTTGCCAAATAAGACGAAAGTGGTACTATTCATCAGGTTAAAAAAACTTTCAATCTAAACATGGTCATAGTCAGGTTTGTTTACAGTACTTGTCATCCCATTTCTATTTGCTGTGCACCGACAATGTGGCTACAGTGCACCGACAGTCAGTCTATGGCGTTCAGGGTACGGTGTCCACCGACATTGTGCTACAGTGCACCGACAGTCAGCGTCCATCGGCATAGGCTTTGGAGCGCGGCAGGCAGGCGACAGAAGCGAGCGGGCGTACCTGGTTCTGCCGTGCCACCACGGCGGGCCCTACCACGTTAATGGTCAGTCATGTTAGTTCTCCGCCGTGCCACTATGCATGGCGCGGCACAAGTATTTGGCCGCGTCAGAGCAATAGGCGCAGCCAAAAGTGTTAGTTTTAAAAAAAACCAACGATGTTAGATTTAAAATTTGTTTTCAACAAGTGTTAAAATTAAAAAAAAATTCCCCATATCAAGAACGTCTCGATTGTCAATTACATCGTCAAACACTGACCTCATCATTCTTTGCTTTCTTCTCTAAGTCGTCGCAAAACACATAATTTAGAGTACGTAGTGCCCTAATAAAGGTAGATTCAGCAAGCATTTCTCTGATAATGCAGGAAGCCGCTTTATCCTTCCTTGAGGTTCACGCTATATCCTCTTTGGAGAATATTGCGCTCAATGCTTGACCGATCACAAGTCCTAATTAAATATATACAAAGACGACTTGACCTGGCCGAAAAAATTGCGCCCTTGAAATAATTGAATTATTTTTTGAGGAATCAACAGGGGCCAAGAAAGAGCACTTACATTTCCTTTCCACATATTTTGCTTTTACGCAGACATTCCCACAAGGGAAACGGCGATCAGGGTACAAAATAGAAACACCACCACCAGGGATAAAACTAGACACAAAGGAAGGAGACTGATATAAGCTGCTGCTCTGTCATGTGCAGGCGCACATACACCCGGCGCCGGAGGGCCCGCGATGTACGCCGAGCGGCAGCACGCGCGGGGGCCCGCATGGTGACATGCAGAGCCAGGCCAACGCCGGTGGCTAAGTTAGAAAGGATAAAGTAGCTTTCTATTTTCAGTTCCTAAATTCTAGGAGAGTTTAGCTCTCATCGGTTGAGGCCGTCGGCCATTTATTCCTGTAACCGCACATTGGTTTGGAAAGCAAGATTATTATCCCATCTAATCTCTTCCTCTCTCTCTCAACGAAAGCCTACGGCAGAGGGGCAAAACCTCGCCGGAGAAGACGGACTGAGGCTACGATCTCCGTAGCTGAGGGCCAGCTACCCTAGGGCTCGACGCCCTTGACAACCTGGTATCACGATCCCGGCGATCCTCGCCATCTCGCTCCACCTCGCCGACCCCAGCCGCCGCACCGACCACCCCCACGTCCCCATCCACCGCGTCCTCCTGCATCCACACCATGGGTGATCAGGGCAACCTTAAGGCCACCGTGGAGTCGCTCGCGGCCGCCATCGCAGCCCTGTAGGCCACCGCGGAAGCCAACGCCAAGGCGATCGCCGCCTTGTCTTCCGAGCGTTCGTCATCCTCGGGCATCAAGCAAGGCTCCGGCGAACACCACAACGACCGGCTGCCAAAATTCCAGAAGATGGATTTCCCGCGCTTTGATGGCAAGTCTGATCCTTTGATCTTTCTCAATCGCTGCGACTCCTATTTCCATCAGCAGCGCATCATGGAGGAAGAGAAGGTGTGGATGGCATCCTATAACCTGGAGGATGGCGCCCAGTTGTGGTACTACCAAGTCCAGCAGGACGAGGGGACCCCTTCCTGGCGTCATTTCAAGGAGCTCCTCCATCTTCGCTACGGTCCGCCCCTCCGCTCCAACCCACTCGGCGAGCTCACTGCGTGCCACCGCACGGGGACCGTGGAGGACTACCAGGACCGGTTCCAGGCGATGTTGCCTCGCACCGGCCGCCTAGACGAAGTGCAGCGTGTCCAGCTGTTCACGGCAGGGCTCCAGCCTCCCTTGAGCCATGATGTGGAGATCCACAACCCTCAGTCGTTGGCGGCGGCCATGAGCCTCGCCCGCAAGATCGAGCTGCAGAATAGCTACGTCGTGCTGGCCACGCGCGCACTCCTACGCGATCAGCGCGATCGCCCTCTTCTTCCAGCACCAGTGGCGCGCCTCGCTCTGCCGGCACCCCCTGCCGACAAGACCGCGCCGGCCACAATCACGGTGGAAGGCCGGCCCATCAAGCGGCTGACACAAGGGGAGCAGGAGGAGCGCCGTCGCCTTGGCCTATGCTACAACTGTTACGAGAAGTACGACCGTGGGCACAACCGCGTCTGCAAGCGGTTGTTCCTCCTCGACAGCGTGGTGGAAGATGATGACGCCGACGACGACGCCACGACAGTTGAGACACCAGCCACGGAGACACCGGTCTTCTCCTTGCACGCGGTCACGGGCGTGCCGTTCGGTGACACGATGCAGATCAAGGTGTCGCTAGGCGCCACTACCCTCATCGCGCTCCTCGACAGTGGCTCCACCCACAACTTCATCGCCGAGGCGGTGGCGGTGCGTACTAGGCTGCCTGTCCAGCCTCGACCATGCCTCACGGCCACCGTGGCCAATGGCGAGAAGGTCACCTGCCCCGGCGTGATCCGGAACGCGCCTGTCACCATCGACAACACTGATTTCCACGTCGATCTCTTTGTCATGCCACTTGCAGGGTATGATTTGGTCCTGGGAACTCAGTGGATGGCCACCCTAGGACCGATCGTCTGGGATTTCGCTGAGCGCACCATGTCCTTCACGCACCAGGGGTGCGACTTCTGTTGGATGGGTGTGTCGACGTCCAGTGCGCCGGGGCTCTGCGCCACGACGGCCAGTGAGTCCCTCCTCGATGAGCTGCTGGCCTCCTTCAGGGATGTCTTCGCCGAACCCTTGGGACTACCCCCCAAGCACGCCTGCGACCACAGCATCGTCCTCAAGCCGGGCGCGCCGCCAGTGGCAGTCCGTCCGTATCGGTACCCGACGGCCCACAAGGATGAACTGGAGCGGCAGTGCGCCGCCATGATCGAGTAGGGCATCGTCCGCCGTAGCGACTCGGCGTTCTCTTCGCCGATCATCCTCATCAAGAAAGCGGACGACTCATGGCGATTCTACGTTGACTATCGGGCCCTGAACGCGCTCACCGTCAAGGATGCATTTCCTATCCCCGTCATTGACGAACTCCTCGACGAGCTCCATGGTGCGTGGTTCTTCACCTAGCTGGACCTGCGATTAGGGTATCATCAGGTTCGAATGCGGCCGGAAGATGTCCACAAGACGGCGTTCCGCACCCACGACGGCCTTTACGAGTTCTTGGTGATGCCGTTTGGGCTGTGCAACGCCCCGGCAACATTCCAAGCCCTCATGAACGATGTCCTCCGGCCGTTCCTACGTCGCTTCGTACTTGTCTTTTTTGACGATATTTTGATCTACAACAAGACATGGGCGGATCATCTTCGCCACCTCCGCGTCATCCTCTCCGAGCTTCACCGACACTAGCTCTTCGTCAAACGCGCCAAGTGCGCCTTCGGCGTCGCCTCTGTCGCAAATCTCGGCCACGTCATCTCTGAGGCAGGCGTCTCCATGGACCCGGCCAAGGTGCAGGCCATTCACGACTAGCCCGTACCTCGCTCGGCGCGGGCAGTGCGTGGTTTCCTCGGCTTAGCGGGGTACTACCACAAATTCATCCACAACTATGGCACCATCGCCGCGCCGCTCACCGCCCTCCTCAAAAAGGATGGCTTCTCCTAGAATGAGGCGGCGGCCGCTGTGTTCGACGCACTCAAGGCCGCGGTCACCTCGGGCCCGGTGCTTGCCATGCCGGACTTCGCCAAGCCATTCGTTGTAGAGTGTGACGCCTCATCGCATGGGTTCGGCGCGGTGCTCGTTCAGGACGGCCACCCGCTGGCGTTCTTAGCCACCCCATCGCGCCCTGCCATCGCGCCCTTGCCGCTTATGAGCGGGAGCTCATCGGCCTCGTCCACACCGTCCGTCACCGGCGTCCGTACCTGTGGGGCTACCGCTTCCTCGTCAAGACGGACCACTACAGCCTCAAGTACTTGCTCGATCAGAGGCTCGCGACGATTCCCCAACACCACTGGGTGGGGAAGCTTTTGGGCTTTGACTTTGTCATCGAGTACAAGCCTAGGGCGGCGTACACGGTGGCCGATGCTCTCTCGCGACGCGACACGGGGGACGAAGGGTCCATATTGGCTCTCTCGGTCCCTCGTTTTGACTTCGTCACACGTCTCCGCCAAGCACAGCTCACTGATCCAGCCCTCGTCGCTATCCAGGACGAAGTGCGCGCGAGCTCCCGCGGGGCACCGTGGACGGTCGTCGACAGCATGGTGCAGTTCGTTGGGCGCCTGTACATTCCCCTGGTGTCCCCTCTCGTTTAGGAGATCACGGCCGCTGTCCATGGGGATGGACATGAAGGAGTCCAGCGCACGCTGCACAGACTGCGCCGCGACTTCCATTTTCCTAACATGAAGCAGCTCGTGTAGGATTTTGGGCATGCGTGCGACACTTGTCAGCGGTACAAGTTGGAGCACTTGCACCCAGCCGGCCTCCACCTTCCACTGCCCGTGCCACAGGGGGTCTGGACGGACATCGCCCTCGACTTCGTCGAAGCTTTGCCTCGAGTGCGGGGCAAGTCGGTCATCCTGACGGTCGTGGACAGATTCAACAAGTACTGCCACTTCATTCCGTTGGTGCACCCGTACTCCGCCGAGTCCGTCGCCCAAGCATTTTTCCCGACATCGTCCGTCTGCACGGCGTTCCCTAGTCCATGGTCTCCGACCGTGATCTGGTGTTCACCTCCACGTTCTGGCGTGAGCTCATGCGCCTGATGGGCACCAAGCTGCACATGACCACCGCCTTCCACCCCCAGTCGGATGGGCAATCGGAGGCCATGTCATCATCATGTACCTACGCTGCCTCACTGGGGATCGACCATGCCAGTGGCTGCGATGGCTTCCGTGGGCGGAGTTCGTCTTCAACACCGCGTACCAGACTTGGCTACGGGACACGCCTTTCCGCGTCGTTTATGGGCGTGACCCACCATCCATCCGGTCTTATGAACCGGGGGACATGCGAGTGGCCGCCATTGCCAAGAGCATGGAGGAGCGCGAGGAGTTCCTGGCGGATATTCGTTATCGCCTTGAACAAGCTCAGGCCCTACAGAAGAAGCACTACGACAAGATGCACCGAGACGTTTCCTATCAGGTCGGCGACTAGGCACTGCTTCGTCTACGCCAGCGCGCGGCTGCGTCACTACCCCAGGCGGTCACGGGCAAGCTCAAGCCGCGGTACTTCGGCCCCTACCGCGTCACGGAGCTGATCAATGAGGTCGCTGTCCGCCTGGCTCTTCCTCCTCTGGCCCGTCTCCACGATGTCTTCCACATCGGCCTCCTTAGAAAGTTCAACGGACTGCCGCCGGATGCTCCACCGCATTTGCCGCCCATTCACCATGGTGCTACGGCTCCAAAGCCGGAACGTGCCGTTCGGTCACGCCTGGCACGAGGTGTGCGCCAGGTCCTTGTGCAGTGGAAGGGGGAGTCGCTTGCCTCGGATACATGGGAAGACGTGGAGCCGTTTGTCGCCAAGTATCCGGCCTTCCAGCTCGAGGACAAGCTGCTCCTCGAGGGGGGGGGGGAGATGTCATGTGCGGGCGCACATACACCAGGCGCCGGAGGGCCCGCGATGTACGCTGAGCGGAAGCACGCGCGGGGGGCGCGCATGGTGACATGCAGAGCTAGGCCAACACCGGTGGCTAAGTTAGGAAGGATAGAGTAGCTTTCTATTTTCAGTTCCTAAATTCTAGGAGAGTTTACCTATGATCGGTTGAGGCCGTCGGTCATTTATTCCTGTAACCGCACATTGGTTTGGAAAGCAAGATTATTATCCCATCTAATCTCTTCCCCTCTCTCTCAACGAAAGCCTACGGCAGAGGGGCAAAACCTCGTCGGAGAAGACGGACCGAGGCTACGATCTCCGTAGCCGAGGGCCAGCTACCCTAGGGCTCGACGCCCTTGACATGCTCCAATGTTCAGTTCCATATAGGACGATGGCAGACACAAATGCAATGAGACCCTGCAAATGAAGACATCTACTCCATAGACAGATATGAGGTACCAAGCCAAACCAACTTATGGGCAATGAGGACTGGCAACCGGGGCCGGGGTGAGTGGGGAGCGATATATGATGGCGCAATGAGTATCGTTGCTACACAAATGATGCATCGTGTAAGCATTACTAAAGAACAGGCTATTAGTACCAGTTTCAAAACCCCTTTAGTACCGGATTTAGAACCGGTATCGTCCAACTGAAACTAAAGTGGTGGGGTATTAGTACCGGGTGAGACTGATAAACCCCACGGTCGCGCGTCACAAGTCACGTGATTTCCGGTGTGTAGGATTGAAACCTAGGATCTCTCATCTTGCGCGTAGCTTCCTTACCATCACACATGCATAGCAAATCTGACTTAGGTACGAGATGCTTTCCTTTTGAATTAACCCATAGAGTTCCAGCACTAATCGGTACTAATGCCTATATATCCGTACCAATTGGTGTTACCCACCGGTACTAATGGCATTAGTCCGGATTGGTAATAAAGGGGGTCTCAGGGATGATGGCCGTTAGATATGTAGTGGATGGAAGGCAGTTTCTCAAATAATGAAACCCCCATAACTGTGGTTGGCCATGACCTCCTACATCAAGCCAGGAGACATAGTTCACATGTAACCACTGAGAACAATGCTCCTTGATGCCCTTTGGGATAAGAATTAAAGCCTCAAAGGTGGAGGTGACGTTGGAATTAGCAGCCTTGGACAACAACGTGGAGAGGATGAAAGCGAGGCCTGAACAGTGAAAACCATGCCGAACTGCTGACAAGATGATGAGGGCCTACTGCAAGCCGTGTGGAGGTAAGGGCCTCCCCGCGCACCATGTACGGCGCTTTCGCTGCAAGACAACCCGCACAAGTCCTCGGCCAGCATCACAATCTAGGCCGTGTGAAGGAGCACTACTGGAGAAAACCACCTTTCATCACTGGCGTTAGTACTGGCTGCACTTTCTGCCGGTACTAACGCGTGGATTTAGTACTGGTCTGAATGCACAGTGCCCCGAGTGCCATTTAGTACCCGGGCCTGGTTTAGATTGCAAATTTTTGCAATCTGGACACTGTAGCATGTTTCGTTTGTATTTGACAAACTTTGTCCGATCATGGATTAACTAGGCTCAAAAGATTCGTCTCGTGATTTACAACCAAACTGTGCAATTAGTTATTTTTTTTATCTATATTTAATGCTCCATGCATGGGTCTAAAAATTGATGTGATGGAGAGAGAGTGAAAAAACTTAAAATTTGGAGGTGATCTAAACAAGACAGGTGGGGGCTTCATCCGGTACTAAATGGCAGCACGAAGACCGGGGCCAATGGCTAGATTCCCCTGGATGGATGTTAGTAACAGCTGGGGGCTCTAACCGGTACTAAATGTCTCCTGCTATTTAGTACCGATCTGAGGCTAAAACCAGTACTAAACGCCATCATCAGTACCAGACCAAGCCTGCAATTAGTACTAATGTCCATCCTATATATCAGGCTGCTTCTTCTTCTCCGAGCCCAAGCCAAACATTTGACCAGGATCGGTTCTTCATCCATGGCGCCATAGAGGGGAGGTGCTGCCCGATTTTTCTAATTTTCTTGGGGATTTCACTCATCCAAGTGTTCTAAAGGTTAGCAACTCCATCCTCCCTTCATTCATGCTCAGTTTGCTATGTTTTATGCTTTATAGCTAGAAAAATTTAGGATTTTTAGAATGAGGGAGAATGGAGAGATTTTGTATTTATACTTGTATTTGAGATAATTACAATCAATGAGTTGAATTTGAGATAAACTTTATTGGATAGCTTCCAATTAGAGCATATTTGTTTAATTATTTTCAAGTGCCAGCATGTCTATCATTATGCTAATATTTTATTATTGAATTTCATCCTTCATTATGCTAATATTTTATTGTGAAATTTCAAAAGATGAAATGTTCCATGCTCTATAGTTAGAAAATTTTAATTTTTTAGAATGACAGAGCATGCATAGATTTTTATTTATACATACAAACAGAATGTCTTTTATTTATACATGAATGTAGAATTTGTAATTTTTAGAATGAGGGACAGTATAGAACCTGAGGGTAGAAATATAATTTTGTCCTTCATAATTCTTATATCATATCGTCACATTTAAAAAATAAAAGTGTTGTCCAATCAACATGGCTTCTGCTGCTGGAGGGAGTGGGGCTGTGGGTGTGATCGCCGTTCCTCTCGCAGCAAGGGGAAAACTCAAGTAGGCCCTCATGAGAAGTCGAAGAAACTGGGAGCTTGGAAGAAAGCAATGCTTCGTTAGTTGGAAAAATAACATGAAGCATGTGTTGCAGCTGGCGAGGAACCTCCTTTTGGTGGTCGGCGGTTCCAACTCCTCCATCGTCTTCTACGCGAGCAAAAAATCCCAGAGCATTCATCTTTCCTACCCAAGGATGCTTGAAGACCTTTGCCGTGTTGCATAATTATTTTAGTTGCATCTTGGATGTTGAGAAATTTGTTTTGGTTTGAAGGGAATTTATTTTGTGTTTGTTGTAGGTCTTGATGTTGAATAACTGTGTTGGATATTGAGAAATTTGTATTGGATGTTGAGGAATATCTGCATCTTTGATAAGAAATTGATTTTTATGTGAAACAAAAATTATCAAATAATTATTTATGTGAAACATACCCCTTATAACTTGGCCACACGATAATGATTATAATTAACGGCATATATTTTTATCTTTTTCTTACGGTACATGATAACTTGTACCCCCTCTGTCCTAAAATAAGTATCCTTTTAGCCTTCAAATTTTGTCCCAACTTCATGTGATTAAAGCAACACCCACAACAATTAAAAAAAGTATGGAGAACCGCGTGGAGCCAATCAAATAATTAGTTGATGATATTTTTCTTGTTCCAATGCACATGCATTTATTCAAGATCCAGAATACCAAATAAACAGCGTGGCTTTCAATCACAATTAGTATAAGTAATTAGGGACAACATGGTCATTTCTCACAACTACTTAGTATGTCTGAAATTTGCTAAAAGACCACTTATTTTGGGACAGAGACTTTAAGAGCAGAGGAGGTGGCTCTTTTGATGTTTGCTCTACTATTATATATACTTCCTCCGGTCACAAATAACTGACGGTTTGAGGTCTGGAGCACTACTGGAAAAACCGCCTCTAGTACCGGTCAATAACCCTCCTCTAGTACCGGTTGTACAACCGGTACTGGCAATCCGGTACTAGAGGGGGTCCTTTAGTACCGGTTGGCGATAACAACCGGTACTAAAGGGCCTGCCACGCCCCGCGCGGGGGCTGCCTCATTAGTACCAGTTAGTATCCCCAACCGGTACTAATTTTTTCCTTTCTTTTCTTATTTTCTGTTTTTATTCTATATTCATATTTCGTATTTGTTTCCTTTACGTATACTAGTTCTAATATGCTAATATATGTAAAGTTCTATTTATCTTTATAACATTCCTACATTGTATGTAAGTAGAATTAGGAATTATTCATGTGTAGTACAAAACCAATTAGAAGAAGGAAATAATATTACTATGGTTGGAATTGTTCCGTTGCTTCGATCCCCTTTTGGCACGATGATACCAGGAGTAGGGAAGTGAACTCCTGCAGGACGAGGCAACGGTGCCACCTCGGGTAGTAACATCTCTTTATAACATTCCTAGGTTTGAAGTTATCAAATATCCATCAAATTCTAGCTCAAAAACATGTTTAAATAAATAACCATCCGTACTTGTTGAACTTGCTGACCATGATCATCTCGGCGAGCATTTCTCCACCGGGCGGCACCGTACTTCGCCATGGAAGAGCTCCGATTCTACGAGGAAGGGGAAACCGTCTTCCACGATGTCCGTTGCCGCTCTTCCTCATAGAATTGGAGCTCCTCCTTGACGTCAGTTGCCGCTCGACGGAGAACATGCTCGCCGAGATGAACACAGTATGCAAGTTCAACAAGTACGGATTTGACCTACATGTATGACTTATAAAAAAGAAATAAAAAGAGAAATCACAACAAAAATAGAATGAAACAATAATGACATCACGGCGGATTTGTTGGTAATTTCTAAGTATTTCAATTCAAGGGAAAAATCAATTCTAAAAAAATAAATGGCATGATTTCAATTTCTAAGTATTTCAATTTTCTATAATTTCTAGCTACTCCAACAATTTTCTATAATTTCTAGCTATACAAATTTCCTGCAGAAATAAAAAAATAAATGGAATGATTTCCAACACTTATACAAATTTCCTGCAATTTTTCTATAATTTCCTACAATTTCTAGATAATTTTCTAGCTATTTTCTATAGTTTTCTAAAAAACATAATGATGTCACGACGGCCGCGGGCTTACGTTAGCGTGACCCGTGGCCACCGCGAGCGCATCGGGGGTGGGGCGGCCAGCGTCGGGGGCGCGGGGCCAGGCGACGTCAGGGGCGGGGCGGGCGGCATCAGGGACGCGGGGCCAGGCGGCGTCGTGGGCCGGCGTAGCCGAGGTGGTGTTGGGTGCGGTGGCGTCGGGGCCGGGGCGACGACGGGGAGGAGGGGGCGGCGGGGGGGGGGGGGGGGGAGGGGGGAGGGGGGAGGGGGGAGGGGGGGAGGGGGCGGCGGGGGGTGGCGGGTCGGCCGTGATGTGCGTGAGGAAGACAGAGAGGCGGCGGGTCGGCCGCGATGTGCGTGAGGAAGACTAAGCAGAGGTTGGAAAATGGCTAAGTGTTTACTAGAGCAGAGCACTGAGCGCCTCTTAACCCCCCCAACCCCCCTCTAGTACCGGTTCTAATTTTCATCCGGTACTAGAGCCCCTCTAGTACTGGTTATTAATAACAGCCGGTACTAGAAGGGGGGCATCTAGTGCCGGTTGTATTTTACAACCGGTACTAGAGGGTCTCCAAGCGCGGGAAATGAAAATGCCCCTCTAGTACCGGTTGTTATTATACACCGGTACTAAAGTGGTTGCCTTGTTTTAATTTCCCGCTCATCTTTTTATTTTTTCTTTCGTTTACAATTGCTATTATATTATTTTATTGCATAGTAAATTAAATAACATTCATAAAAATTGTAACAACAAGATGGTAGCTTCATGTTTATTAGATATACACTATAAAAATGTCAGATGCGGTCAAATATCAAACATGGTAAAGTTATTAATTTTAACTTAGTAATAGGTTATAATGGTCATAATACTTATATTAACTTTAAAATTAAAAAAATAGATTTTTTGACCATGCAAAAATTTAGAAGAATAGTGCCTCTTGTGTTCTTAACATGTTTACCATGACTTAATCATGTACTTGTTTAATTTTACGTAAATTTATTGTTTAATATTTATTGGTGCTTAAAAAAATCGAAACATTTAATATTTTAACCATGCAAAAATCTGTTCTTGTTTAATAGGGTGAGATTTTTGCAAATAGTATTGTTGAATATTCAATTGCATCACACTGGCATTGTTTCCCCCCTATTTCAGATTCATGGTCCAATGGTATATTATCTTAAGGGAAGACTTGTATCCATTGAAGAGGGCAACTTATCAAAGTGTAGACCCAAAACATACAAAAGACAAGCTCGTATATGGAACTACAGCAGAAGGATTGAGAACTCACATTCAAAATTAATTGTACCTAGAACAGCAAGTCAGCCCAGGCTCCACTTAATTCCACTTTCCAAGGTGCTCATAGAATCGGAGCTCATCTCGACCAGCACCGTGGAGGGCGGATGCTTTAGAAGCAGATGCTTTAGAATATCCTTACAAAATTTGTGTTGTCAGCTTCCTTGTCGAATTGGAGGAGACGAGCGAAAGGGGAGCAGATCTCCGCTCCTCCGTCACGGCAGCAGATCTCCGCTCCCCGCATCAGCTAAGCTAGCCATGGCGCCGCCCAAGCCCACCACTCCCGACGCTGCCAGCAAGCCCAAGAACAAGGTCACCAGCAGTATACTGTACTTGTACCAGCAAGAATAACATTCCTCCTAGCTTTGAAGTTAGCAAAAATCCATTGCAAACCTTGATGCTGGTAGCTGTAGAAAGCATCGTTGTGGACATCTTTGGTAATCAACCTCTATTGGGCTTACGCAATCAAAATGGATAACATTTGTTGTTGTGGGAGTTTAGAGGAGGGCTATCTTCCAAAGGTCACATTTGTTGTTGTGTAGAAGATGATAAACGTAATGTGATCATGTGCCCTAAACATGTTTCAAAGACACTACCATGCATGCCAGTCTCGCGCAGTCGCGTCGAGCCTACAGAACCGGGCCACTGCCCTCTGCTCTTCCTTCCTACAACTTGACCGCCAGTCTAGTTGATGGTGTTTCCTTCGTACAAGAACGCGAAGCGTCCTGCCGTCTGCCGCCCCATCAACCTCTCTTGCAGTGCTATGCCTTCCTCCTAGGAAGCGGCCATGGTTTCTCTCTTCACTTGGCTAAATTTCATGCCTTTAGAGGCTGAGGTGTCCATGGTAAGCACACCGCACTCTAGTACTTCATGAGCTCGCCGAGATGAATGCATTTTCTGCCATTCGTTTACATTATTAAACATTACAGAAAGAGTTTTCACGTTCCATGTGCAGTTCAGAAAGGTCTTGGCATCGGCTCGAAGGGGCTGGGAGGGCTCCATAGCTGTCATCACGGCCAAATAAATAAGATCTATGAACTGATCTATAAGAAGACACCATTGAACCACTGGTAGTTCGGCCAAGGAAAGATGACTGATACACGATGATGCCATATATTTAACCATCAAATGGCATCACCATGTACCAGTCATCTTTCCTTGGCCGAACTGCCAGTGGTTCAATGGTGTCTTCTTATAGATCATAGATCAGTCCTCGTCCTCGTGGAAACCTTGAAGTTAGCAAAAAATTGTGTTGTCTTATCCTTACAAAATTTGTGTTGTCTTATCAATATACTGTACTTGTACCAGCAAGAATAACATTCCTCCTAGCTTTGAAGTTAGCAAAAATCCATTGCAAACCTTGATGCTGGTAGCTGTAGAAAGCATCATTGTGGACATCTTCGGTAATCAACCTCTATTGGGCTTACACAATCAAAATGGATAACCCATTTCCCAAGTAGTATTGCCATGAGGACTTCAAATGATCTGTTCCATGAGCTACCAGGACCTTTGCCCACAATGACATGAGTCACATTTTTGTCCCACTCTTTTGTCAACTCCCCGTTGGTCCAACATACAAACTCCTGCAAGGAATCCGATGGTATATTATCTAAAGGGAAGACTTGTGTCCATTTGGTTAGGCCCGGATGCTCTCTCCATCGACTATGGCATCTGCTTCATGCCTTTAGAGGCTGAGGTGTCCATGGTAAGCACACCGTACTCTAGTACTTCATGAGCTCGCCGAGATGAACACGGTGTGCAAGTTCAGCAAGTACTTCATGTTATTGTGCGAGTTTAGAGGAGGGCTATCTTCCAAAGGTTTTTCTTTTTCATGCTGTTCATGAGAGCGAGGTTACCTCGTTCAAGCTTCTGGTCATGCTTCTCCTTGTGCTGACTATTGCCACCCTGTCCTGTGTACACCAAAATGTCCGCCAAATGTTCCTCTATCTCTTCATCATCAGAGTGCTCATAAGTATCATTATTATCCGCAAACATATATCTTTGCAATCATTTGTTTTGCCAACTGCTATCATATCATTAAAAATTTCATTTTCATCACTTCCATCATCCTCATCGTCATCCGTAAATCTCATCATGTCATTATCACTATCATCCTCTTCCTCAGCTTCATCATCTAGAAACTCTTTCAGGATGGCATTATCTGGACATGAGTCTCCAGGTGCTCAGTTACTTCTGACATCTGATCCCCATCAGAAATGTCCAAGTCAAAAGGAGCTTACAACATCCCAGTGGCAATCAATTATTTGAACTGCACATGGAACGTGAAAACTCTTTCTGCAATGTTGATAATAACAACCAAGGGCTGCTCCCTGGAGTCCACATCTTGCACATCTCAGTCTTGAAGCACACCTAATTTCTGACTCCAAGTTCTCAACAATGTCAGCCTCAAAGTCCCAGCATACTTCAAAGACACTACAATGTGATAAGCTGATTTGCCTTTGGAAAGTGGTGGCATCTGCTTCATGCCTTTCGAGGCTGATGTAACATCCCGTATTTTTATGAGATGTTTGTTTGATGCAAAAATGTGGATTTCAAAATTTTTGTGCCGTGGAGTGAAAGTTTGCCCAACCATAAGAGTGTCTTCAGTGAATCTTTCCCAAAACTCTTAGAATTAATTTGCTGAATAAAAAGGAATGCTAAGGTGTATATGTGCTAGTGTGGACATTTGGAGTTCATTTGGGTTTTATTTGGATTTGTTGTGTGAGATTTGTATTTGAAATGGTTTTCAAATACAAATCAAACTGAAAGAACTGACTGGACCTATCCTGAGCTCAAACCAACCCAGGCTGTTATAGATGCTTTGAATAGAACAATAAGGGTGAGTTTGTCAGATAGTCATTCTCAACTTCTCATCCAACTTCCAACCTTAAGAAGATCAGTGGGCAAAGTTTGTTCAACTATCGTCAAAGAGATTAGAGATATCCCGGTAGTGTGTGAATTTCCTAATGTGTTTCCTAAAGATTTACCTGGTCTACCACCTAATAGGGATGTCCAGTTTAACATAGAGTTAAAACCAAGAACAGCTCCGATTTCTCGGAGAGCTTATAGGATGCCACCCAAGGAGTTAGCCGAGTTGAAGGCTCAGTTGCAAGAATTGATTGATAAGGGGTTTATCCAACCTAGTTCATCACCTTGGGGATGTCCAGCAATTTTTGTGAAAAAGAAAGATGAGACCCTGAGGTTATGTGTCGACTATCGTCCGTTGAATGAAGTGACCATCAAGAATAAGTATCCCTTACCTCGGATAGATTTGCTTTTTGATCAATTGGCCGAAGCCAGAGTTTTCTCCAAGATTGATTTGAGATCAGGCTATCACCAAATCAAGATTAAGCCTGAAGATATTCCCAAAACAGCATTTACCACAAGATATGGATTATATGAATACTTGGTGATGTCTTTTGGTTTGACCAACGCTCCAGCTCATTTCATGTATCTGATGAATTCAGTATTCATGCCTGAGCTAGACAAATTTGTAGTGGTGTTTATTGATGACATTCTAGTATATTCCAAGAATAAGGAAGAACATGCGGAACATCTCAAAATTGTTCTGACCCGCTTGAGAGAACATCAACTATATGCCAAGTTCAGCAAGTGTGATTTTTGGCTTAAGGAAGTACAATTTCTTGGACATGTCTTGTCAGCTGAAGGCGTTGCAGTTGATCCAAGCAAAGTGAAGGATGTGCTTGATTGGAAACCGCCAACCATAGTTCATCAGGTTTGGAGTTTTCTAGGATTGGCGGGGTATTACCGTCGTTTTATTCTAGATTTCTCTAGAGTATCAAAGTCCATCACTGAGTTGTTGAAGAACCAAGTCAAGTTTGTCTGGTCATCTAATTGTGAAGAGGCTTTCCAGACTTTGAAGAGACTGTTGACCACTTCACCAGTATTAGCCCAACCTGATATCAAGAAGTCGTTTGATGTTTATTGTGATGCTTCGGGTATTGGTATTGGATGTGTATTGATGCAAGAAGGCAGAGTCATTGCTTATGCATCCAGGCAACTTAAGCAACATGAAGAACACTATCCGACTCATGATCTGGAATTAGCAGCTGTTGTCCATGCTCTAAAGATTTGGTGGCATTACCTACTTGGTAATACGTGCTATATTTATACAGACCACAAGAGTTTAAAGTATATCTTTACTCAGTCAGAATTGAACATGCGACAAAGAAGATGGTTAGAACTGATTAAAGATTATGACTTGGAAGTACATTATCACCCTGGTAAAGCAAATGTGGTTGCAGATGCCCTCAATCGCAAAAGTTATTGCAATTGCCTGACAGTAAGAACAATGGGTCTGACTTTATGTCAAGAGATGGAGAAGTTGAATGTAGAGGTAATTCAACAAGGTAGTTTGACCAACATAATTGTTGAAGCCAGTATTCGAGACCAGATTATTGCTGCTCAGAAGGAAAACAAGGGTGTAGCCCATATCAAGGAAAGAGTCAGGAATGGAAAAGCGGAATGTTTCACCATAGATGATGAAGGTGTGTTATGGTTTAAGGATCGTCTGGTGGTACCAAAAGTTCCTGAGTTGCGGCAGTCAATTCTTGAAGAAGCACATGCTACTAGGTTATCTATCCATCCAGGAAGTAACAAGATGTACCATGACTTGTAACAAAAGTTTTGGTGGACTAAAATGAAGATAGAGATTGCTAGATATATAGCAAGGTGTGATACTTATCAAAAGGTGAAAGCTATACATTTGAGGTCTACTGGTGAATTACAGCCATTACCTATTCTAGCTTGGAAGTGGGAGGACATTAGTATGGACTTTATTGTTGGTCTACCTAAGACATCAAAAGGATTTGACTCAATATGGGTTATTATAGATCGACTCACTAAGTCAGCACATTTTCTTCCTGTCAAGACTATATATCCTACGATCCAATATGCCAAGATGTATTTAGCAAGAGTCATGAGCCTACATGGAGTACCAAAGACCATAGTGTCAGATAGGGGTACACAGTTTGTCTCCAGTTTTTGGAAACACTTGCATTCTTCATTAGGTACCAAGCTCCTATATAGTACAGCTTATCATCCACAGACTGATGGACAGACTGAAAGAGTCAATCAAGTACTTGAAGATAAGTTAAGGTGTTGTGTCCTTAACTATTCCAATAAGTGGGATGAATGCTTACCTTTGGCCAAGTTCTCATACAACAATAGTTATCAGGAAAGCATTAGAATGGCTCCATTTGAAGCACTCTATGGTCGTAGATACAGAACATCGCTGAGTTGGTCTGAACCCGGAGAAAGAAGGTTCTTTGGAGTTGACCTTGTGGAAGAAACAGAAGACAAGGTTAGGCAAATACAAAGTAATTTGAAGATAGCTCAGTCCCGACAAAAGAGTTATGCGAATAAACGATGTAGACCATTGACGTTTAACCAGGGGGATTTTGTATATCTGAAAGTATCACCAATGAAGGGAGTTACCCATTTTGGTGTTAAAGGCAAGTTGGCACCTCGATATATTGGACCATTTCAAATTTTAGAGAGGTATGGAAAAGTGGCATATCGTTTGAAATTACCAGAACATCTCGCAATGGTACATGATGTGTTCCATGTTTCTTAATTGAAGAAGTGTCTCTGAGTGCCTGAGCAGAATGTTGAGGTTGAAGGAGTGGAACTTGAACCTGATTTGACCTATTCTGAGTATCCTATCCGAGTCTTGGATCAGAAAGATCATGTTACTCAAAGGAGGACAATCAAGTTCTACAAGATACAATGGAATCAACATTCAGAAGAAGAAGCTACTTGGGAATCTGAAGATTACCTGTTAGAAAAGTTTCCAGAGTTTCTTGCGTCAATATAGAAGAATGTTAGTTTTGCTTTGTTGTTACGAACCATGTTTGTAAAGGAACCTTAGCTATTTTATGAACAGGTTTTGGATATTTTTGGATTGACACATTTCCTTTTCCATTACTTATCCTATGACTTTGAATCTCGGGACGAGATTTCTTTTAGGGGGAAGGATTGTAACACCTCCGGTGTTTTAAATACTAAAACAGGACATGTCATCATATGCATTGCAAGGCATTTGGTCATATTCCAAACTTTGATATGCATTCACTAAAACAAGTTTACATTTATGTTATGAGTGTTGTCTTGTATGGTTTGAATTGAGTTCAAAGTTTGGTTTGGATTTGAAGTTTCGAAAACCCTGATTTCCAGCGATTAGTTTTGACCCGAAAAACCCATTTCAAAAACAAAGTACATTTTGGGGTTGAGCCTGAAAGCAAAAATGTAGAGTTTGTTGAGTTGTACAAAGTTTGTTTTTGGAGTTTTCAAAGTTGTTAAGAAAAAATTGAAGTAATTTGAAAAGGCGAAATGTACTTAAAGTGTCCCCTTTTTAATTCAAATTTGCATTTCAAAATGTAGACCAAATTAGGGGATGGTTATAAAGCAAAGTTGTAGAACTTTGGATTTTGAACAACTTTTATTTTTAGAGATTTTTGAGTTGTTACATAAATTTGGGAGTAATTTAGATTTTAAATCGAGTGGCAATTTGGTAAATATGATGAACAGTGCCCGTGGAAGACACCTCATCGCCGGCGAGCTTCTAATCCGTTCTGGTCATCGCCGCGGCCGTCCTTGGCTTCACGCTGGTGTGGTAAAGGCCCTGCGTGGCTTCTCTTTGCTTCCTAGCCGCGCTATAAGGCCTTTGCCGTCGTCGTTCCTCGCCGTTTTCCTTCCTCTGTTTTCCCGACGCCGCTGCCGCTGCTTTGTCGTGCGTTTGCCGTTGCTGTAGTGCCTCCACCGTCACAGCAAAGCACTCAATAGCTTTGCCTACTCCTTGTGAAACTAGCCAACCGGTCGTGGTCGTCTGACTTCGCCGAATTTCGCCGTGCGATGTCTTTCTTCCTCGCGGCCGGCAGCATCTCCATCAAGCGCGCTTCGCCGTGGCTAGAGCTCCACGGTCTGTCTCTGCTTGTGCTTGGCATGCCATCAGCTTCGCCTTGTTCCCATGATGCTCTATGACCGGTTGATTGCCCCTTTTATCCACCGCAGCCACCGGAATGCCGTCACCGACGTGGTTCGTGCCACCGTGCTCGCTGTGACCGTCGACCCGCCTCTCCGTTGTTCCTCCGGCTCGTCCATCGCCTTCCACGTGTTCGGGGTGAGCTCCTGGTTCTTCCCGTGCTGTGTGTTTAAGCATTATCGGGCTCCTGTCGCCGACGTAGCGTCGCCGAGCCACCGCGTCCGCCAAGGCCGACGCCAAGCTCGTAACTCGCCGTAATTAGTCTAGCTTGTGCCTTCAATCGATGCGGGGTGCTGTGGGGAGTGTTTTGGTACCTTGGCCATCGTCGTTGGTCTC
Source organism: Miscanthus floridulus (assembly GCF_019320115.1). Classification (NCBI taxonomy): domain Eukaryota; kingdom Viridiplantae; phylum Streptophyta; class Magnoliopsida; order Poales; family Poaceae; genus Miscanthus; species Miscanthus floridulus. Next base: position 142,702,323 of record NC_089589.1, on the reverse strand, counting down.
GCCGTCGGTGAGTTTTCGTCGGTCAGCGCCGTCGTCGCCGTGGTCAAACGCGGGAGTTTGAAGATGACATGTGGGGTCACCTTGTTAGTGACCCAGCGGTTTGAAAATGGTTTTTCCTTTTTCAGAAATGAATGAATAGTGTCAATTTTTGTTATTTTTGTGTAGATTTATTTAGAGCTCGAAAAATTATGAAAATTTTTGTGTGACTTCTTTGTGATGTATATTATTTAGGAAAAATATGAAATGCTGATTTTCAGTAATTTTTGAATGTGATAAAAATTGCTCAATTAATTAATAAATAAGTTTCCATGATTTTTCTAGGCTTATTTATTTATCCAAAAATTATGAAAATTGTTTTGCCACTTAGTTATCATGTGATGGACATTTACAAAAATTTTGAGGTCAATTGGAACAAGTTGATTTATTTCATAATTCTTAATTAAATAATTAATTCATAAAAGCAAATAGTAACCTTTAATGATTTAGGTTTTGATTGAATTTTTGATTGAGTGATGTCCTGGGGTCATTAGTTGGTAATGATCCTTGGTAATTGATGTAAGTGTTATGAAAAAAGGTTTAGTTAGTTTGACTTGTAACTGTACCGCGAAGGAAAGTTGTATTCAAGTTGTTAACTCTTGCATCCATCATCGAGCATCATATTTTGTATCTCGCATCATGTTAAACATGGCATTGTTACTACGTGTAGTGAACGAAGGTGAGCACATGATAGTTAATCAAGTGGTTGAGGAGGTTAATCCGTCTATTGAGGTCGGGTTGGATAATTGTGGTGCGACTCCGGAACCGGACTTTTCCATCAACGAAGGCAAGCCCCGGATGCATTTAAACCTACCTTGTGTTTTACAAATTTAGATCACTTTTGCTTTTATTTACTGCATTAAGTTATTAAGAGTTAAGTGAAAACCTAATTGGTGCATTGCCAACCTTGTTTTTCCATATCTACCTTGTTACCTATTTTAATTCGTATATGCCTAGTTTTGCTTAGCTTTGCTTAGAACGATGAAAGTCGGGTGATTACCTGTCATCTGCAAGTTTTAAATGGAACTTTGGTTACTTATGTTATCATGTGATATGAGCATGTGGAGTAATAAATCTAGACCGGGCGGACTCGGTGTGTGTGAGCCATAAGACATGGAGGTCTTGTGGACGGGTTCTTTCCGCCTGTGTCGATTAAGGCCCGTACCATTATTGAATTGCATGAGGTGAGACTTTGTAGTACTAACCACATACTCCGGTAAGCCTTAACTTGGCTATTCTATTATGAGAATGGCTACTCGCGCACTGGGAGTGGAGAGATAGTGGGAATAGCGTGTACCCACGTGGCAATGGGCTGGATTGGTGGAGTACTGTATTCTCGGGTGGCGTGGACCTGTTCTTGTTTAGAGGATTCGAGGGTAGGTTGATATATGTAGGTCGGGGACCTGCATATGTCGTGTGGTCTGGAATTCCCAGCTGGGTTATAATCGGTTCGAATCATCGTTGCTCCTCGGTTATGAAGACTCAACTCACTGTTCATCATCGTAGTATCAATAACTGGAACTTGAGGCTGGTTTGAGAAAGTGTTGGATATGAAGTTTCATGATCTCAATGTGGATCGTGTCAACTTTGTATATGATCTTATGAAGTTTTAAATGTTGATATAAAGAATTTTGTTAAAGAGCTTTTACGCAAAAGAACTTTGATTATTGCTAAAGCCATACCTAGAATCCCATGAGCCTGCATTCCCGCGTTCTATTAATTCTTATTTCGGTTAAGTCTTGTTGAGTACTTTTGTACTCAGGGTTCATTGACCCTTGTTGCAGGTGAGGCTCATGAGCAGATCTGTTTTGGATCGTGTTGCATGACTATTGTTCAGTGCGATGATGATAAGTAAATGTGTGGCCCTTGGGCAGGGTAGCTTATTTGTGTGTTCTGTAATATGTTATAATGCCACTCCACTACTACGTTTTGTAATATTAACCGAACTTAGTTTTATGGTTTGAAACAAATGGTTTGTAAACTATGTTATTGTAAGTCTTCCGCTAATCTTTACTCTGATGTATATATTTGAATAAACTGTTGTATACTGCAATGACTCTGTAATGGGATCCTGCTCAGAAATCGTGGATGATTCAGGGTTCCCCAAGGACACCTGACAGTCTTCTTAAGTTACCAGGAATATATGCATAGATGTCAAAGGTCATTGGACAGTGACAGGTGCATGTGGGCCCTATAATTTAGGAGGTTCTGCCACAGGCGAGCTCCCTAGAGGCGACGATTGCTGTGGCATGGCTGTAGCATTCGACCTCGCACTCGTAGGCCCGCTGGAAGGAGGTGCCGATGGTAATGACCCCATGTAAGCCCGGCATCTTTAGCCTGAGGTATGTGTAGTTGGGGACGGCCATGAACTTCGCATAGCATGGTCGTCCCAGGATGGCGTGGAAAGTTCTAGGGAAACCCCACCATGTCAAAGGTGAGGGTCTTAGTCCGGTAATTGGACCGATCCCTAAAAGTGATGGGCAGATCGATATGTCCTAGTGGTACGGCCTGTTTGCCAGGCATGGCGCCATGGAAAGGTGCTCGGATGGGACTGGAGGTTCGTCCGGTCGACACCCATCCCATCGAGCAGTTTTGGCGTACATGATGTTGAGGCCGCTGCCTCCATCCATCAGCACTTTCGTCAATCGCTTTGGTCCGATGATCGGGTCGACAACAAGTGGGTACCTTCCCAGGGTGTGGGACGGCATCCGGATGGTCGGTCCGGTCGAAGGTTATGGTGGATTCTAACCACCGAAGGAAGGCAGGCATGGCCGGTCCGGCCATATAGACCTCACAGCGCTGCGACCTTCTGGCGTCAGCTTGGAGTCATAGGACATTGATCCTCCGAAGATCATAAGGGTGCCGTTCGGTGTTGGGAAGGCATCGTCCTTCTCCTCATCATCATCTGCGGTGGGGGCAGGTTCCTTGCCCTGCTCCCCTTTGTTGGTGCTTCCTGAGCAAGAACTTCCGCATGAGACCAGCAGTCTTTGAGCAGATGTTTTATAGGAAAGGCATGGTTCGGTCACAACCCTTCGAGCATTTTTTTCAAAGTGGTTCGGAGTGCCCTCCGTGGGCTTCCGGCCACCCTTGCGGTCAGTAGTGGCTACGAGCTAGTCGTCGTGCCATTGTTTCTTATTCTTTCTCTTGGTGGAGCGGTTGGAGGCGCCCTCACCGGTGCCCTCGTCCCGCCTTACCTTGCTGTCAGAGTGGTCGAAGATGGCCCCAACGGCCTCCTCTCCTGAGGCATGGCTGGTGGCGATGTCCAGGAGTTCCTTGGTGGTCCACGGGCCCTTGCGTCCTAGCTTATGGACCAAGGACTCACAGGTGGTTCCGGACAGGAAGGCTCCTATCATGTCAGTGTTGGCAATGTTGGGGAGCTCGTTGCACTACCGGGAGAAGCACCGGATATACCCGCGGAGGGTTTCATCGGCCTTCTGGCGGTAGTTCTTAAGGTCCCATGGGTTCCCAGGGCGCTTGTACATGCCCTAGAAGTTCCCCACAAAGATTTCCCTCAGATCCGCCCAACTCTGAATGGTGTTGGACGGTAAGTGCTCCAACCATGCTCGCGCCCAGTCAGGCCAAGAATAGTGAGAGATTTCGAATAATGAAATCATCATCATTCGCACCATCGGCTTGACAGGCAAGCCGATAGTCCTCAAGATAAAGCCTAGGGTTTGTTTCCCCAGAATATTTAGGGATGTTGGTAGGTGGTCGATACCTTGGTGGGAAAGTGGCGTTGAGGATGTGCCAGCTGAAGGCCTGAGGGCCCAGGCATGCTAGGGCTCGGGCTCCGGTCCTCGCCGCTGTCGTAGCGTCCACCGCTCCAAGGATGGTAGCCGCATTTGTCTCCTTCTCTTGAGTCGTCGTAGGCGCATCTCCGGGCAGTCGATGGTGCCGCGTGCGTCGTGGTTGTGGCCGAGGCGTTGATGCACCAAGGACAGCGGTATGCTACCTGTCGTCTGGAGGTGTCTGGTGAACCGACGTGTCCTTGGCGGGGCGCATCGAGGGCATGCGCTGGCTGGTGTCGAGCTTCGTGTCGCTGAGACAATGAGCTTTCTGCCTGCTGTGCCGCCGCACGCTCAAGCAACGTGCGAATCTCTCGGTGGACCCGACGATCCTCGGACGTCGTGGCCTCGGGAAGGCCGTGAAGCAAGGCCGTCGCGGCGGCAATGTTCTAGCTTGCTCGAGCGAAGTGAGGGAGGGTCCCATCGTCAGTGAGGATCCTATGGTGTACATCACGGGTAGTGGCACGTGCGTGCCCACCGTCTTCGCGACGCTTGATTTCCTCATCGATCTTCCAATACTCCCGAACAAGCTGTTGTCCGGCGTCATCGATCTCCAGCTTCCAGTGCTCTCAGCTACTCCATCCTTACATGAGGTGGGGCCGCTGCCTCCCCTTCGGTCCTGGCATCAGGGTTGCCTACCGAGGTAGTCTCCTCCTCGAAGACGCTTTCGACGCGCCCCTCAAGGGTTCCCACCATGAAGCATCCCCGGGAAGGGTGATGGCTCCCCCTGCTGGAGTCAGAGCTGGAGGATGATTCTGGCTTCTTAGCGAGGAGCTCGTAGAGAGACTCTGTGTCAAGTTCAATTACCCCTACGAACCCGCTGTCCGTGGGTGGTTGAACCATGCATAGTGCCACGAGGTGGCCAGCGGTTGCCGCTAGTGTTGCGGAGACTGAACAGAAATGCTATCGGGGTGCTCCGCACGTGGCATTCCTGGAGAGAGGTGCCCCTCTCCGGAATGTCATGCCATGTCATCATCGTTGGAAAGGGCGAGGCGATGCTAGGTTCTCCCTAGACTGCTGGGGTCCAAGGGAGACGCCGAGCTGGCGCCCAAGCCCCTTGTTGTCGAGGACGATGGAGGGGAGAGATTGGATGGTGGTGTGCGCCCGTACCAACTCTCCTCCCACCGTGATGATGAAATCTAGGCTCCCGAAGCGCACGTGTGCGCCTGGGACCCAGCTGACGTTGTGGTTAGCCATCCGTGGCCTGGTTTGGAACACGCAAAGGCCCCTACCTGGTGCTGCCAACTGTCGGTGTTTCGAACAAGCATCGGCAAGTAAATTTATAATTGATGCGCGTTAGGCCCGGATGGTGTGCTAATGGACACAAGGTTTATACTAGTTCGGGCTGAATGTCCCTATGTCTAGTCTATTGCTGCTCGTGTTATTAGCACCGAAAGAGGTTCATAGTAGGGGGTACAAATGGTCGTAGAGAGGGATTGGTCCCAAGTCTCTGATGGAAGGGTTGAAAGGATGCCAAGGGCCGGACGGTGGCCTAGCTGTGCGTGGTGTGTTGGACTGAACCCTCTCTGAATTTGTTTGTGTGTGTGTGTTCCGTCGAAAGTCGGTCCCCTTAGTGGGGAGCCCTGCCCTCCCTTTTATAGATCAAGGGGGGAGCAGGGGTTACAGATGGGAGAAAGAGGAAAAATACCAAGGGTATAGAAGGTCCTTCGAAAGATCCGGGTCTTCCCCTTTCCCTGCGCCTGCCCTGTATAACATGGCAGACAGTGTCAGAAGTGGCGTGTTCGTTGATCTTCGTAGGCCATGCCCTGGCCTCTTTTTAGCAAGTGGGTGCGTCCCGTCCCGCCCCTGCGGGTGGCGTGTCGGACTGGGTTGTCGATCTCCGACCTCGTGGGGAGCCGATGGCGCGGTGACTGCCCATTTGCTGCCGTAGAGGATGAGAGTCCCTCCTTGGAGCGTAGTGGTTGTCGTATGCCCGATTCGGGTTCTTCGACCGGAGGCTGAGGGCGGCGCCTACAATACTATAGGGCGGAAAGCATGCGCCTGCAACACTATTCAGGCCCTACCACGCTTGGAAGGGTCTAAGCGCTCGTCCTATCACATCCTGATGGTACTTCCCTGCAGGGGCGCAGGGCATGGCCCTTGATGCCGCGGTTGACCCGAACGTCTTGTCTTACCCTGTGCCTATCATCATGAGGGAGTAGGGTGCGGTTGTCAGGTGAGGCGGAGCTAGCCTTTTATCCATCGGGTGAGGCCGATCCCAGCCCTCGGGGGTCGGGCAAGGCGGAGTCTAGCCCACGGGGGTCGGGTGACGCAGAGTCTATCCCACGGGGGTCAGGCGGGGCAGAGCTTAGCCCTCGGGGGTCGAGCGAGGTGGAGTCTAGCCCGCGGGGGTCAGGCGACGCGGAGTCTATCCCGCGGGGGTCAGGCGGGGCGGAGCTTAGCCCTCAGGGTCAGGCGAGGAGGAGTCTAGCCCTTAGCCCTCGGATGAGGTGGAACCGAGCCCTCAGCCCTCGGGCGAGGCAGAGTCGTTCTCCAGCCGTCAGGCGAGGCGGAGTTGGCCCTCGAGCGTCGGGCGAGGTGGAACAAAACTCCCGTCGTTCGGGCAAGAAGCGCAGCAGTGCTCTTGTCCGTTCGGGAGTTTTTAACGTTCGATGGCTATTAGTTCCACCTCCTTGGGTACCCCGATATTAGGTCCCCGACACCAGTCCATACTTTTTAAGTAGTAACAGATTAGCTAACAAGTTAAATTGATCAGCTCCTATTTCTACTGTTTAGATCACATGTTAGAACTGGTTGGATCGCCGGTTAAACTGGTTGGATCGCCGGTTAAACTGGTTGGCTTCACTTTAGATTGCTCAAATTTGATCAAGACAGCGTCACCAAGCTGATACAAGGTGCTTGTGGACTAGCTGTGGGGGGTATAACACCAGGTACCCATGGCGAGGGACATGGGCTGCACCGTCAGGGACGGTCCAGCCCATGACATCAAGACTTGCGGCATACGGCACTGGTCGGCGTACACCGCAAGGCTTCCGAAAGATATCGTGAAGATAGCGATTGATCTGTTATGTGGATTCCTTGTAAAGATTATTGCTTGCCTGATTAGATTTAGATCTAACCGAGCTGTAACCCTACTCCCAGTTATATAAGGTGGGTAGGAGACCCTCTTGATTCATCTTCGTTATCTCATATTCCAGCAATACAAACCAACAGAACACAGGGCGTAGGGTATTACGTTGAGTTGACAGCCCAAACCTATCTGAGTCTTGTGTCCCTGTTGCCATCAATTTCCTGTTCACGCGCACCTCTCCGTATAATCTACCCATCGTGGGTATACCCCTCGGTGGACTATTGGCGATATCTTGTCGACAGATATGCTATGTGCTGATATCTTCCTTGTGTGAAGAAAATGTGCTAGTCTTGTAAATTCCATAACTTAAGCTAGGAACATTCAATTTGGGTGGAACCAATTTTGTTAGCTTTGTCTCGAAGTGCTCTATCTAATGGAACTATAAAACTTACTATTTGTTACTGTTTTGTATGCTGTATGATTTATTTATGTTAAGTGCTAGTTAATCATGTTAAATGTGAAACTGGAGTTAGAAATGTCCAAAAATTATGGTTCCAGTTTTGTTAGCTTTCTTTTGACATGCACTAGCTAGAAAAAAAATAATGAACCTGCTGTTTAATGCTTTTTGTGTGCTGTATTGATTTAACTCTTGTTTCATGCTTGTTTCATTGCGAAAATGAGAATGGAAGTTATATGTATCCAAAATGTGTGGAACTAATTTTTATAGCTTTCTGGTATTAGGCTTGCGGCAAAAAAAATATATAACCTGATGTTTAGGCACTGTTAAATATGCTGAACCTATTTAGGTTTGTTTCAGCTAGTCTGTCTTGTATTTTAGGTACAGACTGTTTTACATGTCTAAAAATTCTGAAATTTTTGCAGTAGGTTGCTGTGTAGATGCTTGAACTGCTGTTATTTTTTAAAAATTTAGTCTGTATAAGAAGTAGTAGTTCTCTGTTTCACCTTTGTTTAATGAGTAAATTAATAAATGCATGTAAATAATTTATTTAGGGCTAACCACTAGCTTTTCTAGTATGTTTAGGATGTATGCTAACTGTTTCTATGCTTGGTTGTGCCCAGAATTAAATGGTTGCATGCAGTTTGCTTATAATTAGTTAACTAGTGCCTCTTTAATCTTTCCTGAAATGCTTGTGTTGTGTGAGTTTGGTGCTTCGTATTAGTTGCTTAAGCAAATTGTTTGAGATTCTCAAGTGCTCTCTTTAAGACCGTGATGGATATGTGGATCTATTGAACTGTTGATACTTAATTAGTGCTATACTTGTCACCCCTTTTGTCCTCGGTGAGCATATGAGTGTTGAAGAGCCTTATCCTGGAACAACACCCAAGTTATGTTAATATCATGGTTGTCTCCAAGTAGATTCCGTTTGCTTAGGAGCTTGAGCCTGTGTGTGTGGTTGTTAGCCCTTGACTGTTTGTGCTGTAGAAACTTGTATCCATGCCTTTGGTTGACCCGTGAGCCCAAGCTTAATTCCCTTAAATGCTTGCATATGCCATGGATGTCTTGCTACTGTTTGTGAAGACCCTACCCAAAAATCCTTGTCGGCTACTCCTTATCCTAAAGATGATCTGGTGCAACGCTAATCTCTCTCTGCCCTAGGCCTCGAAATATTTTCCTTGCAGATCATGTCGTTGTTTTATCAACTGAAATCCCTGAGTAGTGTATTAGCTCTGTCCCTCGAATCTCACTTGTTTTATCTTCAACTCTCTTAAGTCTATGAATGTTTATTAGCCTTGATCTCATGTTGCTGTCCAACAAGGCCAAATCTTATGTTAATCTTTCATCTAGTAATCTCCTTGGAAAACGCAAGGCATGCATGCAATTAAAACTAGAGTCTCATGCTAAGTTGTCTTCATTAGTTAATCAATGTTTCTCTTGTGCCATGTCTTTACCTTGGACCACCCCTTGTTAACTCCTAACTTTGTGACTATCTTTGCATGCTATCCCTCCTTCGCATAGTGCTTGCTCCTATGCAACCCAATTTGTGCCACGTGAGATTTCTTGCGGGTTATAGTTCGTTAATGGTGTCTTGATTAAGGACCAATGGTGCCACGATGAAACCGAGAGCCCTTGTGGGTGCACAAACAAGGTTGTGCTACTCGACACGCACTGGTATCGAGGTTTCTAGTCATGATCCATTATGGAACTACACGATGAGTTATCTTCTCACGAGGTTTTCCTTGGTTATCTATCCTGATCCTATCAAGAGATCCATATATCAGACCAAATGCAGTAGGTTTTCTTTCTGAAGTGTAAAGAACATAACCCTTGAAGAATAGGTCACCGACATAAACATTAATAGACTACAAGAGATGGTAGACAAGTGACTCTACTTGACTGTCCCTGTAATGACTTTGGCCATCTAGTGAGCAACTTATGTCATCTCCGTTGGAGCAAAAAAAAAGCGCACAACCCTTAAAAGTTGGACAAGTTATCAGTCGGGCAAGAATCGATCATCGCATTGTGCTTATGACCTGGCTATCCAAGTCTCGATCTTTATGTGCATGGTGATCATACAAGTCAAAATCAACCTTTTTAGGTGTGATCCCCTTTTCTATTGACTTTGATATTGACTGTCTATATACGCATCAACTACAATTGTTGCCATCAAGAAGGAAATTTTGGAGATTTTTAGTGTTTGAGAAACTGATTGGTTACCAGTAGGAAGGTTAATCTCTAGCTAGGTAATGACTCTTTGGTAGCTATGAAGGCTATGTCTCACAAAACAATATGAAGCAAAGAAATAGCAAACTAGCCAACAACCCGAGTGGCACTCTATCTTCCAAAACCGCTGTGATCAAGTCAATTCCATCTTGGACAATCACACCGATAGTGCAAGATGTTGCATCAGCTAAAGTAAAGAGCTAGGAAAAGCATGTCCTTAGTTGAGGTCATCATCATTATGCATCTAGGTGCTGCAAAAGGATTTGTTCAGTACTCTTTTGGATGAAGCACAGAAGAATAGTCAGAAATGGTCCCTTATCTTTGTAGGACTGTCCCTCCACGTGGAGTATGCATTGGGCCCTACAAAAACAGCCCGCAAGTCCAGTGCTTATGCATCGTCGAGTTGGTGTCTAAATCAACCGTTGAGGTTGTTTCCTGGGAAGCATGTAAGGAAAAACCCTAGCCTCCATCCTCAGTGAGAGAGCTGCTACTATTGTAAGAGAGTTAGAGAGTGTTGAGCACACACCACATTGTGAGAAGCAAAGAAAAAGGAGAACAGAAAATCTATCCAGATTTCATGGCATTAAACCGGTTATCTTCAAGCAGGTGATTAGAGGCTCAAACTTGGATTGGCACCAAAATTTGTGAGCTCATTCCTCACTTAGAGTACTTTAATCTGTTAAGTTGGTTTGATGATTTATTGAGTAAAGTATCGGATTTGAGAGAGGTTTTTTCAGTTTGGGTCACTACAATTTCAGAACAGAGCAGTTCTGGGAGATGATTTGTTTGGGGAGTCAAACGTTGTCCGTTTGAGCTGAGTTTTGGTCAGTGGTTAGAGGACTCATGGATCTAAATGCGTACTGAAATTCTGGCACATTGGAATGGTAGTTTGTGAGACATGAACTGATTACCGAGGGGTATAGAATATGTGATTTCTCTATTAGCTGCTATCCTGTCGCGTATTAGAATGTTGGGTTTGTAGTTGAGGTCAAGTTAGTAATGTGATGACTGTGTAATCCCCTAGATGCCCTAGAGAAGACTTCTTGTACCCTTTGAGCATTGTTTTGCCCTCTTATCTCCGCAATTTTTGAGCAGTCAGGGTGTTCTAAGCAGTCAACTCGTAGCAGTATGAGTTGAAGATAAAGTTAAAAGGTGTCGAACAATAGATTTTGGATTATGTTAAAAAGGAAGCCTCAATGTCAAAGGTAGTTCAACAAGTAATCTTTGTTGGATTACAACTGTATAGTGAAGGAAAGTCATACCCAGTCACTTGGTAGAGGATTGCTTCTCAAACTTTGGGAATAAACACTCAGGCACTACCATGAGTATCCTTCAAAAGCTTGCGGTCTAGTGTAAAGTTCATGTGGTCTATGATTTGAACCCTTAGGAAAAGGTTGTGTATGCTATGTCCACTAGAGAAACATATGTTTGTGAGTAGTTAGTTTATGCTCTGAACGACTATCCATACACCAGAGACAAAGCCCTCAGAATAATGCTATATTGGATTCCTCCCAAGTGACGATGCTTCATCGAAGTCAATGGAGGGAATTCTTCCGACACGAGTAACTACAAAGAGCACGTGGAAGATCATAAAGTTGTCCAGTCCCTAATGACCCTTCTGGTGTTTAGGAGTTTAAGTAGACTCATGCTATCACAACAGTTGAAAGTGGATGACATGCTTCTTTTCCCTTGAAAGTATTTCACTCTGAATCTTGGGATGAGATTCTATTAAGGGGGAGGGTTGTAACACCCCAGGTGTTAGTCACAAGTTAAACAATGAGTTTGGACTCAAGTAAGTTATATCATTGATTGAATTGTAGTGTTAAGTGAATGGGGACATGTGATGTCAACCCAACCTTGCAACCTTGCTCAAACAACTCTAGTTAAACTCATGAACAAAATTTATAAAAGGTTCATGTTGACCAAGTGTCAAGAAGGTGCATCAATGGACCAAAAAGAATCATTTAAGCTTTATCGAGATTCTACATTGATCAAGATGAAACAATGATTGTTGTTCTAGTTATGAGGTTTGACCTTTAAGAAACATTGCAGAGCTAGATGTGTACAACAAACTTTGTTTTTGGACTCAGCCGTGAATCAGCTTGGAAACAAGTCAAACAGCGGCTCAAAGATTGAATTTGCTGTTGTTTTTAGACCCTAAAAATATTCTAAGTCTAGAGTTTTCATCGGCAATGTTGTACCTGCATGAGTAAGCTAACTTGTGAATCATCTCTTGATGCCAAATAAAGAGTTGTAGTGCTTTTCACAAGCTTTCCAAAATGTTAAAGAACATAGATTTTGGTTGTCTAGAACTCTAGATATAGATATTCAAAGTTGGATGTCAGAATCTGCCCAAATCTGGACATTAAAGCTTCTTTGTAATGTTTGTCCTAGTTAACTATGGAATCATCTTGAGATGATAATAAGAAAGTTATAGATAACTTAATAATCTTTCTAGAAAGTTAGATATCATGTTGGTTGGATGAATAGAACTCTAGTTATGCATCTCTAAAGTTCATATCAGTTTTCTATCCTTGTTTGTATAGATCTTCTTCTTGGTGTGTTTTGACTTTATTAGCCATTGAATCAGCTCTGGGTGATAATAACAAAGTTGTAGACAATTTCCCTAGATTTCCAGAAAGTCTAAGATCTCCTTTGTTGGATATCTAGAACTTTAGTTAAGGGTAACTGAAACAGCTGTTGTGCTATTGTCCAGATTTTGTGCATGTGCTAAGTTGATTGCTTTAGCGTGCGCTTGTTTTGGCTAAACATGTTAGTTAGTTCATGATTGAGAAATGCTTGTAATAGCTGAACTTAAGTTAACTGATATGTCACTCCTGATATGCTTGCTATATCCATATGTTATGCTTGGGTGATGTTTAGTTAAATAACTCTAGGTGCTTATATTTATTTGGTGTGATCTTGTGCTTGTCTTGAATACTTTTATGTGATGCATCTTGTATTAACATTCTTGGCATTCATACACTTACATCTTGCATATCATTTAGGTATGCTAGATGAACCATGCGAGGAACTGAAGGACTCGCATGATGTTGGAGCCGAACCCAAAGATGGTGTTTCGTGGACCTATTCCGAAGATGGAAGGACTAAGCAAGTGCTAGGACCAGAGATATCACCAAGACAGTGCAAGCTAACTAAAGTGACTTTGTGTCAGATCCTAGGCAAGCCCTAGAGCATTCTAAGTCTCCTACCCTCTTTTTATAAATGGACATGAGTATAACTTTTGTATGATGCATTAGGTGATAGGAGTTGGATGAAACCGTTGGTGCATATTCACTACCTTCTCCACTATATATAAATACCTATACCCTTAGTAGTATGAGTAGGTAGATCTATACTTGGCCATACTTAGACCGATACAAGCTGGGTGATTCCTTTCGCCTGCATATATGGTGGTTACTTCTTCTCTAGCATGGTTGGCTATATTTGCTATCGTGGAAAATAATCATGTGATGATGAATAAATGGAGACCGGGCGGGATCTAGCGATTGAGAGGTAGCAAGACATGGAGGTCTTGTGTGCATGTTTTATCCCATCTGTGTCAGTTAAGGACTGCATCATTGTTGGTCCTCAGTCATTTTGAACATAGCCTCTCACTTAGCTGGCCGGATGTAGTAGGTTTTCTTTCTGAAGTGTAAAGAACATAACCCTTGAAGAATAGGTCACCGACATAAACATTAATAGACTACAAGAGATGGTAGACAAGTGACTCTACTTGACTGTCCCTGTAATGACTTTGGCCATCTAGTGAGCAACTTATGTCATCTCCGTTGGAGCAAAAAAAAAGCGCACAACCCTTAAAAGTTGGACAAGTTATCAGTCGGGCAAGAATCGATCATCGCATTGTGCTTATGACCTGGCTATCCAAGTCTCGATCTTTATGTGCATGGTGATCATACAATCAAAATCAACCTTTTTAGGTGTGATCCCCTTTTCTATTGACTTTGATATTGACTGTCTATATACGCATCAACTACAATTGTTGCCATCAAGAAGGAAATTTTGGAGATTTTTAGTGTTTGAGAAACTGATTGGTTACCAGTAGGAAGGTTAATCTCTAGCTAGGTAATGACTCTTTGGTAGCTATGAAGGCTATGTCTCACAAAACAATATGAAGCAAAGAAATAGCAAACTAGCCAACAACCCGAGTGGCACTCTATCTTCCAAAACCGCTGTGATCAAGTCAATTCCATCTTGGACAATCACACCGATAGTGCAAGATGTTGCATCAGCTAAAGTAAAGAGCTAGGAAAAGCATGTCCTTAGTTGAGGTCATCATCATTATGCATCTAGGTGCTGCAAAAGGATTTGTTCAGTACTCTTTTGGATGAAGCACAGAAGAATAGTCAGAAATGGTCCCTTATCTTTGTAGGACTGTCCCTCCACGTGGAGTATGCATTGGGCCCTACAAAAACAGCCCGCAAGTCCAGTGCTTATGCATCGTCGAGTTGGTGTCTAAATCAACCGTTGAGGTTGTTTCCTGGGAAGCATGTAAGGAAAAACCCTAGCCTCCATCCTCAGTGAGAGAGCTGCTACTATTGTAAGAGAGTTAGAGAGTGTTGAGCACACACCACATTGTGAGAAGCAAAGAAAAAGGAGAACAGAAAATCTATCCAGATTTCATGGCATTAAACCGGTTATCTTCAAGCAGGTGATTAGAGGCTCAAACTTGGATTGGCACCAAAATTTGTGAGCTCATTCCTCACTTAGAGTACTTTAATCTGTTAAGTTGGTTTGATGATTTATTGAGTAAAGTATCGGATTTGAGAGAGGTTTTTTCAGTTTGGGTCACTACAATTTCAGAACAGAGCAGTTCTGGGAGATGATTTGTTTGGGGAGTCAAACGTTGTCCGTTTGAGCTGAGTTTTGGTCAGTGGTTAGAGGACTCATGGATCTAAATGCGTACTGAAATTCTGGCACATTGGAATGGTAGTTTGTGAGACATGAACTGATTACCGAGGGGTATAGAATATGTGATTTCTCTATTAGCTGCTATCCTGTCGCGTATTAGAATGTTGGGTTTGTAGTTGAGGTCAAGTTAGTAATGTGATGACTGTGTAATCCCCTAGATGCCCTAGAGAAGACTTCTTGTACCCTTTGAGCATTGTTTTGCCCTCTTATCTCCGCAATTTTTGAGCAGTCAGGGTGTTCTAAGCAGTCAACTCGTAGCAGTATGAGTTGAAGATAAAGTTAAAAGGATGTCGAACAATAGATTTTGGATTATGTTAAAAAGGAAGCCTCAATGTCAAAGGTAGTTCAACAAGTAATCTTTGTTGGATTACAACTGTATAGTGAAGGAAAGTCATACCCAGTCACTTGGTAGAGGATTGCTTCTCAAACTTTGGGAATAAACACTCAGGCACTACCATGAGTATCCTTCAAAAGCTTGCGGTCTAGTGTAAAGTTCATGTGGTCTATGATTTGAACCCTTAGGAAAAGGTTGTGTATGCTATGTCCACTAGAGAAACATATGTTTGTGAGTAGTTAGTTTATGCTCTGAACGACTATCCATACACCAGAGACAAAGCCCTCAGAATAATGCTATATTGGATTCCTCCCAAGTGACGATGCTTCATCGAAGTCAATGGAGGGAATTCTTCCGACACGAGTAACTACAAAGAGCACGTGGAAGATCATAAAGTTGTCCAGTCCCTAATGACCCTTCTGGTGTTTAGGAGTTTAAGTAGACTCATGCTATCACAACAGTTGAAAGTGGATGACATGCTTCTTTTCCCTTGAAAGTATTTCACTCTGAATCTTGGGATGAGATTCTATTAAGGGGGAGGGTTGTAACACCCCAGGTGTTAGTCACAAGTTAAACAATGAGTTTGGACTCAAGTAAGTTATATCATTGATTGAATTGTAGTGTTAAGTGAATGGGGACATGTGATGTCAACCCAACCTTGCAACCTTGCTCAAACAACTCTAGTTAAACTCATGAACAAAATTTATAAAAGGTTCATGTTGACCAAGTGTCAAGAAGGTGCATCAATGGACCAAAAAGAATCATTTAAGCTTTATCGAGATTCTACATTGATCAAGATGAAACAATGATTGTTGTTCTAGTTATGAGGTTTGACCTTTAAGAAACATTGCAGAGCTAGATGTGTACAACAAACTTTGTTTTTGGACTCAGCCGTGAATCAGCTTGGAAACAAGTCAAACAGCGGCTCAAAGATTGAATTTGCTGTTGTTTTTAGACCCTAAAAATATTCTAAGTCTAGAGTTTTCATCGGCAATGTTGTACCTGCATGAGTAAGCTAACTTGTGAATCATCTCTTGATGACAAATAAAGAGTTGTAGTGCTTTTCACAAGCTTTCCAAAATGTTAAAGAACATAGATTTTGGTTGTCTAGAACTCTAGATATAGATATTCAAAGTTGGATGTCAGAATCTGCCCAAATCTGGACATTAAAGCTTCTTTGTAATGTTTGTCCTAGTTAACTATGGAATCATCTTGAGATGATAATAAGAAAGTTATAGATAACTTAATAATCTTTCTAGAAAGTTAGATATCATGTTGGTTGGATGAATAGAACTCTAGTTATGCATCTCTAAAGTTCATATCAGTTTTCTATCCTTGTTTGTATAGATCTTCTTCTTGGTGTGTTTTGACTTTATTAGCCATTGAATCAGCTCTGGGTGATAATAACAAAGTTGTAGACAATTTCCCTAGATTTCCAGAAAGTCTAAGATCTCCTTTGTTGGATATCTAGAACTTTAGTTAAGGGTAACTGAAACAGCTGTTGTGCTATTGTCCAGATTTTGTGCATGTGCTAAGTTGATTGCTTTAGCGTGCGCTTGTTTTGGCTAAACATGTTAGTTAGTTCATGATTGAGAAATGCTTGTAATAGCTGAACTTAAGTTAACTGATATGTCACTCCTGATATGCTTGCTATATCCATATGTTATGCTTGGGTGATGTTTAGTTAAATAACTCTAGGTGCTTATATTTATTTGGTGTGATCTTGTGCTTGTCTTGAATACTTTTATGTGATGCATCTTGTATTAACATTCTTGGCATTCATACACTTACATCTTGCATATCATTTAGGTATGCTAGATGAACCATGCGAGGAACTGAAGGACTCGCATGATGTTGGAGCCGAACCCAAAGATGATGTTTCGTGGACCTATTCCGAAGATGGAAGGACTAAGCAAGTGCTAGGACCAGAGATATCACCAAGACAGTGCAAGCTAACTAAAGTGACTTTGTGTCAGATCCTAGGCAAGCCCTAGAGCATTCTAAGTCTCCTACCCTCTCTTTTTATAAATGGACATGAGTATAACTTTTGTATGATGCATTAGGTGATAGGAGTTGGATGAAACCGTTGGTGCATATTCCCTACCTTCTCCACTATATATAAATACCTATACCCTTAGTAGTATGAGTAGGTAGATCTATACTTGGCCATACTTAGACCGATACAAGCTGGGTGATTCCTTTCGCCTGCATATATGGTGGTTACTTCTTCTCTAGCATGGTTGGCTATATTTGCTATCGTGGAAAATAATCATGTGATGATGAATAAATGGAGACCGGGCGGGATCTAGCGATTGAGAGGTAGCAAGACATGGAGGTCTTGTGTGCATGTTTTATCCCATCTGTGTCAGTTAAGGACTGCATCATTGTTGGTCCTCAGTCATTTTGAACATAGCCTCTCACTTAGCTGGCCGGATAACTCGTTTCGATCGTGAAGCTGAGTAGCTCAACTCAAGCGAGAAGTCGAGCTATTAGGGCACACACTGGAGGAAATAAGGATGTGCAGGGACATGGATATGTCCAAGGGCAAGTTGGGCCTGATCTTCTTGGCAACCGGTTGGTCCCTGAGTGTGCAACACTGTACGAACCCACGAAATGAGATCTGAGTTGTACCAAAGGTGACCCGACGTGACCCCGATGGGTGAAGTGTGGGTTTTGTTAGGATTTCTGCCTAGCTAGTTGCAATTGATTCGAATCACCGTCTCTCTTGGATAGTGAAAAACTTGATCGGACTTCCTACATTTGTAGTAACACTGAATGGAACATGATGGTTATTGTTGGTGGTCACTAACGACAACATTCGATCGCCAATTATTATCCATAATAGGAGAAATAAGCATACTTTTGACAGCATATGCATATACTATTGACCTAGTTCCACTTGTATTGGAGAAAACATGTTTTGTAGGAATCAAATTCGAATACAAGTGGAAAACATATAAAACCAAGCAAAAAGGCGCAAAGTAGAAAGCGTAATGCAGAAATGTGCAAAGGAAATAAGAAGAGAAGCCCACCTACACAGCTTACCTAGGCAGACCACCACCATGGATAGGGTCCAGGCCCATCCAAAAACCGACCAGGCGAAGGCGGTCGTGAGGTGGGCCCACCAGGGTGCGGGTGCACCCTAGGTGCGTCCGTACCCCCGCCGCCTCCTCTCAGCCCCACTCTTCTACGGCGGTTGCATGCTGCCATGCAGAGGCGGTCCATAGTAGTTTCCTAATTTACCTGCACCAAACCGACCACATTTTAGTATAAAAAGAGAGGGTAAAGCTCACCTTTCAACACAACTCATTTGGAGCCTCACACCTCAGCTCTCTACTTGTAATCTTTAGTTCTTAGTATTAGTTTGGAGCTAGTAAGAGCTATCAAGGAGGGCTTGGCTCCTTGGAAGAAAAGAGAGAAAGCTAGGTATGAATACAAAGAGAATTTCTTCCATGGTCATGCTCTCATATCAGTTATATAGTTGTGCTATAGAACTAGAGTATAGTTTTCATGTTATAATCATGATATACGAACTAGCATATAATATATGTGTTATGATCTTAGCATGTTCAACTTTGAGCTTAACCATTCATATGACTTGTATGAGTAAAAGTAGAGCTAGGGTTGGGGTGACGGTTCGTTGTACCTTCGGGTTTGCCCATATTCTTACTTGTCGATCCATGGGGTCAGAGTCCTGGGGGATATGGGTAGATTCCTAGTACACGGGCTGTGGTGATCGGGTACATGGGATCCTACGAATATGATGGTATCCTAGGGTTGAGGGGTAGGCGGCTGGTGGTGACAGCCCTGTCTGTCCCTTGTACTCCCCCACATTTGGGTATTATGTAGGAGTCTTAAAGTCTCCTTAGCTTGCCGCATGTCGAAGGGGCACGTTGATGCCGCTGCTGGAGGGGCGTTCCTTTCCCTCACCGCCGATGGAGCCAAGGCTCTCATCGAGAAAATGGTGGCCAATCAAAGCTGGAGAGAGGAACAAAACCAACAAAAAGGCATGCATTTCATGAAGGAGGTGGATATGCTTGCCACAAAAAATAGACTTATTGTTATCAAAACTGAACGAGAGGGCCCATGAGAAGGAAACAATGAAGGCCACCGTTCAGGCCATAGATTCGCAAATGACTTGCAAAGTCTGTGGTGAGGTCGGACATTTGGGGAACAACTGCCCCGAAACCCATGAAGACGCTGCATACATCAACAACGGGTTCCAACAAGGTAACAATAACAGGTGGAACAATCAGTCCCGCCCACAAGGAGGTAATTCGAATTTTAACTCCAATTATAATTTGAATCAACCATCCTTGAAAGACCTAGTTTTAGGTCAAGCAAAAATCAATGAAAATCTTACTAAAAAGCTTTCTTATAATGATAAAATAATAGAAAATAGAAATTCAAAACTTGAAAGCTTATCCATCTCCGTTAAAAACCAATTGAGCTTTAATAAAATGATAGAAACTCAAATAGCTCAAATAGCTGCTGCCATACCTGTCAACAACACGGGGAAAATCCCGGGGCAACCCGAGAATTCCCCCGCGTTTGCTCATGCAGCTACAAACCAATGAGGAGGAATAGTCTTAATAATGGACTATAAATGTTGAGCCCTTGCCGAAGGTAAATCGGTAGCGATCTTTTAAAAATTTAAAAATTTTCAAATTTTCAAATTTTCAAATTCAAAATTTAAAATTTAGCTTCAAATAAAATTTTTAGAAAAATAAAATAAAAATCATTTTCTAATAGTATAGATTTTTCTATTATCATTTATTATTTTTAAAATATTTACAAAAATTCAAAATATAATAAAAGTTTTATGGAAAATCAAATTCGGGAGCAAGAATTTGAAACTGAGGGGAGCACCAGGTAGCCGTTGCAAGCAAGCGGCCAAAGGGGGGCTGCACCGGGCCCACCTGGCCTACCAAGCAACGCGCTGGCTACTGCTGCTCCAATGCCTAGGAGCCATTGCTCCCACCCCCTTTGCGCTGGTGCTTGGGTCTATAAAACCTGAGAGCTCGGGTGTGAGCCCTCACTCACATACCACTCTCCATTTTTTCACTCCCTCTCACTCTCACTTGCTCCACCATTCTACAAAAATATTTTCCACAAAGCTTGAGTGCAAGGAAACTCTGCAAAAAATACCTACACTCATCACCACCAAGCCAAGCTCGCGGGTTCTTCGATTTGTTTTCACTAACGTAACCCCGTTTGCAAGTTTTGTTGTTTTCTTTTCTGCCATGGGTTGGTTCGGGAGAAAGCTCACCGGCGCTTTCAAGAAGGTCCATGGGATCGAGCTCAAGTCGCTCCCGTGGTGGCTCAAGTGCGCGCTACACCAAACCCGAAGAGAGTTTGATGCATGAAGACGAGGAGACGGTGCCAATGGAGGAAGAAGAGCAAGAGCAAGAACAACCGAAGGAGGAAGACGACGATGATCCACACCTTGATTTGGAAGTAGCTCGGGAGACACAAGTGTACAACCTTATCAAAGATCGTGAGTTCATCCACACGTCCGGCGTATGACCCTGACCTTCTCCAAAAGATAGGTATGGACACCGAATTCGCCACCATCTGAAAAGCCGTTGGATGGGAGAATATTGCTCCCGTCGATGAGCATGGTTCTCGCTTATTAACTATTCAATTCTTATGCTCTTTGCAAGAAGTTGAGGGTGGGATTACTTTCCATGTTTTTGAAAAAGAATATTATCTTACATGGAGAAATCTCAGCTCTCACTTTGGCTTTAGTATAAAATGCTCAATTGACTTGGATCATGCTCTTAGAGGTTTCAATCATCATGAATTTTAGAGAATGATTTCTAGTCAAAACGTAGTTGGCAAGTTTCAACCTAGAAATATGAATATTCATCATCCTACTTTGAGGTTCATGCATCAGTGGATTGCCATGACTTTGTTTTCTAGGCAAGGACATAAGATTTGTTTATCATGCCGAATTGCAAATTCTCTATGCCATGCTTAAAAAGATTTAAATTGCTCCTGTGAAAGAAATATTTAAACATTGGTTAGAAACTTTTAAGGCCTCTACATCATCTCTTGCACATCCCTTGTGACTTGTGATTGCCACTGATATTGGTGCGTTGGATGGACAAGATGTGACATACATCTCTACTCCACGCATTGATATTGATGAGCACTACTTGATGTAAGGGCACCATTTTAAATATGATGATGCAGGGAACCTTGTATTTTTCTTTCTAGGGTATACAAATGAGATCCCGCTACCTAACTCGGGACTCTCTTTGTATAAATCTCCATCACTCACCTTCACTCTTATCGAACAAGAGGAAGCACGCAGGAGTTCTGTCTCTCATAGGGGAACAAGAAGCAGGGCTAGACGATGAAGCTGGCAGCTCTCAACAGCCACCGTCGACACCGACACCACTTGTGCCTCAGGCATTCCATACGGAGTGGTTCCTGGTCACATAGATGCCTGGGTATACCCCCAGGTATCAGTAGGGCTAGGAACACACTCCACAAACACATGAGGTCAGTGGATCAGGATGGCGTGAAGCCGATGACACGGCATGGGTGCACCACTCGTCTGACTCTGAGAGGCTACCACCACCCGTCCATCCATGATAGTCTACTTCAGACCGCTTGAGAGTTGGGCGACATCAACACTTGTCTCAGAGGATTGGAAATCCGCACAGGTGAAATTCAAAATACACTTAATACTCATGTGCAGGATATGAGGTAGTGGCACCTACAGCAGCAGCAACAATTCGTGGACATCAATGCGCTACTGAGGCAACAACAAGAAGCACAGGCGGCCTACTGGCGGTCCATGGGATACAATCCCAGACCATAGGCCTAGACCTAGCTTGGGGGATGACCCCCGCAGAGGTACCTTGTATCTTTTAATTTTCGTAATTTATTTTTCTGCATTTATTATTTACTAGCATATAAAAAATCTGAAAAATTAAAGAGTAAAATGCATCAAAGGTCCATTAATTTTTGAGGGGTGTCATCTAAGTCCATCAACTATCAAACTGTATTTTTGGATCCTTAAACTTTTAAATTAGTTCACCAGAGGTCCATACCCTTGGTTTATGTTTGTATTTTCCAGAAACCTCCAATCTATTTCTTTTTCTTTCACACGCTTACCCCCTCTTTGTCTTCTAAGCGCAAGGCGTGTCCATTTGGGTGCTTTGGAATGTGTGCTTCATCTTGTTTAGCATCCTGCTCGACGTGACCTTCGGCCTGCTGGACCTCCACGAGGAGCACATTGTGCACATCGACGCTGTCACGAAGCGCGTGTGGCTCGCGGCCGGCGTGTGCATGGATGACGACTACCTCTTGTTCCTTCGCCCATTCTTCTGGCAGCACTAGCGCCATGCACTTGCCATCCACCGCAAGTAGATCGACACTCTGCTCCGCTCATCAACGTACAGGTGCCGCGCCATCCTCTAGGCCTTTGTCAAGGAGTTCCTCTAGAAACACCCGCCACGTACTTCTCTCTCACCCATGCAAGCTCGCCGGTTACGACGTGGCCGAATCTGGACATCTTCCTCCTGACCATCTCCGAGGATCCAAAGTTGTGGGTGTGGCCAATGGAGTTCGACCCGTACAGGTTCATGTCCAGCGGCAAGACGGTGGACATGATGGGGGTCGGCAGGGATCTGGATGATCCAGCTCGGCATGGGGTATGCGGAGAATCTGCCCCAGACTTGCCATGCCATGGGGACAACGCACATCGCCCTGATGGTGGCGTAGATGGTGCAGGCGTTCGAGTGGAGCGGGCACCCATCGCAGCCGCCACTAGACTTCAAGGACAAGATGGAGTTCACGATGGTGATGGATCGGCCGCTGCTCGCCACGGTGAAGCCCCGAAACCTCTCGTTCTGATCGAACGCGTGCATGGGAACAGGGTGCGTGCGCTTGCGTTTGCCGTTTGCCGTTTGCGCATGATGTCCAGCTAGTGTGGCACTATGGCAGTACCGACATCGTTCGTACGTGTGCACATGCATGGCCATGGCCATGGGCCAGGGCTGCATGCTGCTGCCCTGATTTAGTTCAGGACGCAAGCAAGTTGCCATGGGCACTAGCTAGCTACTACTCTCCTGATTCATAGTCGTTCATGAGCTGTTAGCGCCTCCATTGTATGACCATAGACGCCTCCTACTGCTATACTTATAAGGACTTCAAGGTCTCCAACATCTGCTCCATCATGGACTAGAGGCTGGTGGGCCACTACTCGGTGAAGGGCGCGCGCCGTGATGAAGGTGGTGTTGCACTGCACGGCGTAGCAGCCATGGCCATCGTAGATGTGCTGGAGCGGCTGTAGGGGTAAATGTGTGAATGAAAAGGAAATGTAGGGAGTTTTCTACAAAATACAAATATAAAAGAAGGTGTATGGACATCTAGTGAACCACTTAAAAAGTTTAAGGATCCAAAACTATAGTTTGAGAGTTGATGAACCTAAATGACACCTCTAAAAACTTAATGGACCTTAGGTGCATTTTACTCAAAATTAAAAATACCAAAAAAATAGAAAATGATAAAAATACCAAAATATATGAATTCCGCTCTCAAATGTGTTAAATGAATGTTTAGTTTCTCCTTAATTGAAATGATGAATAGTTGCTCTGTCTATAATTTATCTGTGACTAGGTTATAACTTAATATTCCCTATAGTTTAAGTTTGTTGGCTAAAAAATGTCACATCTTAAACCTTGAAAATTGTGGGTTGCAGATGCATGCTCCTTTCTAAGTAGTTGCGAGATATGATATGGTACAAATAGAATTTGCTATGAGTTCGTTCTAAAAGAGACTTGACATCCAGATATTTTTATTTTAAAAATGCTAAAATCTAAAGTTTCTCAATGATTATGAAATGCCTACCAAGGCCATATGACATTATTCCAATTCAAAACCCTAGTCATATGCTACTTGTTTGATCATTGAGCTCTGTTAAATTGATGTGACCCTTGTTGAGATTCTTATCATGCGCTCATGATCAAGACACACGTACACATACAAATAAATAGCTAACTCTTACACTAAGAGTTACGCACAACATGCTTATTCCGTCCACCAAATAAATACTCCATTCACTTATCATATGTCTCTCTCTCAGAAATTTTCATATGCCAAAAAGAAAGAAATGGGCTATGCTAAAAAAAAGAAAGAAAAATGTACGTGCAAAAAGGCATGAGAGAGAAAAAATGCATGTCAAAGAGCATGAAGAAAAGAAAAGAAAAAGAAAAGAAAGAAATAAAGATAGCCCATACTTTCAAATAAAAGGCATTCATTCAAAAAACGAGAGAGATTCATGACTCAAGGAGTTTCAAAAATATTTAGAATTAGGATATTATGAAAATTCCACACACTTGCCCGTCTTGATTAAAGTGTATGACTTGCATCTCCTTGAGGTCCGGTCTTTGACTTAGCAAAATATATGATGCAAGTATGCCCCACTTTCATACCTACCCAAAACTCCCCTAAAAGCCTTTAGTGGTAGGATATGAAAAGAAGGCAAAATTTCAAATGCCATGGTGAGGATTCATACACATTGAGGAACTTACATTTATTTTTACAAAATTCATAAAACCTCCGGATAGATGGTTAATCAAAGAATGAATGATTAGTGATTCTATTATAACTGTTCTATTTTGCAACCACCTAAGAACTTGGAAAAGCTATATGCCCCACAAGAATCAAGGTAAAGGGTGGATAAAAATGCGAACTTATTTGAATTACGGAAGAATACATTGTTATAGACATGTCACTTATGAATTGTATCGACATAGTAGTAGCTTCTGATCAACAACTAAGTACTTAGCTATTTGCTCTAGACGAGCAAAGGTTAAGCTTAGAGGATTTGTTGGCAGTCACAAACTGACAACATTCGACCTCCAATTATTATCCAAAACAGGAGAAATAAGCATACTTTTGACACATATGCATATACTATTGACCTAGTTCCACTTGTATTGGAGAAAACATGGTTGGCAGGAATCAAATTCGAATACAAGTGGAAAACATATAAAACCAAGCAAAAAGGCGCTAGAGCAGAAAGCGTAATGCTGACATACTGCAGAGGAAATAAGAAGAGAAGCCCACCTACATAGCTTACCTGGGCAGAACACCACCGTGGACAAGGTCCAGGCCCATCCAGGAACCGACCAGGCTGAAGGCGGTCATGAGGCAAGCCCATCAGGGTGTGGGCGCACCCCCACCGCCTCCTATCAGGCCCCACTATTCTATGGTGGTTGCATGCCGCCATGTAGAGGTGGTCCATGGTGGTTTTCTAATTTACCTGCACAAAACTGACCACATTTCAATATAAAATAGAGGGTAGAGCTCACCTTTCAACACACCTCATTTGGAGCCTCACACCTCACCTCTCTACTTGTAATCTTTAGTTCTTAGTATTAGTTTGGAGCTAGCAAGAGCTATCAAGGAGGGCTTGGCTCCTTGGAAGAAAAGAGAGAAAGCTTGGTATGAATACAACGAGAATTTCTTCCATAGTCATGCTCTCATATCATTTATATAGTTGTGCTATAGAAATAGAGTATAGTTTTCATGTTATAATCATGATATACGAACTAGCATATAGCTTGTGTGTTATGATCTTAACATGTTCAACTTTGAGCTTAACCTTTCATATGACTTGTATGAGTAGAAGTAGATCTAGGGTTGGGGTGACGGTTTGTTGTAGCTTTGGGTTTGCCCTTATTCTTACTTATTGATCCGTAGGGTCAGAAGTCCCGGGGGGAATATGGGTAGATTCCTTGTACACGGGCATGGTGCTTGGGTACACGGGATCCTACGAATATGATGGTATCCCATGGTTGAGGGGTAGGCAGCAGGTGGTGATAGCCCTATCCGTCCCTTGTACTCCCCCATGTTTGGGTATTGTGTAGGAGTCTTAAAGTCTCCCTGGCTTGCTGGCAGAAAAGGGCCCGAAGATCTCCCCATCCATCCTAAACTTAGTTTTAACTCTAGTCATGTAGTTGATATGATCATTAACTATTCTTTTGCATGGCTATATTAGAACATGCCGGCTCCACGTAGGAATATTCTTTTATTCTTTATTTTCCTTTTATCCTTGAGGTTGGCCCATATGTGTGTCCACTATCCTTAAACTACCGATTTTACCCCTATCATGAACTATGGTCCACTATGCAAGTATGAAATCATGTTTATGTCTATGCTAGACTTGGTATACCATGCCCTCCTTTGGGAAAATATAAATAACGGTACCTGAATACTTCTGGGTGAAATGCTACAACGATAGCTCCGTACGCTTGCGGATAATGTCTATAATCTATTAAGGACTATCGTAGTTGGTGTTTCTTAGCGGTGTTGCTAAGATTAACTCAATCTTAGTAATGGTGTTGAGAAATATCAACAGGCATTTCTAGCGCTGTTACCAGTGACGGACTTAAAACCTCCTCACTTGGTGATTGCATTAAGAAATGCCAACAGTTATGATAATTATATGATAAACTAGATATGGTTACTATTGTGATGCTTATTAATCAAGTGATTACTATAGAATAGGTGAAAACCTAGCTATAATAGCTTCACTGAACTTGATGCTAAAACTTGACTAAAATGTTGAAAGTAAGGACTCATGATAGTAATGCTCTTTTTACAAAGTTATGCTATCAAACTAGCTCCACCAAATAAGACATGCATATCCTTGAGAGTCTTTTTATTTCTCTCCTATTGGGTAAGTCTAGCTAAGTACATTTTAGTACTCAGGGTTTATCCCACCATGTTGCAGGTGAAGTTCTCGACTTGCTGAAGATGGTGGCTAACCGCCGGTGGGCTCGGTGACTATATTTATTCTTCATCTGCATGCTTTTGTTGGAGGATGTCATTTGAGCTAGCAGTGTATTTCAACTTATATGTTATTATAATCATTTCAAAGTTATGTTGTTTCTTCTAATTGGATTTGAACTCAGTATGTATTATTTATTTGTGAACTCAATTATAATATTATTTCTACTGCAAACTCCGTGTATGTGATGCATATTTGCTTAAAATATTACAATCGTGGTTGTGATGTGGATTTACCGAGATCCTTCATGACACTTGGTGGACTACCTGATTTATATAAGTGAAAGTGTGTGCATGTTAACCTATTAAGCGGGGGTAGCCATACTTGATATTGTATAAATTGGGCGGTTTTGTCACAGCGGCCACCGGCCATTTCACCCCACTAGTAACCACCACCGCGGTAGTGGCCTGATGGCCACTCAGCCACCCTCAGTGGCCATGGTGGCACACCCACGGCCCCTCACTGCACCCCCAGCCCATAATGGCCGAGGCCTCCCCTTTCTTACCCCTTCCCTAGTTATGCATTCCACCACCACAGTCCCTCAGTTGTCGTCCCCGGTAGCTTGCCATCATCGTGGTGTCATCGCCGAGCTTTTGAAGGTGAAGGTGCACCCACTTGGAGCAACCCCATGACCTTTCCTTATGTTTTGCTTGAGCAAAAGCTCATCGAAGCTCTCTTTCTCTCTCTATAGATCCCTGTTGTCATTGCCCTCGTTGTGGTGACCCTCACCGCCATTGTCGTGGCCTCAGTTGTGTTCACCGTCGTGCTCGTGTTCTGCCAGTGCATTCCCCTTCGTGAGCCGAGGCTGGGAGCGCTACATCGGCTGCTCAATGGTGAGCTTGGGCCCAGCCCCATGGCATGCCACCGAGTGACCCCGTCATTGACCCACAGTGGACTGGTGGACCAAGCCCATAGGCATGGTCCACGACCGCGCCCATGGACCCGCCTAGTTGAGTCATGACACGTGGCCGCGTGCCAGCGCCCAGTCGACCGCTGCCGCCCCTTTTGTGAAAATACCCCTTGGGTTTCCTAGGAATCTACCCACCGTCCACTATAGTTCAAAAACCTTTAGAATTAGGTACTTTTTTAGTAGTTTAGACCCTGCTCTCTTTGGTATTTGGACCTGAGATCCAGAGAGCCAGCTTTTGCTCTAAAACCCCCTTTTTTAAATTTAATCATGTTGTAGGCCTCGACTTTAGTGTATAGGCCCTTAGAAAAATATATTTAATTGTAGAAATGTCTCTAAAAATGGTTTTGTTCATAACTTTCTCATTTTAGGTCTGATTAGAGTGATTTTTGCGCTCATGTGTTCATATAAACATGTAGATTAGTTTTATTAGTTTTCTCTATATGTTTTTAATGCATGGTGTAATGTTCTAATAGAAATATATCTTTCTTGCATGTGATGATTGTCTGGATACCTGGTTTGGTGCTGATCTTGCGTATATAAGGTGAGGTGATCGAGGAGCAAGAGTTTGAGGAGTAGTACCAGGGTCAAGCTTGTGACTAAGGCAAGTATAGCCTATGGTTTCCTTGTTACCTAGCAATTTTTAATCACTTTATACATATGCATGAGTCTAAATTTGATATACTCTAAGGACGTGCCTAGAAATACTTGATCTATATTTCTTGTTACCTATGGGGGGGTTTGCGTAATAGAAGGATAAGTTTTGCTATGCTCAACAATGTTATGTTAATTTGACTAATGGATATATGTAACCATGACTAAAAGATGCTTTTTAGCAACTTTGGCAAGAAGGGGGCTAGAGCATGGGTCTTTTATGCTTTAGTTGCTCTCCGTAAGGATTTACACTTAAAGCGGCCACCCAGGAGGTCCGTACAACCTTGGGGACCACATGGCTCTGATTGTAGCTATATAACTAGTTTTCTCTAGCTCGTTAGTGGTTACCGAAAGGCGCAAGAGGGGGACTAGGTTGAAGAATGGCTTCTTGTTCTTTTCCCATGATGCCTATTATTGGTGGGGATGTTGCCAAGTTAGGTCCAATCATGGGGAACACAATAGTCTAGGGACTCCTTTGCTTTTAATGTCACTTGGGTCGCGGAGAAGCTTCAGGGCCAATAACCTAGAATTTTCACCGAGGCAATTTTACAAAAGACAATTTTAGGCTTTAAAATGGGGACAAGTCCGACAACGCTTCATTCTAAGTCCGCTAGACGAAGTTAGTACCATTCTACATAACACAATCATGTCTTCGAGATTTTGTACCTTTGCCCTTTTCCCCAGTGACGCCCATTGTTGGTGAGGATGTTGCGAAGTTAGGTCCGATCATGGGGAACATAATGGTCTAAGGACTCCTCCACTTTTTACATCGCTCGGGTCCCAAAGAAGCTTTAGTGCCCGTAGCCTACAATTTTTCACTGAGGTAATTTTAGAAAAGACACCTTTAGACTTTGAAATGGGAACAAGACCGACAGTGCTTGATTCTGAGTCCGCTGGATGAAGTTAGCACCATTCTACATAACACAGTCACATCTTTGAGATTTTATAGCTTTGTCCTTTTCCCCATGGCACCCATTGTTGGTGAGGATGTGGCGATGTTACGTCCAATCACGAGGAACATAATGGTCTATGGACCCCTCTGCTTTTTATGTCGCACGAGTTCCGGAGAAGCTTTAGGGCCCGAAGTCTAGAATTTTTCCCCGAGGCAATTTTAGAAAAGACACTTCTAGACTTCAAAATTGGTGTTTATATTGGGTAAAAATTAATACATGCTCTTTTTTATGAGTTTTTGTTCCTAGGGTGTAGAATTTGGAGTCCTCTTTCCAACAAGACTGATAGTGCTTGATTCTGAGTCCGCTAGACGAAGTTAGCACCATTCTAGACAACATAGTCACGTCTTCGAGATTTTCTAGCTTTGTCCTTTTTCCCGTGATGCCCATTGTTGGTGAGGATGTATGTTGCCAAGTTAGGTCCAATCATGGGAAACACAATGGTCTTGGGACTCCTCCGCTTTTTACATCGTTAGGTCCCAGAGAAGCTTCAGGGCCCGTAGCCTAGAATTTTTCACCGAGGCAATTTTGGAAAGACACTTTTAGACTTTGAAATGGGAACAAGATCGACATCGCTTGATTCTGAGTCAGCTGGATAAAGTCAGCACCATTCTACAGAACACAATCATGTCTTTGAGATTTTATAGCTTTGTCCTTTTCCCCATGACGCCCATTGTTGGTGAGGATGTTGCAAAGTTAGGTCCATTAGCGAGGAACACAATGGTCTAGGCACTCCTCTATTTTTTACGTCGCTCAAGTCCTAGAGAAGCTTTAGGCGCATAGTATAGAATTTTTCCTCAAGATGATTTTAGAAATGACACTTTTAGACTTCCAAATGGGTTATTTTATTGGGTGAAAAAAAATACATGCTCCTATTTTTGAGTTTTTGTTCCTAGGGTGTAGGATTTGGAGTCATCTTTCCAACAAGACCGACAGCACTTGATTCTAAGTTCGTTGGACGAAGTTAGAAGCGTTCTACAGAACACAGTCACATCTTCAAGATTTTCTAGCTTTGTCCTTTTCCCCATGATGCCCATTGTTGGTGAGGATGTTGCGAAGTTAGGTCCGATCATGGGGAACATAATGGTCTAGGGATTCCTCTATTTTTTATGTCGCACGGGTCCCAGAGAAGCATCAGGGCCCGTAGTCCAGAATTTTTGCCCGAGGCAATTTTAGAAAAGACACTTTTAGACTTTAAAATTGGTGTTTTTATTGGGTAAAAAATAATACTTGCTCCTGTTGTTGAGTTTTTGTTCCTAGGGTGTAGGATTTGAAGTCATCTTTCCAACAAGACCGACAGCGCTTGATTCTGAATCTGCTGGACGAAGTTAGCACTGTTCTACAAAACACAGTCATGTCTTCGAGATTTTGCAACTTTGTCTTTTTCCCCGTGATGTCCATTGTTGGTGATAATGTTGCAAGGTTAGGTTCGATCACGGGGAACACAATGGTCTAGGGACTCCTCTGCTTTTTACGTTGCTCGGGTCCCGAAGATGCTTCAGGGGCGCAGTCTAGAATTTTCCCCTAAGTCGGTTTTAGAAAAGACACTTTTAGACTTTGAAATGGGTGTTTTTATTGGGTAAAAAATAATACATGCTCCTGTTCTTGAGTTTTTGTTCTTATGGTGTAGGGTTTGGAGTCATCTTTCCAACAAGACCGATAGCGCTTGATTCTGAGTCCATTGGATGAAGTTAGCACTGTTCTATAGAACATAGTCACGTCTTCGAGATTTTGTAGCTTTAACCTTTTCCCCATGACGCCCATTATTGGTGAGGATGTTGCGAGGTTAGGTCCGGTCATGGGGAACACAATGGTCTAGGACTCCTCCACTTTTTACGTCGCTCGGGTCCCGTAGAAGATTCAGGGTCCACAATCTAGAATTTTTCCCCGAGGTGATTTTAGAAAAGACACTTTTAGACTTTGAAATGGGTGTTTTTATTAGGTAAAAAAATAATACATGCTCTTGTTTTTGAGTTTTTGTTCCTATGGTGTAGGGTTTGGAGCCCTCTTTCTAACGAGACCGACAACGCTTGATTCTGAGTTCGCTGGATGAAGTTACAAGCATTCTACAGAACATAGTCATGTCTTCGAGATTTTCTAGCTTTGTCCTTTTCCCCATGATGCCCATTGTTGGTGACGATGTTTTGAAGTTAGGTCCGATCATGGGGAACACAATGGTCTAGGGACTCCTCTATTTTTACGTCGCACGGGTCTCGGAGAAGCTTCATGGCCCATTGTCTAGAATTTTTCCCCGAGATGATTTTAGAAAAGACACTTTTAGACTTCAAAATGGGAGTTTTTATTGGGTAAAAAATAATACATGCTCCTGTTTTTGAGTTTTTGTTCCTAGGGTATAGGATTTGGAGTCATGTTTCCAACCAGACCGACAGCGCTTGAATCAAAATCCGCTGGACGAAGTTAGCACCGTTCTATAGAAAAATAGTCACATCTTCAAGATTTTGTAGCTTTGTCTTTTTCCCATGATGCCCATTGTTGGTGAGAATGTTGCAAGGTTAGGTTCGATCATGGGGAGCACAATGGTCTAGGACTCCACTTTTTACGTCGCTCGGGTCCCGAAGAAGCTTTAGGCCCCACAGGTCTAGAATTTTTCCCCGGGGCGATTTTAGAAAAGTCACTTTTAGACTTTGAAATGAGTGTTTTTATTGGGTAAAAAATAATGCCCGCTCCTATTTTTGAGTTTTTGTTCCTATGGTGTAGGGTTTGGAGTCCTCTTTCCAACAAGACCAAGAGCGCTTGATTCTGAGTCTGTTGGACGAAGTTACCACCGTTCTACAGAACACAGTCACGTCTTTGAGATTTTGTAGCTTTGTCCTTTTCCCCATGATGCCCATTATTGGTGAGGATGTTGCGAGGTGAGGTTCGATCGTTTGGAATAGAATGGTCTAAGGACTCCTCCATTTTTCCATCGCTCGGGTCAAGTTGAAGCTTCAGGGCCCGCAGCCTAGAATTTTTCCTCGAGGCGATTTTTGAAAAGACACTTTTAGTCTTCCGAATGGGTGTTTTTATTGGGTAAAAAATAATATATGATCCTATTGTTGAGTTTTTGTTCCTAGAGTGTAGGATTTGAAGTCATCTTTCCAACAAGACCGACAACGCTTGATTTTGAATCTGCTGGACGAAGTTAGCACCGTTCTACAGAACACAGTCATGTCTTCAAGATTTTGTAGCTTTGTCTTTTTCCCTATGATGCCTATTGTTGGTGAGAATGTTGCGAGGTTAGGTCCAATCGCGGGGAACACAATGGTCTAGGGACTCCTCCACTTTTTATGTGGCTCGGGTCCTGGAGAAGCTTCAGGGCCCGCAGTCTAGAATTTTCCCCGAGGCAATTTTAGAAAAGAGACTTTTAGACTTTGAAATGGGTGTTTCTATTGGGTAAAATATAATACATGCTCCTATTTTTGAGTTTTTGTTCTTATGGTGTAGTGTTTGGGTTCCTCTTTCCAACAAGACTGATAGCGCTTGATTCTGAGTCCGTTGGACGAAGTTAGCACCGTTCTACAGAACACAGTCACGTCTTCGAGATTTTATAGCTTTGACCTTTTCCCCATGACGCCCATTGTTGGTGATGATGTTGCAAGGATAGGTTTGATCAGTGGGGAACATAATGGTCTTGGGACTCCTCCATTTTTACGTCACTCGGGTCCCTGGAGAAGCTTTAGGGCTTGTAGCCTAGAATGTTTCCCCAAGGCGATTTTAGAAAAGACACTTTTAGACTTTGAAATGGGAACAAGACTGACAGCGCTTGACTTTGAGTCTGCTGGACAAAGTCAGCACTGTTCTACATAACACAGTCATGTCTTCGAGATTTTGTAGCTTTGTCCTTTTCCTCGAGATGCCCATTGTTGGTGAGGATGTTGCATAGTTAGGTCCGTTCACGAGGAACACAATGGACTAGGCACTCCTCTGCTTTTTATGTCGCTCGGGTCTCGGAGAAGCTTCAGGGCCCGCAGTCTAGAATTTTTCCCTAAGGTGATTTTAGAAAAGACACTGCTAGACATCCAAATGGGTGTTTTTATTGGGTAAAAAAATAATACATGCTCGTATTTTTTAGTTTTCGTTCCTAGTGTGTAGGATTTGGAGTTATCTTTCGAACAAGACCGACAGCGCTTGATTTTGAATCCACTAGACGAAGTTAGCACCGTTCTACTAAACACAGTCATGTCTTGGAGATTTTGTAGCTTTGTCTTTTTCTCCATGACGCCCATTGTTAGTGAGAATGTTGCGAGGTTAGGTTCGATCGCGGGGAACACAATGGTTTAGGTACTCCTCCGCTTTTTACGTCGCACGGATCCTGGAGAAGCTTCAGGGTCCACAATGTAGAATTTTTGCCTGAGGTGATTTTAGAAAAGACACTTTTAGACTTTGAAATGGGTGTTTTTATCAGGTTAAAAAATAATACATGCTCCTATTTTTGAGTTTTTGTTCCTATGGTGTAGGGTTTGGAGTCCCCTTTCCAACAGGACCGATAGTGCTTGATTTTGAGTCCATTGGATGTAGTTAGCACCATTCTACAGAACATAGTCATGTCTTCGAGATTTTGTAGCTTTGTCCTTTTCCCTGTGACACCCATGGTTGGTGAGGATGTTGCGAGGTTAGGTCCGATCGTGGGGAACACAATGGTCTAGGGACTCCTACATTTTTACGTCGCTCGGGTCCCGGAGAAGCTTCGGCGCTCGTAGCCTAAATTTTTTCCCCAAGGCGATTTTAGAAAAGACACTTTTAGACTTTTAAATGGGAACAAGACCAACATCACTTGTTTCTGAGTCCGCTGGACCAAGTCAGCACCGTTCTACATAACACAATCATGTCTTCAAGATTTCATAGCATTGTCCTTTTCCCCAAGACGCCCATTGTTGGCGAGGATGTTGCGAAGTTAGGTCCATTTGTGATGAACACAATGGTCTAGGCACTTGTCCGCTTTTTATGTCACTCGGGTCCCAGAGAAGCTTCAGGGTCTGTAATCTAGAATTTTTCCCCAAGGCGATTTTACAAAAGACACTTTTAGACTTCCAAATGGGTGTTTTTATTGGGTAAAAAATAATACATGCTATTGTTTTTGAGTTTTTGTTCCTAAGGTGTAGGATTTGGAGTCATCTTTCCAACAAGACCGACAACACTTGATTCTGAATCCGCTGGATGAAGTTACCACCGTTCTACTGAACACAGTCACGTCTTTAAGATTTTGTAGTTTTGTCTTTTTCTCCGTGATGCCCATTGTTGGTGAGAATGTTGCGAGGTTAGGTACGATCATGGGGAACACAATGGTCTAGGGACTACTCCACTTTTTACGTTGCGCGGCCCGGAGAAGCTTCAGGGCCCGTAGTCTAGAATCCCCCCCCCACGTGATTTTAGAAAAGACACTTTTAGACTTCGAAATGGGTGTTTTATTTGGTAAAAAATAATACAAGCTCCTGCTTTTGAGTTTTTGCTCCTATGGTGTAGGGTTTGGAGTCCTCTTTCCAACAAGACCGATAGCGCTTCATTCGAAGTTCGTTGAACGAAGTTAGCACCGTTCTACAGAACATAGTCATGTCTTTGAGATTTTGTAGCTTTGTCCTTTTGCCCATGATGCCCATTGTTGGTGAGGATTTTGCGAATTTAGGTCCGATCATGAGGAACACAATGGTCTAGGCACTCCTCCGCTTTTTACGTCGCTCGGGTCTCGGAGAAGCTTCAGGGCCCGCAGTCTAGAATTTTCCCCGAGGCCATTTTGAAAAAGCCACTTTGAGACTTCGAAATGGGTGTTTTTATTGGGTAATAAAATAATACATGCTCCTATTTTTGAGTTTTTGTTCCTAGGTTATAGGATTTAGAGTCCATTAGATTTGACCTCCAAAATGGATTCGCCTTAGCTCACTAATCATGGTGCTCGCCGTGGTTCATCACGTTCATAGCCCAGTCACCAGGAATACCGATGTTGTCGCCATCGTGCTAAGGTTACCACGCCGTCGTCTGTGTCGCCGTGTGTCTTCATCGTGTTTTGGCCAGACCTCGACCCCCACCAACTATGATAACCACGTCACTCGAACCGCCTCGTCACGCTGAACCCATAGGTATGCACATTGGCCACCGGCGACCACCCTATCACCAGGAATGCCAAACCCTAGCCATAGTCACCCATGTTCCTATGAAACCACCTTATGGCCCCACTAGTCAGCGACTGTGACAGAACCGCCCAATTTATACAAGATCAAGTACGGTTGTCCACGCTAACACGTTGACACACCCATACTTTCACTCATATAAACCCGGTAGTCCGCCGAGTGTCCCGAAAGACCTCGGTAAATCAACATCACAACCAAGATCGCGTGATTAAACAAATACACATCACATACATCGAGTTGCAGCGGAAATAATATTACAAAGGGGTTAACAAATAATAGTACAAGTTTGGGTTTCAAAACCGCTTAGTGAAAACAACATAGCTTTCAAATGATTACATTAATATAAGTTCCAAATATAGTGCTAGCATAAGTGACATCATCCGACAAAAGCATATAGATGAGAAGTAAGTATAGAATCACCGAGCCCACCGGTGGTTAGCCACCATCATCAACAGGTCGAGAACATCACCTGCAACAAGGTGGGATAAACCCTGAGTACGAGAATGTACTCAGCCAGACTTACCCGTCGTAAACCAGAAATAAAGTGACACCAAGGATTATGCATGGCTTTCTTTAGGGGGGGCTAGCTGACTTGTTTGCGAAAAGCATAAGCTATCATGAAGAAACCATTTTAAGTACTTTGCATCATCTTTATTATGACCTATCCATCTAGGTAAGCACCTATACTATAGCAATCACTTTATTAACCAATAACATCCAGTTACCAATTTAGATTTAGCATATCCCATATCATCCAGATAACCATCATTGTTCCATAATAATTACTACGATGTAGTAACTCGAGTCAAGTGCTCACTATCCAGGAGCGATGGCGATTCGAATCGATTCCTAACCAGCTGGTGATTTATTCCTTACACAAACCTCACTCACCCGCTAAAGTGAGATATTGATCACCGAGTCAACTTTCCAGGAATCATGAGTTTACCAGGAACCACATGTACCCGGGGGCCGACCGACTGCACTTTGGTCTTATCATCTCGCCCCCGTGTCCTACCACACCTGCTCCGGCACAGTGCGCTGCGGGCAATCTACTCGGCCCAAAAAATCTCCCAGCTTCGCGGTCGGAAGGTACTTTATCCGGCCAGCTAAATGTAAGGCATGCGTTCAACATGACTCGAGGCCCAACAACGGTCGGTCCTTAATCGACACAGACGGAAACTAACAGCACCCCAGAACCCTGTCTGGTTGCCTCCAACTTTTTCCGTCCGGTCTCCAATTATCCATCACACATGGTTAATTCCAGGATATCATTCTTTCCATAGCTAAATTCTTCCAGTAACCACCTATAAATATAGGTGACCGGATATCACCGATCGCTACCGGTCTAAGCAAGGCTAAGCAGTTATTCGATCCTGACCTAATAGGGTAAAAAGGTAATAAGGTAGGCAAGGATAGTAATAAATGCATCAACAGTTTCAATCAACTCCTACCACTTAATGCAACAATATATAACTCATATATAGAAAGAATTGCTTTTATAAATTAGGAGACTTATAATGCTCCGGGGCTTGCCTGGGATCCGATACAAGTCAGTTCAGTTAGGTTGCACCGTCCTGGTGAAATCTCAGGTCCTAGCACTTGCATTCAGGGGTTCTTCCATCTTCTGGACAGCCCACCGTTACACCATCGTCTGTCTCCACATCATGCGCTCCACGTCCACGTGCTGTACCTAGCGTACCTAGGATGAGATGCATAGATGCAGATGCATGAACATAAAGAATACACATGAAGGAATGCAACAAGCATACTAAACAAGCATACTAAACACTATACACACATAAGCATGTCATACAACCAGCTAGCTATACATGATCAAGTACTTCACAATTTAGCAAAACATTTTAGGCCTGCTACCTTAACTCTAGGTGTCCAAGATAACCATTTGCAATCATACAAACAAGAGCAAGTAGAAGCAAACAATTCTAGATACAAGCAGATTTGGACAGCAGCAAACAGTCACTTGTTTCAAACATAACTTAAGCTACAAACATCCCACAAGGATGATCTAAGACTTTATGAAAATCCATAGAAATTGTCTACAAGATTGATGTTTACATAAAAAGCTAATTACAAAGTTAAACAGGTCAAACATGTAGATGTTTCAGACCTGTCCAGACATGGACATAAAACTGATTGCAACTTCAGAGAAGCATAACTGAAGTTACACAAATCCAAATGACTTGCAAGAAGACATTCTGGAAATCTTATGAAATTGTCTACAATGCATATTTAAACCTATCAGCATGATTCCAAAGTTAACAAGGTTAAACAGGCACATTTATCAAGGCTGGTCCAGAAATTCCAGAAAGCTACAATTTCTGAAGACCAACTTAGAACAGTCATAACTCACAAACTACTTGGCCACCTGCCATGAAAATTTAACACAAGATAGTTAGGTGAGTTATCTATAACTTTCTTATTATCATCTTAAGATGATTCTACAGTTAAAAGGGTCAATTAATCCAATAATTGCATCTCTGTCCAAAACATAGACAGAAACTGACATGCCACTTTAAACAGCTATAAATGGAGTTATACATATCCAATAAATGTGGTTCTAGACTTTTTAGAAAGATTATCAAATTATAAACAACTTTGTTGTAAACACCTAAAGCAAATTCTACTATTAAGAAGGCCCCACAGTACCAACAAGGTAACCCTGTCAGAGTTTGGGCATAAACAGCCACTGATATTTAAGCAAGTATAACTCAAGATTTACTTAACCAAAAATCATGATATTTAGCTTTTTGAAAAGCTTAATAAAAGTACTACAACTCATGTATTATCACAAAGTCATGATTCATAACCTAACTAGACCAATTAATTTACTCTGGTAGGCCTATTTAGAATAGGGGTAAGGCAATACATGCAAATTGTTATTTTTATAACTCTTAAAATATAAATCCTACACTTCTGAAATTTTTACCAGACAACAACAATAACCTTATGAGTACTCCATAAAAATTTCACATTTATTTGAGTAAAATAACTGTAGTTATAAAAAGAACAAGACATGACTAGCATTAAGAACCTAACTTCCTAAATCTATTTTTACAGCTAAACCTTTAAAGTAAAACATGTAATATTATAGATCTAGTGCATAGAGAATTTCACAAGGATTCCAAAAAGTCCTCATTTGCTATTTTACGGATTTCCTATGAATTACTATGATTTTCTAAACTTTCAGCCGATTTAAAACAAATAGGTCCCTCGAGGTACTATTCACTGGAGTCAATGACAATGCAGTTAGGCCCTTGACCTGCGTCGAATTTGAGTCCGAGGCCCCTGGTCGCAGAACACAGCAGGGGAGCATGTCGGACTTGCTGTTGCCGGCCGAAGGAGGCTCGGCGGCGGCGGGGGATGGGTGCTGCAGCTGCGCCGGGCTCGCGCGCGCCCGTGGGCGTCCTTGGCACGGCCGGAGGTGGCTCGTGGCTGCCTGGCCACGCGCACCGGCGGCGCTGCCCATGGCGGCTTACCGGCGACGGTGCTCCGGTGGTTTTCGCCTCAGCGGAGGTGCGCCGGTCGTAGAGGAGGAAGAGGCGGAGGTGGTGGTTCGTGTGGTTGGTCATGAGGGGGCTCGGAAACTAGGGAACGGCAGCGACGGCGAGCTCGGCCCGCCGGCCATGGCGGACGCATGTCCTGCCGCGGAGCGGAGCGAGGAGAGCGCGCGAGGGAGCGAGCAGGGAGTGGAGAAGGGGATGGAGAGCTCGGCCGGGGCTCTGGTTATCCGCATCGGGCGCAGGGGCACGCGGCATGGAGGTGGGGGCGCTGCTCGCGCATGGTGGCCACGTCCACGAACAGGTGCCGCCCGTTGAGGCATTTCACCGAGCACGTGGCGGGCAGCGACGTGGGCAAGGTGGAACACCGTTTTGGGCTGCTTCCAGGCCGAATTAGACATTGGGCCATAAACGAAATTTGTTCACCTCGGCCTGCTCTACGTTTCTTATTTAAGGTGCCCGGCCATTTGAGCTTTGTAACAGCGGATAATTAAGCTCCAAGATGATAGTGTCAATATGTTAACAGCGATCACGGAAACTCGATCAAACTTAGTGCAACCTTTTGCATCCTCTTCTCCATAACATAACCTTGAACTTTTATTTTTGGACTAACTCAAGTTGCTTAACAAAATTTGGAGAACGCGGGATGTCAACGTCGATGTCCGTGAAATCCGGACTGCAAACACGGTCGGGTTGATTTCAGCTTTTTCTCTTATACTTTGAGCACTGTTTTGATCTATTTCGAAGCTAAATCATGACTTGGTCCTTTAACAAAGTTTGTTATACTCAAACTTTTCTTCAACTTTCATTTTTGGTCAAACCTCATATCTGGTCCAGAAGTCAACTTTATTTCTCGGTCAACGCAAAGTCCTTTCTGCTACAAAATATAGGGTTTCCATTATTTTCGGACATTTTCTCCACCTTCGCTCAACACGAACCCTTCATAACTTTTGTTGTAGAGTTCAATTAGAGTTGTTTGAGCAAGGTTACAAGGTTTGGTTGACTTCATATGTTTCCAGTCACTTGATAAAGCAATTCATGCAAAGATATGACTTATCATTTCATGTGACTTTTTGATTCCAAACTTCATGAAACTTTTCCACGGGTCTAGATGGATGCATGTGGATGTAATGTACATGGAAGAAGCATGCTTAGAATTACTCTTGCATAATCTTAACAAGGGTCCATATGTAAGCAGTTGTGTGTGGCCCAAGTTTAAGTTGAAGCTCCATCATGTAGATTGGATCTTGACACCTTGATTACCACTTGACATGTCATGTTTGAGTTCAAACCCATTGCTTAACTGGTGATAAACACTGGGGGTGTTACAGCCCTCCCCCCTTAAAGGAATCGCGTCCTGAGATTTGGTGCGAAAGACTTTTTAAGGGAAGAGAAACTTGTCATCCAGTTTCCAACATCAGTGATAGCATTAGGCTACTTAACTTCGAAGCATTAGAGAGGCTAATTTGGTCACAACACTTTCTGATACTTGCTCTTCATCGTAAGATGTTGTCTGAAGACTTTCCTTCGTTGGCGTCCATAAAGCATTGTTACATTGGAAGGAATCCAAGATAGCACTGTCCTACATACTTTGTCCTCAATGTACGAAGAGTGATACAAGCGTAGACTAAATACTTGTAACATCTACTTCTTTAGTGGATAAAGCACAGAACTTATGGGCTTTGCACTAGATTGCAATCGGTTGACGGATATTCCATGCAACGGTGTTATATTGGCTCTCAAGGTTTGAAAAGCAGTTCTCTACTAAAGTGGCTTGAGCACAACTTCTCGTAAAGGAGGTGATCATAGACAGGGTAAACATCCTTTGAGGGTATGAGAAGTTAGTTAACCCATATCCAAACTGGTTGTAGCGGTGCAATCACTCAGATGTCAACTGATGGAAAGCTACATAATGTTCCATGTATGTAGTGCTCTTTCTCTAATAACAATACTGTATTACCTAAGTCAGTTGAGTGAGCGGTGAATGTGATAGCTGACTCTGTTGACTCAGCGTTTTCGATGACCATTTTTTTAAGGGAATTCTCGTATCCAAACGGCAATAGTTATCTGAGTTGTATCTGAGGCAACCCCTTGGGTAGAATGCATGAAAGATACCTTAGGCATGTCAGCATTGAAGAACCATTGATGCAGAAGGATGTTAGCAAGGCTTGGAGGGCAACACAAGTTGCAAGTAATCACAAAACTAGGGACTAGTTTACTACCAAGCAGGTTAAGTAAGATTTTGCCTTCATGGTGCAGTTGCACAGCAAGTTGGTTGACTTGCATTGTAGCAAAACCAGCTTTCCTAAACTATATTTGACGTTGAGGCTTCCATTCTTAGGCCAATCGATATCTCAAAAACCATAATCCAAAAATCCATGGTTTGACACCTTTCCAATTACATTCGAATTGCACGGCACAATTTGACTTCTAGAACACCTTGACTGCTCACGCATTGCTGATCTAAGAGGGCAAAA
Source organism: Miscanthus floridulus (assembly GCF_019320115.1). NCBI lineage: Eukaryota > Viridiplantae > Streptophyta > Magnoliopsida > Poales > Poaceae > Miscanthus > Miscanthus floridulus. The sequence continues at coordinate 142,661,082 of NC_089589.1, read as the reverse complement.
GCAAGGCACATAGGGGTGCAATTAATCTTCTCAAGGGTATGGAGGGTTGCCTAACAGCAATACACCTATAAGTTGTAATTTCTTGGTATGAATTACAAACACAACCGTCTAATGCAAAGGATGATCGCAGTCACAGCGAAATTGCAGATTCTGTACCCTTTTGTTTTCTATTCATATCTCACAAACTATTGCTCCATTGTGCATGAATTTTGGTAGGCACGTAGATCCATGGGTCTTCTAACTACTCACCAAAATTCAACTCAACTGGACTCCGTTTGACCATCCAAACAATTCATCTACCAAAACTGCTCTGTTCTGAAATGGCAGCAAACCGAGCCTGACAAGATATCTCTCAAATCCAATGTTTTACTCAACCAATACTCCAACAAACTTGAGGCATCGACCTATCCTAAGTGAGGAATGAGGTCACCAAGTTTGGGGTCAATCCAACTTCGTTTGAGTCACTAATCGCCGGCTTGAAGATAACCGGTTTAGTGCCACAAAATCTGGACAGATTTCGTGTTCTCCCTTTTCTTTGCTTCACACGTTGAGGTGTGTGTTTTGCACTCTCTACTTTTCTCATAGTAGCAGCAGCCTTTCCCTAGCTAAGGATGGAGGCGAGAGTTTTCCTTACATGCTTCTCTGGTAATACTTCAACCATCGTTTTAGACACCAACTTAACGATGCGCAAGCATTGGACTGGTGGGCTGTTTTCGCAGGGCACAAAACATTATTCCACATGTAGGGCATTTCTACATTGACAAGGAACCATTCCTATATATCCTTTGGCACTTCATCCAATAGAGTCTGGACACATGTGTTAGTGGCACCTTGGGGCACAAAGATGCTGACTAAAAACTAGGGACGTGCTTTCGCTAGCTCCTACCTAGCCGATACCACGTCTTGTACTATATACGTGATTGTCCAAGATGGAATTGACTTGATAGCACATTTGGAGAAGAAGTAGCACTTGCATTGCAGGGCTAGGTTTGCTGTTTCCTTGATCAACATTGTTCTGTGAGATCTGGCCTTCACAGTTACCAAATAGTCGTTACCTAACTGAAGACTAACTTTCCTACTGGTAACAAATCAGTTGTCCCTCAACACTTAAAAAGGTTCCAAATCTTCACTCTTGATAATAAAAATTTTGGTCGAAGCCTACAGATGGTCGCCATTGAAGTCAGCAGAAAGGGGTCACACCCAAGAAGGTCAGTTCGTCTACGTCATCCTTATGCACCTAAAGATTGAGAACTTGGACAGGAATCTCATATATATTAGGTGACCTATCACAGCACATAATATCCTGGTCCATTTACCTTTCAACTGATAACTTGTTCAACCTTAAGGGTGGTGCACCTTTCTGATCCAATGAAAATGACATAAGTTGCTCACTAGATGATCGACGTCATTACAGGGACAGTCACGTCGAGTAGAGTCACTTGTCTACCCTCTTGCAGTCTGTTTATGTTCCTGTTAGTGACCTATTCTTCAAAGGTTAACCGTTGGACTACTCCAGCAGGAAGTCCTATTGCATCTAGTTTGACATATAGATCTCTTGACATGATAAGGAGAGATAACCAAGGAAGAGCTCAAGTGAGAATAACATATCGGTGCAGTTCTGCAATGGATCATGACTAGAAACCTCGATACCAGCACGTGCCAAGCAGCACAACCTTGTGTGCGCGCCCACAGGAGGCTCTCGGTTTCGTCGCGGCACCATGGATCGCTAATCGTGGGACCATTACTGAACATATAACCTACAAGAAATCTCACATGGCACAAATTGGGTTGCATAGGAGCAAGCACTATGTGAAGGAGGGATAGCAAACAAAGGTAGTCACAAGGTTAGGAGTCAACAAGCAGGGGATCCGAAAATCAAAACACAACGCAAGAGAGCATAGCTTAATTGCCAAAGACAACTGAGCAGGGGACTTCTTGCCAAATTTCCATATACGTCTTGTGTCCACCAAGTGATTACCAAAACTTGGACGTGGTTCTAGGATAGCGCTCTTCAACACTCGTATGCTTACCGAGGACAAAAGGGGTGATAACTATGGCACTAATTAGATCACAAGCATACATACCCACCACTTGGCTAAACTAGAGGACATTATAGGTTAAGCATGTAACCACAATTACTTCTAGCAAGGCTAAGCACACACTTTTCTCAAGCACTTCCTATTCAAGCAACAAGGAACAAGGCATTCTTGTTTAACTCCACACGAGGAAGATAGTGCAATACATCGATCACAAGTTACTTAGTACTCAGAACAAAGGAAGGGAAGCATATTTATGCACAAGCACAATCATGATGCATGCTCGTCTTATTCGTCCTCACAAAATTGCCAGCCTAAGGTGGCAATCACGTTCTATGTTGGTGGCATAACACGTACTCTCTCGATATATAGCTAGTCGTCAGCTACATTCAATCTACGCATTCGTGGTTAGCGTACCTGCAGGCAAATTCATTGCAGCCCATCCCCACAAGAGATAAATAAGCGCACAATGAAAACAGTAAACTAAGATACTCTCCATATATACATCCCCAGATGTATATACTTTGATATCCATAGCTACCCGATAAATATACCCGCAATTAAGTACCTTCATATATACATGTGTGTAACATGTAAATATTCCAGTAGCCACAACTAACTCTCCCTTAGACCGATAGTTGGACGGTCATGCTCTCACAACTCACACTTACCTGGATGTAGAGGCAATTGATCCATACATTACCATTCAAGCGAATAGCATCCATACAACAGCACGCCGTATGGACGACGAAAGAAAAATTGCAATAAAGTACATCCCTTAAAGTTAGTACTTAGATAGCCACCTAATAGTCCTTAACTGGGCATAAAGGAAGATGTCGCTAGCATAGTTTTTGTCGACGAACTATGGTCGGCAGTCCACCGAGGGGGGTGCCCGTGGTGGTAGATTATCGGTAGGATGCGTGTAATCAGGAACCAGATGGTGACACAAGGCGCAGAGACAACGATTTAGACAGGTTCGGGCCGTCTGATCGACGTAATACCCTACGTCCTGTGTCTTTGGTGTATTGTATTGAGATGTATATCGTATGATCTGCTTGGATCTGTCCTCTAGGGGACCCCTGCCTCTCCTTATATACTGAGGAGGAGGAGGGTTACAAGTAAAGTATCCTATTTGGTACTATTACAATATCTAGTACAACTTGTAATCTTGCCATATACGCCTTGATCTCACGGGCCGGGCCACCTCGGATGGTGCGGCCCATGTACCATCTTGTGGTACCTGGGGGTATATCCCCCACAGCTAGTCCCCGAGCGCCATGTATTCTGATGCGACACGCCGTTTCAACCTTCTCCGAACAGTGAGGCTTGAGTTCTTGACATCTTCGACCACCGTTGTTGCCGGAGAAGTAGGTTGTCCGAAGAATGTATGGTGCTCTTAAGAAGAAAGAAAAAGATTTCCGTCCTGGGAAGTGTGCCCACTTGTATTTCTGAAAAGAAATGTAAGTGCGTCTTGAAGCGTAGCGTCTTTGATCATCAGATCGAGCACATTCACCGCAAGATAAAGTGTGCCCACTTAGTCCCCGAGCCTGGTAGTAGGTGACGTAGTCACGTGGTGCCAGGGTCTAAAAAGAATTCCCAGTTAAATTGAGAATCCAATCGTCGTACAGGCGATACGAGATGCACCGGCAGGTGCATCGTACCGATGTAGTCCCCGAGCTTGCTGGAAGGCGAGGTATGAGCCTTGTAGTAAGGTCTAAGTGCGAAAAAATATCCCCAACTGTATGCGAGTTGCCTGTCGCATGTAGTCGAGACGCAAAGTCCCCGAGCCGTGGTCGGAGAGTGGTCGAGGCAGTCCCCGAGCATAGGTCGAGGAGCGAATGACGAAGTCCCCGAGCCGTGGTCGGAGAGTGATCGAGGCTGTCCCCGAGCCGCGGTCGGAGAGTGATCGAGGTAGTCCCCGAGCACAGGTCGAGGAGCGAGCGACGAAGTCCCCAAGCCGTGGTCGGAAAGTGATCGAGGCAGTCCCCGAGCACAGGTCGAGGAGCGAGCGACGAAATCCCTGAGCCGAGGTCGGAGAGTGATTGAGGCAGTCCCCGAGCACAGGTCGAGGAGCGAGCGACGAAGTCCCCGAGCCGTGGTCGGAGAGTGGTCTGGCGAGTCCCCGAGCACAAGCATGGTCCGGCCAGAGTCTCCGAGCACGAACGTGGTCTGGCCAGAGTCCCCGAGCACGAGCGTGGTCTGGCCAGAGTCCTCGAGCACCGTAGTGGTCTTAGCGAACCCCGAAGCATGAGCTCGCTGACCGAACTGTGTTCCTGAAAAATAAACACGGAGAGCGGTAGTACATGATGATGTACGAAATATATCGACCTCTCTATAGGAGGTGAAGTAAACACTTGGTGTTCGGTTGGCGATGAATTATACTTGGTGTAATATTCGAAAAATAACATTAGCTGTTTTTAGCCCTTTTGTTATGTAGAGGCGTAGCGCGATGTATTAACCTGTCCTGAAGAATGCGCCAGCCCTGGGCTGACCAACATCTCGTAGCGCGAGGTACGGAACGCTGCCGCGCGTAGAGTGCCAGTGTTACCAGGGAGCGACTGCCGACTACCCGTAGCGCAGAGGGCGGACTCTCATGCACGCGTGGGGTGGAGCCAGAGACAGTGCCGGCTCTGGGATTGTCAAGCAGGAAGGAAAACGTATCGGCGAACCGCTGTAAAAACTTATACATGTTTTGGATTGTATGTATGGAGAAAATTCGACGTGGAGAACACCCTAAGGGTGGTCGGCGGAGGTGTACGATGATCGAAGAAATTTTCAATTAAAAATAATACTTAGCTTTATTGACGACCGGTGGGTGTAGTCGGTGTGTTGCGATGTTCGAGAGATGGCTTGACGTGTCGTCGGCGATGAAGTTGTCCAGTCCTCGAGCTTTTCGACCTGTCGTCATGACTGTGGTCGCGATTGTCGTAGCGCCGTTCTTCGCGACGATCATCATTGCGACGTGGTCTGGTGGTCTGATGTGGTCGGAGCTCGTCGGAGCTCGGCGGAGCCAGGACGTGGTCGAAGACATAGATGAGCTGTGGACGTTCTGCATACTTATCGTCGAGGCACTATGCCCCTTCGACGTTGCCTGTTCGTTAGCTTGCAATGTATGCCTTGCTCCCCGTCATGCATGAATACGTGCAAATCATCATAGCGTGCGTGGTCATCCTCATGCTTGTTCGAATTACACTTTGGCATCGAGTTTGATGCTCTCACAAACGAGCTAAGGCTTGCCGACCACATGCGTGCCATCAATGCATGATAACGCAGAACGACGATGAGCGCAGTTGGATTCCGATCAGCTGCTGGAGAATTGCTCCATGGATGACATACGTGCATATGCATGCATTGCTTCAATCTGGTTAGCCTGCATGGTCCTGTACAGCATGTATATTCTTCCTTGTTTGCTGGTTCTGAAGATGTACGCCCGCGCCTCCTTCCTTACTTGCTTGTTGGTTAAGAGGATTCGGACGTAGACTTGCTTGCTGACTCAGATACCGATTCGAGCCATCTTCCGATCTGAGAGAGTCAAGATTCATCACGGGCCGGGAAATAATATCGCACGAAGTCGCAACCGTGCGCCGCCCGCAACAACTTCAATGCGCGAGGACGTGCTCAGCGCCGCATGCCAGAGTTTGCCTGATGACTCGTCGAGAGATGAATCTGGATCGAAATCTCCGGTTGTGTGCATGGCTCTGTAGATTGAACCAATGCCCGGTCTTCTTGATCGGTCGTTGAAGTCAGCGATGATGGTGCACAGGATCCTGGTGCCGAACTGTCGAGTTGCTACGGGACGTAGAATCGTGCGACCAAAACGGTGGAAGTATCGTGACGAATTGCGTAGCGACGTTGAGCCGCCGCGAACAGCCTCAAGATGACGACTCCGTTGTAGGTGAAGGACGTCGCCTCCTGAAGCCAAATTGCCACAGATGGCGATGATCTTGAGGTCCATCTGGCTCGCCATAGATCAGCGCGCACGATCCCCTAAAGGGGACCCCTACCTGGCGCGCCACTGTCGACGAACTATGGTCGGCAGTCCACCGAGGGGGGTGCCCGTGGTGGTAGATTATCGGTAGGATGCGTGTAATCAGGAACCAGATGGTGACACAAGGCGCAGAGACAACGATTTAGACAGGTTCGGGTCGTCTGATTGACGTAATACCCTACGTCCTGTGTCTTTGGTGTATTGTATTGAGATGTATATCGTATGATCTGCTTGGATCTATCCTCTAGGGGACCCCTGCCTCTCCTTATATACTGAGGAGGAGGAGGGTTACAAGTAAAGTATCCTATTTGGTACTATTACAATATCTAGTACAACTTGTAATCTTGCCATATACGCCTTGATCTCATGGGCCGGGCCACCTCGGATGGTGCGGCCCATGTACCATCTTGTGGTACCTGGGGGTATATCCCCCACAGTTTTGCAAATAAGTTTTGACAAATTTGCCTATAGCAAAAGTTTTAGTTAAAATAGACCTTTTAAAACCAAAACTTAGCTTTTAAAACTATGTACCTGACAGTATTATGCTTAATCTCGCTCTAATACCAGCTGTGACAGAACCGCCCAATTTATACAAGATCAAGTACGGTTGTCCACGCTAACACGTTGACACACCCATACTTTCACTCATATAAACCCGGTAGTCCGCCGAGTGTCCCGAAAGACCTCGGTAAATCAACATCACAACCAAGATCGCGTGATTAAACAAATACACATCACATACATCGAGTTGCAGCGGAAATAATATTACAAAGGGGTTAACAAATAATAGTACAAGTTTGGGTTTCAAAACCGCTTAGTGAAAACAACATAGCTTTCAAATGATTACATTAATATAAGTTCCAAATATAGTGCTAGCATAAGTGACATCATCCGACAAAAGCATATAGATGAGAAGTAAGTATAGAATCACCGAGCCCACCGGTGGTTAGCCACCATCATCAACAGGTCGAGAACATCACCTGCAACAAGGTGGGATAAACCCTGAGTACGAGAATGTACTCAGCCAGACTTACCCGTCGTAAACCAGAAATAAAGTGACACCAAGGATTATGCATGGCTTTCTTTAGGGGGGGCTAGCTGACTTGTTTGCGAAAAGCATAAGCTATCATGAAGAAACCATTTTAAGTACTTTGCATCATCTTTATTATGACCTATCCATCTAGGTAAGCACCTATACTATAGCAATCACTTTATTAACCAATAACATCCAGTTACCAATTTAGATTTAGCATATCGCATATCATCCAGATAACCATCATTGTTCCATAATAATTACTACGATGCAGTAACTCGAGTCAAGTGCTCACTATCCAGGAGCGATGGCGATTCGAATCGATTCCTAACCAGCTGGTGATTTATTCCTTACACAAACCTCACTCACCCGCTAAAGTGAGATATTGATCACCGAGTCAACTTTCCAGGAATCTCGAGTTTACCAGGAACCACATGTACCCGGGGGCCGACCGACTGCACTTTGGTCTTATCATCTCGCCCCCGTGTCCTACCACACCTGCTCCGGCACAGTGCGCTGCGGGCAATCTACTCGGCCCAAAAAATCTCCCAGCTTCGCGGTCGGAAGGTACTTTATCCGGCCAGCTAAATGTAAGGCATGCGTTCAACATGACTCGAGGCCCAACAACGGTCGGTCCTTAATCGACACAGACGGAAACTAACAGCACCCCAGAACCCTGTCTGGTTGCCTCCAACTTTTTCCGTCCGGTCTCCAATTATCCATCACAATGGTTAATTCCAGGATATCATTCTTTCCATAGCTAAATTCTTCCAGTAACCACCTATAAATATAGGTGACCGGATATCACCGATCGCTACCGGTCTAAGCAAGGCTAAGCAGTTATTCGATCCTGACCTAACAGGGTAAAAAGGTAATAAGGTAGGCAAGGATAGTAATAAATGCATCAACAGTTTTAATCAACTCCTACCACTTAATGCAACAATATATAACTCATATATAGAAAGAATTGCTTTTATAAATTAGGAGACTTATAATGCTCCGGGGCTTGCCTGGGATCCGATACAAGTCAGTTCAGTTAGGTTGCACCGTCCTGGTGACATCTCAGGTCCTAGCACTTGCATTCAGGGGTTCTTCCATCTTCTGGACAGCCCACCGTTACACCATCGTCTGTCTCCACATCATGCGCTCCACGTCCACATGCTGTACCTAGCGTACCTAGGATGAGATGCATAGATGCAGATGCATGAACATAAAGAATACACATGAAGGAATGCAACAAGCATACTAAACAAGCATATGTTACACTATACACACATAAGCATGTCATACAACCAGCTAGCTATACATGATCAAGTACTTCACAATTTAGCAAAACATTTTAGGCCTGCTACCTTAACTCTAGGTGTCCAAGATAACCATTTGCAATCATACAAACAAGAGCAAGTAGAAGCAAACAATTCTAGATACAAGCAGATTTGGACAGCAGCAAACAGTCACTTGTTTCAAACATAACTTAAGCTATAAACATCCCACAAGGATGATCTAAGACTTTATGAAAATCCATAGAAATTGTCTACAAGATTGATGTTTACATAAAAAGCTAATTACAAAGTTAAACAGGTCAAACATGTAGATGTTTCAGACCTGTCCAGACATGGACATAAAACTGATTGCAACTTCAGAGAAGCATAACTGAAGTTACACAAATCCAAATGACTTGCAAGAAGACATTCTGGAAATCTTATGAAATTGTCTACAATGCATATTTAAACCTATCAGCATGATTCCAAAGTTAACAAGGTTAAACAGGCACATTTATCAAGGCTGGTCCAGAAATTCCAGAAAGCTACAATTTCTGAAGACCAACTTAGAACAGTCATAACTCACAAACTACTTGGCCACCTGCCATGAAAGTTTAACACAAGATAGTTAGGTGAGTTATCTATAACTTTCGTATTATCATCTTAAGATGATTCTACAGTTAAAAGGGTCAATTAATCCAATAATTGCATCTCTGTCCAAAACATAGACAGAAACTGACATGCCACTTTAAACAGCTATAAATGGAGTTATACATATCCAATAAATGTGGTTCTAGACTTTTTAGAAAGCTTATCAAATTATAAACAACTTTGTTGTAAACACCTAAAGCAAATTCTAATATTAAGAAGGCCCCACAGTACCAACAAGGTAACCCTGTCAGAGTTTGGGCATAAACAGCCACTGATATTTAAGCAAGTATAACTCAAGATTTACTTAACCAAAAATCATGATATTTAGCTTTTTGAAAAGCTTAATAAAAGTACTACAACTCATGTATTATCAAAAAGTCATGATTCATAACCTAACTAGACCAATTAATTTACTCTTGTAGGCCTATTTAGAATAGGGGTAAGGCAATACATGCAATTTGTTATTTTTATAAATCTTAAAATATAAATCCTACACTTCTGAAATTTTTACCAGACAACAACAATAACCTTATGAGCACTCCATAAAAATTTCACATTTATTTGAGTAAAATAACTGTAGTTATAAAAAGAACAAGACATGACTAGCATTAAGAACCTAACTTCCTAAATCTATTTTTACAGCTAAACCTTTAAAGTAAAACATATAATATTATAGATCTAGTGCATAGAGAATTTCACAAGGATTCCAAAAAGTCCTCATTTGCTATTTTATGGATTTCCTATGAATTACTATGATTTTCTAAACTTTCAGCCGATTTAAAACAAATAGGTCCCTCGAGGTACTATTCACTGGAGTCAATGACAATGCAGTTAGGCCCTTGACCTGCGTCGAATTTGAGTCCGAGGCCCCTGGTCGCAGAACACAGCAGGGGAGCATGTCGGACTTGCTGTTGCCGGCCGAAGGAGGCTCGGCGGCGGCGGGGGATGGGTGCTGCAGCTGCGCCGGGCTCGCGCGCGCCCGTGGGCGTCCTTGGCACGGCCGGAGGTGGCTCGTGGCTGCCTGGCCACGCGCACCAGCGGCGCTGCCCACGGCGGCTTACCGGCGACGGTGCTCCGGTGGTTTTCGCCTCAGCGGAGGTGCGCCGGTCGTAGAGGAGGAAGAGGCGGAGGTGGTGGTTCGTGTGGTTGGTCATGAGGGGGCTCGGAAACTAGGGAACGGCAGCGACAGCGAGCTCGGCCCGCCGGCCATGGCGGACGCATGTCCTGCCGCGGAGCGGAGCGAGGAGAGCGCGCGAGGGAGCGAGCAGGGAGTGGAGAAGGGGATGGAGAGCTCGGCCGGGGCTCTGGTTATCCGCATCGGGCGCAGGGGCACGCGGCATGGAGGTGGGGGCGCTGCTCGCGCATGGTGGCCACGTCCACGAACAGGTGCCGCCCGTTGAGGCATTTCACCGAGCACGTGGCGGGCAGCGACGTGGGCAAGGTGGAACACCGTTTTGGGCCGCTTCCAGGCCGAATTAGACATTGGGCCATAAACGAAATTTGTTCACCTCGGCCTGCTCTACGTTTCTTATTTAAGGTGCCCGGCCATTTGAGCTTTGTAACAGCGGATAATTAAGCTCCAAGTTGATAGTGTCAATATGTTAACAGCGATCACGGAAACTCGATCAAACTTAGTGCAACCTTTTGCATCCTCTTCTCCATAACATAACCTTGAACTTTTATTTTTGGACTAACTCAAGTTGCTTAACAAAATTTGGAGAACGCGGGATGTCAACGTCGATGTCGGTGAAATCCGGACTGCAAACACGGTCGGGTTGATTTCAGCTTTTTCTCTTATACTTTGAGCACTGTTTTGATCTATTTCGAAGCTAAATCATGACTTGGTCCTTTAACAAAGTTTGTTATACTCAAACTTTTCTTCAACTTTCATTTTTGGTCAAACCTCATATCTGGTCCAGAAGTCAACTTTATTTCTCGGTCAACGCAAAGTCCTTTCTGCTACAAAATATAGGGTTTCCATTATTTTCGGACATTTTCTCCACCTTCGCTCAACACGAACCCTTCATAACTTTTGTTGTAGAGTTCAATTAGAGTTGTTTGAGCAAGGTTACAAGGTTTGGTTGACTTCATATGTTTCCAGTCACTTGATAAAGCAATTCATGCAAAGATATGACTTATCATTTCATGTGACTTTTTGATTCCAAACTTCATGAAACTTTTCCATGGGTCTAGATGGATGCATGTGGATGTAATGTACATGGAAGAAGCATGCTTAGAATTACTCTTGCATAATCTTAACAAGGGTCCATATGTAAGCAGTTGTGTGTGGCCCAAGTTTAAGTTGAAGCTCCATCATGTAGATTGGATCTTGACACCTTGATTACCACTTGACATGTCATGTTTGAGTTCAAACCCATTGCTTAACTGGTGATAAACACCGGGGGTGTTACAGCCCTCCCCCCTTAAAGGAATCGCGTCCTGAGATTCGGTGCGAAAGACTTTTTAAGGGAAGAGAAACTTGTCATCCAGTTTCCAACATCAGTGATAGCATTAGGCTACTTAACTTCGAAGCATTAGAGAGGCTAATTTGGTCACAACACTTTCTGATACTTGCTCTTCATCGTAAGATGTTGTCTGAAGACTTTCCTTCGTTGGCGTCCATAAAGCATTGTTACATTGGAAGGAATCCAAGATAGCATTGTCCTACATACTTTGTCCTCAATGTACGAAGAGTGATACAAGCGTAGACTAAATACTTGTAACATCTACTTCTTTAGTGGATAAAGCACAGAACTTATGGGCTTTGCACTAGATTGCAATCGGTTGACGGATATTCCATGCAACAGTGTTATATTGGCTCTCAAGGTTTGAAAAGCAGTTCTCTACTAAAGTGGCTTGAGCACAACTTCTCGTAAAGGAGGTGATCATAGATAGGGTAAACATCCTTTGAGGGTATGAGAAGTTAGTTAACCAATATCCAAACTGGTTGTAGCGGTGCAATCACTTAGATGTCAACTGATGGAAAGCTACATAATGTTCCATGTATGTAGTGCTCTTTCTCTGATAACAATACTGTATTACCTAAGTCAGTTGAGTGAGCGGTGAATGTGATAGCTGACTCTGTTGACTCAGCGTTTTCGACGACCATTTTTTAAGGGAATTCTCGTATCCAAACGGCAATAGTTATCTGAGTTGTATCTGAGGCAACCCCTTGGGTAGAATGCATGAAAGATACCTTAGGCATGTCAGCATTGAAGAACCATTGATGCAGAAGGATGTTAGCAAGGCTTGGAGGGCAACACAAGTTGCAAGTAATCACAAAACTAGGGACTAGTTTACTACCAAGCAGGTTAAGTAAGATTTTGCCTTCGTGGTGCAGTTGCACAGCAAGTTGGTTGACTTGCATTGTAGCAAAACCAGCTTTCCTAAACTATATTTGACGTCAAGGCTTCCATTCTTAGGCCAATCGATATCTCAAAAACCATAATCCAAAAATCCATGGTTTGACACCTTTCCAATTACATTCGAATTGCACGGCACAATTTGACTTCTAGAACACCTTGACTGCTCACGCATTGCTGATCTAAGAGGGCAAAAGCAAGGCACATAGGGGTGCAATTAATCTTCTCAAGGGTATGGAGGGTTGCCTAACAGCAATACACCTATAAGTTGTAATTTCTTGGTATGAATTACAAACACAACCGTCTAATGCAAAGGATGATCGCAGTCACAGCGAAATTGCAGATTCTGTACCCTTTTGTTTTCTATTCATATCTCACAAACTATTGCTCCATTGTGCATGAATTTTGGTAGGCACGTAGATCCATGGGTCTTCTAACTACTCACCAAAATTCAACTCAACTGGACTCCGTTTGACCATCCAAACAATTCATCTACCAAAACTGCTCTGTTCTGAAATGGCAGCAAACCGAGCCTGACAAGATATCTCTCAAATCTAATGTTTTACTCAACCAATACTCCAACAAACTTGAGGCATCAACCTATCCTAAGTGAGGAATGAGGTCACCAAGTTTGGGGTCAATCCAACTTCATTTGAGTCACTAATCGCCGGCTTGAAGATAACCGGTTTAGTGCCACAAAATCTGGACAGATTTCGTGTTCTTCCCTTTTCTTTGCTTCACACGTTGAGGTGTGTGTTTTGCACTCTCTACTTTTCTCATAGTAGCAGCAGCCTTTCCCTAGCTAAGGATGGAGGCGAGAGTTTTCCTTACATGCTTCTCTGGTAATACTTCAACCATCGTTTTAGACACCAACTTAACGATGCGCAAGCATTGGACTGGTGGGCTGTTTTCGCAGGGCACAAAACATTATTCCACATGTAGGGCATTTCTACATTGACAAGGAACCATTCCTATATATCCTTCGGCACTTCATCCAATAGAGTCTGGACACATGTGTTAGTGGCACCTTGGGGCACAAAGATGCTGACTAAAAACTAGGGACGTGCTTTCGCTAGCTCCTACCTAGCCGATACCACGTCTTGTACTATATACGTGATTGTCCAAGATGGAATTGACTTGATAGCACATTTGGAGAAGAAGTAGCACTTGCATTGCAGGGCCAGGTTTGCTGTTTCCTTGATCAACATTGTTCTGTGAGATCTGGCCTTCACAGTTACCAAATAGTCGTTACCTAACTGAAGACTAACTTTCCTACTGGTAACAAATCAGTTGTCCCTCAACACTTAAAAAGGTTCCAAATCTTCACTCTTGATAATAAAAATTTTGGTCGAAGCCTACAGATGGTCGCCATTGAAGTCAGCAGAAAGGGGTCACACCCAAGAAGGTCAGTTCGTCTACGTCATCCTTATGCACCTAAAGATTGAGAACTTGGACAGGAATCTCATATATATTAGGTGACCTATCACAGCACATAATATCCTGGTCCATTTACCTTTCAACTGATAACTTGTTCAACCTTAAGGGTGGTGCACCTTTCTGATCCAATGAAAATGACATAAGTTGCTCACTAGATGATCGACGTCATTACAGGGACAGTCACGTCGAGTAGAGTCACTTGTCTACCCTCTTGCAGTCTGTTTATGTTCCTGTTAGTGACCTATTCTTCAAAGGTTAACCGTTGGACTACTCCAGCAGGAAGTCCTATTGCATCTAGTTTGACATATAGATCTCTTGACATGATAAGGAGAGATAACCAAGGAAGAGCTCAAGTGAGAATAACATATCGGTGCAGTTCTGCAATGGATCATGACTAGAAACCTCGATACCAGCAGCATGCCAAGCAGCACAACCTTGTGTGCGCGCCCACAGGAGGCTCTCGGTTTCGTCGCGGCACCATGGATCGCTAATCGTGGGACCATTACTGAACATATAACCTACAAGAAATCTCACATGGCACAAATTGGGTTGCATAGGAGCAAGCACTATGTGAAGGAGGGATAGCAAACAAAGGTAGTCACAAGGTTAGGAGTCAACAAGCAGGGGATCCGAAAATCAAAACACAACGCAAGAGAGCATAGCTTAATTGCCAAAGACAACTGAGCAGGGGACTTCTTGCCAAATTTCCATATACGTCTTGTGTCCACCAAGTGATTACCAAAACTTGGACGTGGTTCTAGGATAGCGCTCTTCAACACTCGTATGCTTACCGAGGACAAAAGGGGTGATAACTATGGCACTAATTAGATCACAAGCATACATACCCACCACTTGGCTAAACTAGAGGACATTATAGGTTAAGCATGTAACCACAATTATTTCTAGCAAGGCTAAGCACACACTTTTCTCAAGCACTTCCTATTCAAGCAACAAGGAACAAGGCATTCTTGTTTAACTCCACACGAGGAAGATAGTGCAATACATCGATCACAAGTTACTTAGTACTCAAAACAAAGGAAGGGAAGCATATTTATGCACAAGCACAATCATGATGCATGCTCGTCCTATTCGTCCTCACAAAATTGCCAGCCTAAGGTGGCAATCACGTTCTATGTTGGTGGTATAACACGTACTCTCTCGATATATAGCTAGTCGTCAGCTACATTCAATCTACGCATTCGTGGTTAGCATACCTGCAGGCAAATTCATTGCAGCCCATCCCCACAAGAGATAAATAAGCGCACAATGAAAACAGTAAACTAAGATACTCTCCATATATACATCCCCAGATGTATATACTTTGATATCCATAGCTACCCGATAAATATACCCGCAATTAAGTACCTTCATATATACATGTGTGTAACATGTAAATATTCCAGTAGCCACAACTAACTCTCCCTTAGACCGATAGTTGGACGGTCATGCTCTCACAACTCACACTTACCTGGATGTAGAGGCAATTGATCCATACATTACCATTCAAGCGAATAGCATCCATACAACAGCACGCCGTATGGACGACGAAAGAAAAATTGCAATAAAGTACATCCCTTAAAGTTAGTACTTAGATAGCCACCTAATAGTCCTTAACTGGGCATAAAGGAAGATGTCGCTAGGAACCAGAGTGGTGACACAAGGCGCAGAGACCAACGATTTAGACAGGTTTCGGGCCGTCTGATCGACGTAATACCCTACGTCCTGTGTCTTTGGTGTATTGTATTGAGATGTATATCTTATGATCTGCTTGGATCTGTCCTCTAGGGGACCCCTTGCCTCTCCTTATATACTGAGGAGGAGGAGGGTTACAAGTAAAGTATCCTATTTGTACTATTACAATATCTAGTACACTTGTAACTTGCCAATACGCCTTGATTCTCACGGGCCGGGCCACCTCGGATGGTGCGGCCCATGTACCATCTTGTGGACCTGGGGGTATATCCCCCAACAGCTAGTCCCCGAGCGCCATGTAGTCTGATGCGACACGCCGTTTCAACAACCTTCTCCGAACAGTGAGGCTTGAGTTCTTTGACATCTTCGACCACCGTTGTTGCCGGAGAAGTAGGTTGTCCGAAGAATGTATGGTGCTCTTAAGAAGAAAAGAAAAAAGATTTCCGTCCTGGGAAGGTGTGCCCACTTGTATTTCTGAAAAGAAATGTAAGTGCGTCTTGAAGCGTAGCGTCTTTGATCATCAGATCGAGCACATTCACCGCAAGATAAAGTGTGCCCACTTAGTCCCCGAGCCTGGTAGTAGGTGACGTAGTCACGTGGTGCCAGGGTCTAAAAAGAATTCCCAGTTAAATTGAGAATCCAATCGTCGTACAGGCGATACGAGATGCACCGGCAGGTGCATCGTACCGATGTAGTCCCCGAGCTTGCTGGAAGGCGAGGTATGAGCCTTGTAGTAAGGTCTAAGTGCGAAAAAATATCCCCAACTGTATGCGAGTTGCCTGTCGCATGTAGTCGAGACGCAAAGTCCCCGAGCCGTGGTCGGAGAGTGGTCGAGGCAGTCCCCGAGCATAGGTCGAGGAGCGAATGACGAAGTCCCCGAGCCGTGGTCGGAGAGTGATCGAGGCTGTCCCCGAGCCGCGGTCGGAGAGTGATCGAGGTAGTCCCCGAGCACAGGTCGAGGAGCGAGCGACGAAGTCCCCAAGCCGTGGTCGGAAAGTGATCGAGGCAGTCCCCGAGCACAGGTCGAGGAGCGAGCGACGAAATCCCTGAGCCGAGGTCGGAGAGTGATTGAGGCAGTCCCCGAGCACAGGTCGAGGAGCGAGCGACGAAGTCCCCGAGCCGTGGTCGGAGAGTGGTCTGGCGAGTCCCCGAGCACAAGCATGGTCCGGCCAGAGTCTCCGAGCACGAACGTGGTCTGGCCAGAGTCCCCGAGCACGAGCGTGGTCTGGCCAGAGTCCTCGAGCACCGTAGTGGTCTTAGCGAACCCCCGAAGCATGAGCTCGCTGACCGAACTGTGTTCCTGAAAAATAAACACGGAGAGCGGTAGTACATGATGATGTACGAAATATATCGACCTCTCTATAGGAGGTGAAGTAAACACTTGGTGTTCGGTTGGCGATGAATTATACTTGGTGTAATATTCGAAAAATAACATTAGCTGTTTTTAGCCCTTTTGTTATGTAGAGGCGTAGCGCGATGTATTAACCTGTCCTGAAGAATGCGCCAGCCCTGGGCTGACCAACATCTCGTAGCGCGAGGTACGGAACGCTGCCGCGCGTAGAGTGCCAGTGTTACCAGGGAGCGACTGCCGACTACCCGTAGCGCAGAGGGCGGACTCTCATGCACGCGTGGGGTGGAGCCAGAGACAGTGCCGGCTCTGGGATTGTCAAGCAGGAAGGAAAACGTATCGGCGAACCGCTGTAAAAACTTATACATGTTTTGGATTGTATGTATGGAGAAAATTCGACGTGGAGAACACCCTAAGGGTGGTCGGCGGAGGTGTACGATGATCGAAGAAATTTTCAATTAAAAATAATACTTAGCTTTATTGACGACCGGTGGGTGTAGTCGGTGTGTTGCGATGTTCGAGAGATGGCTTGACGTGTCGTCGGCGATGAAGTTGTCCAGTCCTCGAGCTTTTCGACCTGTCGTCATGACTGTGGTCGCGATTGTCGTAGCGCCGTTCTTCGCGACGATCATCATTGCGACGTGGTCTGGTGGTCTGATGTGGTCGGAGCTCGTCGGAGCTCGGCGGAGCCAGGACGTGGTCGAAGACATAGATGAGCTGTGGACGTTCTGCATACTTATCGTCGAGGCACTATGCCCCTTCGACGTTGCCTGTTCGTTAGCTTGCAATGTATGCCTTGCTCCCCGTCATGCATGAATACGTGCAAATCATCATAGCGTGCGTGGTCATCCTCATGCTTGTTCGAATTACACTTTGGCATCGAGTTTGATGCTCTCACAAACGAGCTAAGGCTTGCCGACCACATGCGTGCCATCAATGCATGATAACGCAGAACGACGATGAGCGCAGTTGGATTCCGATCAGCTGCTGGAGAATTGCTCCATGGATGACATACGTGCATATGCATGCATTGCTTCAATCTGGTTAGCCTGCATGGTCCTGTACAGCATGTATATTCTTCCTTGTTTGCTGGTTCTGAAGATGTACGCCCGCGCCTCCTTCCTTACTTGCTTGTTGGTTAAGAGGATTCGGACGTAGACTTGCTTGCTGACTCAGATACCGATTCGAGCCATCTTCCGATCTGAGAGAGTCAAGATTCATCACGGGCCGGGAAATAATATCGCACGAAGTCGCAACCGTGCGCCGCCCGCAACAACTTCAATGCGCGAGGACGTGCTCAGCGCCGCATGCCAGAGTTTGCCTGATGACTCGTCGAGAGATGAATCTGGATCGAAATCTCCGGTTGTGTGCATGGCTCTGTAGATTGAACCAATGCCCGGTCTTCTTGATCGGTCGTTGAAGTCAGCGATGATGGTGCACAGGATCCTGGTGCCGAACTGTCGAGTTGCTACGGGACGTAGAATCGTGCGACCAAAACGGTGGAAGTATCGTGACGAATTGCGTAGCGACGTTGAGCCGCCGCGAACAGCCTCAAGATGACGACTCCGTTGTAGGTGAAGGACGTCGCCTCCTGAAGCCAAATTGCCACAGATGGCGATGATCTTGAGGTCCATCTGGCTCGCCATAGATCAGCGCGCACGATCCCCTAAAGGGGACCCCTACCTGGCGCGCCACTGTCGACGAACTATGGTCGGCAGTCCACCGAGGGGGGTGCCCGTGGTGGTAGATTATCGGTAGGATGCGTGTAATCAGGAACCAGATGGTGACACAAGGCGCAGAGACAACGATTTAGACAGGTTCGGGTCGTCTGATTGACGTAATACCCTACGTCCTGTGTCTTTGGTGTATTGTATTGAGATGTATATCGTATGATCTGCTTGGATCTATCCTCTAGGGGACCCCTGCCTCTCCTTATATACTGAGGAGGAGGAGGGTTACAAGTAAAGTATCCTATTTGGTACTATTACAATATCTAGTACAACTTGTAATCTTGCCATATACGCCTTGATCTCATGGGCCGGGCCACCTCGGATGGTGCGGCCCATGTACCATCTTGTGGTACCTGGGGGTATATCCCCCACAGTTTTGCAAATAAGTTTTGACAAATTTGCCTATAGCAAAAGTTTTAGTTAAAATAGACCTTTTAAAACCAAAACTTAGCTTTTAAAACTATGTACCTGACAGTATTATGCTTAATCTCGCTCTAATACCAGCTGTGACAGAACCGCCCAATTTATACAAGATCAAGTACGGTTGTCCACGCTAACACGTTGACACACCCATACTTTCACTCATATAAACCCGGTAGTCCGCCGAGTGTCCCGAAAGACCTCGGTAAATCAACATCACAACCAAGATCGCGTGATTAAACAAATACACATCACATACATCGAGTTGCAGCGGAAATAATATTACAAAGGGGTTAACAAATAATAGTACAAGTTTGGGTTTCAAAACCGCTTAGTGAAAACAACATAGCTTTCAAATGATTACATTAATATAAGTTCCAAATATAGTGCTAGCATAAGTGACATCATCCGACAAAAGCATATAGATGAGAAGTAAGTATAGAATCACCGAGCCCACCGGTGGTTAGCCACCATCATCAACAGGTCGAGAACATCACCTACAACAAGGTGGGATAAACCCTGAGTACGAGAATGTACTCAGCCAGACTTACCCGTCGTAAACCAGAAATAAAGTGACACCAAGGATTATGCATGGCTTTCTTTAGGGGGGCTAGCTAACTTGTTTGCGAAAAGCATAAGCTATCATGAAGAAACCATTTTAAGTACTTTGCATCATCTTTATTATGACCTATCCATCTAGGTAAGCACCTATACTATAGCAATCACTTTATTAACCAATAACATCCAGTTACCAATTTAGATTTAGCATATCCCATATCATCCAGATAACCATCATTGTTCCATAATAATTACTACGATGCAGTAACTCGAGTCAAGTGCTCACTATCCAGGAGCGATGGCGATTCGAATCGATTCCTAACCAGCTGGTGATTTATTCCTTACACAAACCTCACTCACCCGCTAAAGTGAGATATTGATCACCGAGTCAACTTTCCAGGAATCTCGAGTTTACCAGGAACCACATGTACCCGGGGGCCGACCGACTGCACTTTGGTCTTATCATCTCGCCCCCGTGTCCTACCACACCTGCTCCGGCACAGTGCGCTGTGGGCAATCTACTCGGCCCGAAAAATCTCCCAGCTTCGCGGTCGGAAGGTACTTTATCCGGCCAGCTAAATGTAAGGCATGCGTTCAACATGACTCGAGGCCCAACAATGGTCGGTCCTTAATCGACACAGACGGAAACTAACAGCACCCCAGAACCCTGTCTGGTTGCCTCCAACTTTTTCCGTCCGGTCTCCAATTATCCATCACACATGGTTAATTCCAGGATATCATTCTTTCCATAGCTAAATTCTTCCAGTAACCACCTATAAATATAGGTGACCGGATATCACCGATCGCTACCGGTCTAAGCAAGGCTAAGCAGTTATTCGATCCTAACCTAACAGGGTAAAAAGGTAATAAGGTAGGCAAGGATAGTAATAAATGCATCAACGGTTTCAATCAACTCCTACCACTTAATGCAACAATATATAACTCATATATAGAAAGAATTGCTTTTATAAATTAGGAGACTTATAATGCTCCGGGGCTTGCCTGGGATCCGACACAAGTCAGTTCAGTTAGGTTGCACCGTCCTGGTGACATCTCAGGTCCTAGCACTTGCATTCAGGGGTTCTTCCATCTTCTGGACAGCCCACCGTTACACCATCGTCTGTCTCCACATCATGCGCTCCACGTCCACGTGCTATGCCTAGCGTACCTAGGATGAGATGCATAGATGCAGATGCATGAACATAAAGAATACACATGAAGGAATGCAACAAGCATACTAAACAAGCATATGTTACACTATACACACATAAGCATGTCATACAACCAGCTAGCTATACATGATCAAGTACTTCACAATTTAGCAAAACATTTTAGGCCTGCTACCTTAACTCTAGGTGTCCAAGATAACCATTTGCAATCATACAAACAAGAGCAAGTAGAAGCAAACAATTCTAGATACAAGCAGATTTGGACAGCAGCAAACAGTCAATTGTTTCAAACATAACTTAAGCTACAAACATCCCACAAGGATGATCTAAGACTTTATGAAAATCCATAGAAATTGTCTACAAGATTGATGTTTACATAAAAAGCTAATTACAAAGTTAAATAGGTCAAACATGTAGATGTTTCAGACCTGTCCAGACATGGACATAAAACTGATTGCAACTTCAGAGAAGCATAACTGAAGTTACACAAATCCAAATGACTTGCAAGAAGACATTATGGAAATATTATGAAATTGTCTACAATTCATATTTAAACCTATCAGCATGATTCCAAAGTTAACAAGGTTAAACAGGCACATTTATCAAGGCTGGTCCAGAAATTCCAGAAAGCTACAATTTCTGAAGACCAACTTAGAACAGTCATAACTCACAAACTACTTGGCCACCTGCCATGAAAATTTAACACAAGCTAGTTAGGTGAGTTATCTATAACTTTCTTATTATCATCTTAAGATGATTCTACAGTTAGAAGGGTCAATTAATCCAATAATTGCATCTCTGTCCAAAACATAGACAGAAACTGACATGCCACTTTAAACAGCTATAAATGGAGTTATACATATCCAATAAATGTGGTTCTAGACTTTTTAGAAAGCTTATAAAATTATAAACAATTTTGTTGTAAACACCTAAAGCAAATTCTACTACTAAGAAGGCCCCACAGTACCAACAAGGTAACCCTGTCAGAGTTTGGGCATAAACAGCCACTGATATTTAAGCAAGTATAACTCAAGATTTACTTAACCAAAAATCATGATATTTAGCTTTTTGAAAAGCTTGATAAAAGTACTACAACTCATGTATTATCACAAAGTCATGATTCATAACCTAACTAGACCAATTAATTTACTCTTGTAGGCCTATTTAGAATAGGGGTAAGGCAATACATGCAATTTGTTATTTTTATAACTCTTAAAATATAAATCCTACACTTCTGAAATTTTTACCAGACAACAACAATAACCTTGTGAGCACTCCATAAAAATTTCACATTTATTTGAGTAAAATAACTGCAGTTATAAAAAGAACAAGACATTACTAGCATTAAGAACCTAACTTCCTAAATCTATTTTTACAGCTAAACCTTTAAAGTAAAACATGTAATATTATAGATCTAGTGCATAGAGAATTTCACAAGGATTCCAAAAAGTCCTCATTTGCTATTTTACGGATTTCCTATGAATTACTATGATTTTCTAAACTTTCAGCCGATTTAAAACAAATAGGTCCCTCGAGGTACTATTCACTGGAGTCAATGACAATGCAGTTAGGCCCTTGACCTTCGTCGAATTTGAGCCCGAGGCCCCTGGTCGCAGAACACAGCAGGGGAGCATGTCGGACTTGCTGTTGCCGGCCGAAGGAGGTTCGGCGGCGGCGGGGGATGGGTGCTGCAGCTGCGCCGGGCTCGCGCGCGCCCGTGGGCGTCCCTGGCACGGCCGGAGGTGGCTCGTGGCTGCCTGGCCACGCACACCGGCGGCGCTGCCCACGGCGGCTTGCCGGCGACAGTGCTCCGGTGGTTTTCGCCTCAGCGGAGGTGCGCCGGTCGTAGAGGAGGAAGAGGCGGAGGTGGTGGTTCGCGTGGTTGGTCATGAGGGGGCTCGGAAACTAGGGAACGGCAGCGACGGCGAGCTCGGCCCGCCGGCCATGGCGGACGCATGTCCTGCCGCGGAGCGGAGCGAGGAGAGCGCGCGAGGGAGCGAGCAGGGAGTGGAGAAGGGGATGGAGAGCTCGGCCGGGGCTCTGGTTATCCGCATCGGGCGCAGGGGCACGCGGCATGGAGGTGGGAGCGCTGCTCGCGCATGGTGGCCACGTCCACGAACAGGTGCCGCCCGTTGAGGCATTTCACCGAGCACGTGGCGGGCAGCGACGTGGGCAAGGTGGAACACCGTTTTGGGCCGCTTCTAGGCCGAATTAGACATTGGGCCATAAACGAAATTTGTTCACCTCGGCCTGCTCTACGTTTCTTATTTAAGGTGCCCGGACATTTGAGCTTTGTAACAGCGGATAATTAAGCTCCAAGATGATAGTGTCAATATGTTAACAGCGATCACGGAAACTCGCTTTCGGAGGTCGAAACTCGATCAAACTTAGTGCAACCTTTTGCATCCTCTTCTCCATAACATAACCTTGAACTTTTATTTTTGGACTAACTCAAGTTGCTTAACAAAATTTGGAGAACGCGGGATATCAACGTCGATGTCGGTGAAATCCGGACTGCAAACACGGTCGGGTTGATTTCAGCTTTTTCTCTTATACTTTGAGCACTGTTTTGATCTATTTCGAAGCTAAATCATGACTTGGTCCTTTAACAAAGTTTGTTATACTCAAACTTTTCTTCAACTTTCATTTTTGGTCAAACCTCATATCTGGTCCAGAAGTCAACTTTATTTCTCGGTCAACGCAAAGTCCTTTCTGCTACAAAATATAGGGTTTCCATTATTTTCGGACATTTTCTCCACCTTCGCTCAACACGAACCCTTCATAACTTTTGTTGTAGAGTTCAATTAGAGTTGTTTGAGCAAGGTTACAAGGTTTGGTTGACTTCATATGTTTCCAGTCACTTGATAAAGCAATTCATGCAAAGATATGACTTATCATTTCATGTGACTTTTTGATTCCAAACTTCATGAAACTTTTCCACGGGTCTAGATGGATGCATGTGGATGTAATGTACATGGAAGAAGCATGCTTAGAATTACTCTTGCATAATCTTAACAAGAGTCCATATGTAAGCAGTTGTGTGTGGCCCAAGTTTAAGTTGAAGCTCCATCATGTAGATTGGATCTTAACACCTTGATTACCACTTGACATGTCATGTTTGAGTTCAAACCCATTGCTTAACTGGTGATAAACACCGGGGGTGTTACAGCGACCCTATAACACATGGGTGGGCTTGATCTGAGTAGGAAAGGTGGTGTGAACATTTTTAAGATTTTCTTGTAATTTTTAGCATGTATTCAAATTTTTGTGATCTTCTAAAATACATGTAAAATTGTACAAATGTCCAAAAAAAAGTGAAACCAATTTTATTGTGTTCCCGATATCTTGCTCTACACATATCAATTTTTTGCACATGTGTGGTCAGAGGTTTTAGCTATTAAAATAGATTTGTAGCTATGTTTAAATGGCAAGAAATACATTTCAGTAGCTCCAGCAACATGTTTGATATTTTTGTTATACAATACATGCTTAGAGATAACTCCAGTGATTTTTTCAACATTCTAGCATGTATCTGTATTTTTCTGTGAATTAAATACTAAAACCGGCTTATTAATTGAATTGTAAATAATTCACTTGTTAGAAAAATACCAACAATTCACGATAAATAATATAGGTCGTCTACAACATGAATATAAATTTTGTTGGCACACAACCTCACTGAAAATCATTTTTCAAGAAACTTGAAGCTGTAGGGTATAAATGAATTACCAAAAATTGTGTCTTTAATTTTGTGGCTATCATAAAGGGTGCTGATGTCATCAAAATGTTGCTGTGCATGATTTCCAAAAGGGTTTAATGAAGATAAAACTATTAACCAAGTTTTACCTTAATTAAGTTAATTACTTGCTATGGTAGAAATATTGCAATTGTGTTTATTAATAATTAGAAATTTATTTTTTTGCTTTATTGTGAGGGGAAATAATATGGTTAAATCTTTTTCATTTGAAAAGTTGTAGATCTTAAAAAGTTATGGAACTTTGTAGTTGATAACTTTTTCATTTGAAATCATCTATCCAATGAAATTACGTTTGAACTGCTCACATTTGAAATTTGAATTTTTCAAACGACCTCGGATGAAAAAATGACCAAAATGAAAGTTGTAGATCTCAAAAAGTTATGCAACTTTCTAGTTGATAACATTTTCATTTAAAATCATCTATCAAAGGAAAATTGCATTTGAATTTTCTCACAGTTGAATCAAATTTGAAATTCAAATTCTTCAAATAACCTCAGACGAAGAAATGGCCAAAATAAAAGTTTTAGATCTCGAAAAGTTAATTTTTTTGTAGTTGATAACTTTTTCATTTTAATTTATTTAGGGTTCCAAATGCTCATTTTAAAACCAGGTGAACATAAAATGGTTAGGACCAAAATCGCAAATGGACACAAGTGTCTTATGGGTGCAGTGGTTAGTAGATGAACGCGTGAAGGCTGAGGTCTTGAGTTCGAGTGCTAGGGCTGCGAAGCGCGTGTTTTTTGCATGAAAAATCGTATGACTTACGATGATGCCCGTCACTAATGACAGACTAGTACATAGTTGGTTTTAAGGCCGAAACCGAGAAACCCCTTCATCTCCGATCTTGACGCGCGCGTGTCCCTCGTCCATGGGCCTGGATCTTCGTCAAGTCCTCATGCTCTCGGTCCCTAGCCGCTTGACTTGCACTCTTCATCCGCCTTGACTTGGGATCCCACCTTGTCAGCTTTGCTCTTCATGCACGGTGTGGACCGCACATTTGACTAGCTCACTCAGTCTCTAGGTCCCTTGGACCGCTTGCTTCACCTTTCTCGCCACCGGCAGCCATGCCGCATCCCTGCACCTGCAATCCACAGCCAAGAGACAACACAAGAAATTTGTTTTCTCTGCCACCTCTCCTCCGGGTTAGTCAGCGTAACCATGCATTACAAGTAAATTAAACATGCTTATGCACCAGCCAAACCACCGAGTGCACATGTGTTGAATCAATCACTCATCATAAAACTCACCGTCACTAGTAGAGAACAGACCTTTGATCCTCGGCCAAAATGGGCTCTAGTCCCGGCATTTTTTGCGCCCAGGACTAGAGATACCTTTAGTCCCGGTTGGTGGCTCCAACCGGGACTAAAGGTCCCTGCCCAACGGCTACTGCGCCAGGCAGAGGTGGCAGGGATCTTTAGTCCCAGTTGGAGCCACCAACCGGGACTAAAGGTATACTTTTACTCCCGGTTGGTGGCTTCAACCGGGAGTAAAGGTCTACTCCCGGGCCGTGGCTGCGCCCGGGGTCGGAAAGTTACCTTTAGTCCCGGTTGGAGCCACCAACCGGGACTAAAGGTCCCCCCTTTATATATCGGCCGTCTCCTTCTTCCTCCCTGAGCCCGAGCTCAGCACATTTTGAAGCTCACTGCACTAGTGTTCTTGCTTCCTCCCTCCCTCCGGTGGAGACTTCTGCATTGGTGTCAGAATTAGAGACGGACATTGGTTCTATGACGATGATGTTATGTATGTTGACTTTGCAGAATTTCATCAACTATGCCACCTGACCTCTCTGGACAAAATTATCATTAGCTGCTATTGTCTGTAAGTAATAATTCTTTCGATCTATTATTAAACTCATCATATGTGTGTATATGCATATAAATTATCCTAACAAGTACTATATATATGCAGATTTACAATGACTGAGCTTAGAAAGGAAGGCTGCAATGAAATTGGTTTTGTTGATCCCCATATAGTATTCAAAGACCTAGTTACTCCAAAGACTAATCGGAAGTCTGAGTCAGAGAGTAACCTCATGAACTTCTTAGTGAACCAACGCCACAAGAAGGATATACTCTTTCCCTACAACTTCAAGTGAGTGTTAATAATGTCGATCATCCTTAATGGCTCATATGTTGATTCTAGTTAATTAATGAGTGTTATGCGTTATATCCTATAATGCGTTATATCCTATAATTAATGAGTGTTAATAATGTCGATCATCCTTAATGGCTCATCCTTAATGGCACATGCAGCAATCACTGGATATTGATGGACATCGATCTGGTGAAAAGTCACTTGATAATCTATGACTCGATGAGAAAACCATAACAAGACTACCAAGATATGATAGATATTATCCAGAGGTAATTTCGGTATCTCTAGCAACTATATATACACACAAACATGATGATTAACTATATCTGATGACGTGGCAAATTTTTTATTGGGCAGTGTTTGGGAAACCTTTATTGAGAAGCAACACATGGAAAAATGCAAAGCGCCACTGAATGTAATCCCTTTGAAAGTAAGTCTCCTAAATCGCATCATCTTTATTAATTAAACATATAGCTTTCACCGAATCACCAGATTGGATGACAAATCTTTTTCTCGTAAAGTGGTGTCTGAGGCAGGAACAGGGGAACAACTACTGTGGTTACTATGTTTGCAAGTTTATCAAGGTGGTTTCCCAAAGAACTCCTACATAGAGACTCAAAGTACGTTAAAAATACACTATATATTCATTTAATTATTATTATTGATTGTGTTACTATGTCTTTATATATATATATATGTACATATATTAATTTATTTTCCTTTAATTCAAACCTGTAGACTCGATGGTTGGAGGAAAAGGTCATACGGCAAGACCAAATCAAAGCAATTCAAGAGTCTATAGCCGGATTTTTTAATGAGCAGGTCATCGATTCCAAGGGCGAGTTCTACTTCGACCCAACACTGCCATGGAAGCCAAGCTAGAGGATGAGAGAAAACTTGTTATATCACAACAACTGTAATGCAATCTTTTTGTAATATATGCACATAAAATAATATAATGTAAAATACACATATGCATATATATATATATATATATATATATATATATATATATATATATATATATATATATATATATATATATATATATATATATATATATATATATATATATTTCTATGCTTGAATTGTGTGATTTAATACGTTCATTGTGCTTGAACCGAAACATACTATACGCACGTATAAATGTATAATTAGCAACGTACAATACGACTTCGAAAACCTATTTTGAAAAGAAAACAAAAAAATGAAAAGAAAAGAAAAAAGGAAAAAAACATTTAGTCCCGGCCATCGTGGTATGTCAGGAGGCACCTTTAGTCCCGGTTGATGGACTAAAGGTCCTCCTTTAGTCTCGGTTCCTGGCCCGGGACTAAAGGACCCCCTTTAGTCCCAGATGCTTGCTCCCGGGTGGGGAACCGAGACTAGAGGGGGTTTCCCACCGGGAGTAAAGCTATGTTCTCTACCAGTGCATAGCTTCCGCATCACTGATTTGATCGAGTTCTGGTAGAAACTCGTTTTGCTCAGCTGCTGGCTGTTCTCCGTTTTCTTCTGTTCTGCTCAGCCAGTGGGCGATTGGTTCTTGGGCTGTGTTCTTTTTCGATGCTTGACGAATGAATTGCAGTGAAGCTTTGGTCACCACTCACCAGGGAGCAGCTTGAGATTTTCTAATACATAAAGTACCTATGCAGCTCAAGTCTGATTTTTTTCCTTATTTCTCTATCTGATTTTCTCTTTGGTAGAACTCACGCAGTGCTACAGCTGAAGTTCCAAGGCTCCGGTATATGTTGTGATAGTGTGATGTGTCGCTTTCATGCATAGCAAAATATCTTTAAGTAATCCCAGCTGATTGTTGGGTTTTTTTTTTTTTTGGGGGGGGGGGGGGGGGGGGGGGGGGGACAATCCCAGATTCTTAGTTGCTAGACAATTGCTTGTTCTTCCTATTATATAGTAATGATATATCTTCCCAAAAATGCTACCGTCTTCGCATGTTCTTTTTTTGTGCTGGTTGCCTGAAATGCGTTTCTGTAGCTCGTGGAATAGCTTCAGTTCTCTTCTGGATCTATCATTTCCTTTTATCTATCTCAATGATTACTTGCCCGTCAGATCGAGCGAGGTGTGCGTACCTCGATCTTGGTTTGGTTTCACAAGTAGAAGCAGCAATTGTTTATTTGTCAGCCATCTTGTTTATCTCGTCATACGGAGTAGTGTGGTGCAGGCGGACAGTCAGTGAGTTTTTGTGTAATCGATTGACAACATGAAAAACAACAAGATCGAACCAGCGAACTCAGCAGTCGAAACGACACACACAAATATATACATATTAATAACCAGGTACACACAGTCCAGTAGTTATTTACTCCAACCTCGATATATCATGTGGACGGTCGGATCAGATGATCAATATCAGTACACACAGAAACTAAAGCGCGATCGAGGGATCGATCGATATATGATGATCCTCCTCCTTTTTTCCTGAGCCGGCCTGAGCTGATCCAGAAAAAGGATGTTCGATCGCGCATGCAGTACACACGTACTACTAGTAGTAGTAAAGGTAGGTACGTCGTACGTACGTAGTATGCATGCACGTACACATACACGCTACGTACCGACCTAGAGGTCGTAGACGACGCCTAGCACGCCCCCATGGCCTTCTCGACGCACCCTATGGTAGGGTCCGAGAAGCACTTGGCCGCCAGGTCAATCTCCACGCAGTTGATGTACTTGGCGCCGAGAGTAGTGATGCCGTGCCCGATGATGCCTCCAATGGCGCCAAAGACAAGCTCCGCCTCCAGCCAAAGGCGCTGCAGGTCCGGTCGTCGTCGCCGCCGGTGCAGCCGCGGCCTGCAGGCTGCACTCCACCATCGCATCCTCGACGCAGATGAGCGTGGGATCCGCGAAGCACCTGGAGAAGCCCATCTCCAGGCAGCCGATGTAGCCGTCGCCGACTACGACGTTGGTGATGCCGCGCGCCAAGCTCCGGAGCTCCACGCCGTCGGCGCCTCTGGCCGCTGCCTGCTGGGCCTGGCCGCCGCTAACCAGAACAGCGACCAAAAGCACAAGTGCTACTGCTACGACGACCCTCTTGCGTGGCGCCATGGTGCTGCGCGCTGCTTCTCGATCTTTAGTCTAGACCAGTGGGTTGGGTTGTTTCCTTTGCTGCTGCTTCTCGCTCGAATGCCCGGTTTGCTTGATCGATCCCTCTCGCTGATGCGTCTATAAATAGGATCGGATCGGAGGAGACTTCCCGGCCACTGCACATGCAAGGTTTGGCAGCTCTAAACGGCGGCCTGCCGGCCGGCTAGCTCTTGATTTCTTGACCACACGGTACGCTGCTCTACTCATCATATCAAAAAGCTCTAGCTTCCTTCTAGGCTCTGTCAACGACCGGCTATGCACGTCAGCAAGAGCTGCGATGCACATATATGCCGGCCAATAGCCAAGTGCAAGTACATTCCCCAACTCAGCCATGCATCGACCTCTCTGTTTCTCAAAATAGAGGGACCCAGAAAGCTACTTCTATCAAAAGCATCGGTGGAGGAGAAAGTAAATAAATAATAAAAGAGCATTGCAACTTGCGTTAATTTGTGAAAACAAAGTGCGGGAAATGATCTAAATCGTAACTCCACAGCAGGGTATATATACATACATGCATGCCAAAATTAACTTTTTTCAACCAATCCATCTCAACAATATAATGAAAGAAAGGAAACACAATATCTTGTACAAACGAAGATCATCTTGGGAGAAGTACGTTCTAGTCTTATTTGATCTTCCACGGTTTCTTAACATGCTGTCCTCGAAGCAATTTCTGGTCAATATCCACAGCAGGCAAATGGTGATATATAGATCGAGTTGCATATATACACTGCTAGCAAATTCTACTGACGATGTAGAGCAATAATTCTTCCATAAAAGACATCTCAGTTGATATCCCAGAGAGACCAGCCTATCAGTGTGGTGGATGCCTGCCAATGGCCAATGCAATCGTCCTCTTTCATCATCCTCCTCCATCGTCCTCTTTGTTTCTAGAACAATGACCGAGCAAGCTGCAATGTTACTATCAAGGCTCAACTAGTATTCTTCACAGAAAAGAAGCCCCACAAGGCCATTGCATCATCATCCTAGTTCTTCTTCCTCTCTTTCACTGTTATCCCTTTCTTTGCTTCCTGTCCTCACGATGACACAACTACTCTATCCCTCCTCGATCAATCAGGTCCCCAACGGATTGACAATGAAAGGTGACTGTGGTGGAGGCAATTAATGATGATGTCTCTCCTCAGGCCCACTCTCTCTCCTTGGAGATGGTATGTTAGATCTGAGCATGGCTTTGGAAAAGTAGGGTTTCTTTTCTGTGTATATATGTGTCTTTGGGAGAGGGAGGGGAGGGCCTTGCGATGAATTGTAAGAATGTCTCTTACATTTCGGTTAAAGTCTCTATTATTATGTGTGCCTTTGGTTTCTCCCATACAAATCTATATAGTTGTGTACGCATAGCACTTTATTTCTTCTGAATGTTTTTTCTCTTTTATGAAACATGATATCCTACAAGCTCTAGACTTTACAGTTTTTTTAGGTTTGATTGTTTCCTATTTTTCAAGCCGCGTTTCAATCTTTAGTTTGGACTTAGGGGAACTTAATACACACTACTACAATCATTTTTAGACTTCTAAGGCGTCTTATACAACTAATGGTAGTATGGTGGTATAGCTAGAGAAGGGGTATTTCAGGAAAGAGAATACTATTAGTGGTATTTATAGATAATGCACCCAATTATCACCACCTAGCCAAAGCCAGCCTGAAACATGAGGCCACCATCGACGCCCCGTCCCCACTAAGCCGCCGACGCCATCCTAATTTTCCCCAATTGCCCATATACTAGTATAATATACTAGCTATACCACTAGGGAGAAGACCACTAGTATAAATTAATATAAAGGGATGATGGTGTTTATGCCCTTAGGACCTGTTTGTTTGAGTCGTGGCTTCCTTAAAAGCCTTCTGCTCCCTGAAAGCTAGCTTTCTGGAAGCTGGCGTCTGGAAAAGATGCTGCTTGGCACCTGCTTCTGGAGGTGATGGGATGGGGTGTCTGTCAAATGGGGTCCACGTGTCTACCTCTCATCTTCCCCCTCACCTTTTCCCCTACCGCTCATTCCCCATAGAGCTCGCCGGTCAATTATACAGTCAATTCTCTCCGCCACAGCCCGATCCCCCTCACCAGCTGCATCCAAAGGGCAGAGTGGCGGCTGGCGTAGGCGCCCAAGCCGGTACAGGCCTGCGACGGCTTCGATCTATGCCGGGAGTAGGAAGTAGGAGAACATGTTAACATGCTGGGCTCGCACGTGTGTGGGACTTGAGAGAAGAGAGATAGATGGGGGGCAAATTTGTTATTTGACACTTGCGGTTCACACATTAAGTGGTTTTAAGAGTAGGTTCGGTTTGAAAATGTACTTTGGTGAAATTGAAATGCGGATTCATATAAAAAGGAAGAAAATTCTGGTTTTTTCTTTCCAAAATTCGATATAGGCCGAGAGACAATCAGATCGATGTTCTCTTCAGCTGGCTGTTCCATATAGAATTTGTTAGAATAAAACAAGCAGGTTATAAAAAAAACTCTTTTTCTATCCACAAAACAAAGAAAAAGTTCTTATCAAACCCACAATAAAATTGGAAAGAAAGATCAAGTAAGTAGACCTGACCCCTTGAATGATTCCTCTATCCTATTCTGATATATATAAATTCAATGTGGATGAAACTAGTGTATAAGCGTTTTTTTTTATTTCCTTAGACTTAGATCGTGTAAGGCAAGAATTTTTCACTATTTATGATTTCATATTCTTGTTACTAGACGTTGTTTAGGAATAAGAACTGGGTATGTATATTTTTGGGCTTTCATAGGTTTGGCTTATACATTCATAATGATACCATGAGTGCTTTAGGCCGTCCCCAAAATATGTTTTCGGATACCGCCATACAATTACAACCCATCTTTGCTCAATGGATACAAAATATCCATGCTGGTGCGCCTGGCGTAACATTTTGTCTTGTTGCACCAGGAGCTGTTATGCTAGGCGCGCCAGCATGGATATTTTGTACGGTACATCAGCGATCTGAATGCGGTGGGTGTACTACGGACACGCACGTACGTGGCTCGTAGGCTGCAAATGTCCTCCATCGAGTGCGGTGATGTCGCGGCGATATGCCCGGCGATCTCGACCAGTATGTCGTGAGGGAGAGCTAGCGGCTTCCGCCTTGCCGCCATGCTCCGTGTCAGCATCATGGTGCTTGGTGCGCAGCAGATCGATGATGCTACCGCTAGTGGCTAGGTTTGGAGAAGGCACCGATCTATAGCTGCAATGTGAGAGCTCCGGAAGGAAATAAATAAGAGATTGGGACGAAATCCCGGTGGCGGCGGTTTGAAATGCCGCAGAAATCGTGAAGGAAACCGTGCGTTGGATGCATTGGACCAAAAAGATGCCCGGACCATGTAGAAGCAAGGATGCCCGGCCCATGTCGCCCTGGAAAATGTGAAAATGGGATCTAAGGAGTGGTTGTTTTGCAGCGTCTCCGTGAATTGCTCGAACGTACTTTTGTGACGTGGTTACAGAATATTTAGAAAGACCAAGATTTCTGACAATTCTAAAAAAAGTTTGCTGTATGTTGGCACATGTATTTTACAGGACGTGGGTGACCAATTTGAATCAAGTAACATATGTACAGTTCGCTCATTCATACATATAGACAAAGTAGGGATTTCAAACATACGTACATGTTTCTTAGTTCATCATTCAAACAGAGGAATAAAGAATATTAAAAGGGGTTCCATATGATATATGGCATAAATAAAAATGAAATCAACCACTGCAAGCTACTAAATAAATGATCAAAATTTTGCTAAAATGTAGAAAGGCGATGCCCACTGCTATCTGGTTGTTTTCTGATTTCTGCGGCATACTTCAGCAATCGGCATACTTCAGCAAGACTTTTATTCAAGCAGGCCGTCGGCATACTCCAGCACATCAGCATATCCTCTGGTGGTGCCTGTTTGAACCAAAAGCAGGCCATCACGAAACACGGGGTCAATATTTTGTCCACAGATTCAAAGTGCTGACACCAAATGAGCTCATGTCATAATTATCTTTATGACAACAAATACATAACCACACACACAGCCCTCATAGTGAAGGGGTACTACTAAACAATGGATCTTTGAGCTGGTTATCAAAATAAATAGTACCGCATATTTATATGGATTAAAGCATGCCTCAGGGGAATTTGTCATTATAATGGATGCAGACCTATCTCACCATGTATAAAAATAATAGTGACGCAGCCTGATCACTACTAAGAGTATGTGATGACTTAGGCACCTTTGACCTCTGAAGCTATGTGGAGCTATTGTTAGATTTCGTTCAGCCACCTATGTGATGACTTAGACACCTCTAAAGAATTCACACTGAATTCAGTCTTTAGTTCAGAAAAGTTATGAAAATACATGCAGATTTAATAAGCATATGTATGCAGTAATGACCTCTTCTTAAGATGATCTTGGTCATTTAATAAGTTATCCATGGATCTGGAGAATAGTGATTTGTGCTTAATGGACCAACTGTGTCAATAGTTAAGGTTCACATGTGAAGCTATCTGTTGTGGCTAGTTGTTTCTTCTTCTTCTTACCAAAAATCTTATCACAACTAAGCATCATATTATGAGTCCAACAGCATGTCAATATATGACTAACAACAAAGGCAAACAAGGAGGGTTCTAGCATGTCAATATCAGACTCCTAAGCAGTATTTTTGTCTACATAGAGAACTGATCTAGATTGGCAAGAAAATTGTACTATAGAAAAAATAGAGACAGGGATAGCATCTACTTTTAGTTTTTGCAATTGTCGGACTGCTACAGTTTTACCATGCAAAGAGATGTTGCATAATGTAAAAGCAACATCCATATCCTTCACCTTTGGATTCCATCCTTGAAGAATGCAATAGTTAATTAACTGACATCATGAAAGCATCAAGGGTGGGCATACAACCAATCGAAAGCTTTAGATTTTTGAAAAAAAAATCAGTGAGCTTCCCATGAGCACCACAGCTACAAACTAAATAGATCAAAATGATACTATGTAACACCTGAATCAACAATCTCAATCTGATAACAGAATGCCATGTGTGACCATATGAACTACTACATGATCGAACTATCAAAGCATCAGAAATGTTCATGCCTAGGCACTTCATCTATTTCTGTCAGTTATCACAACATAAGCTACTCATACGGCATAATCCTTTGGTTCCATACAAGTTATCTGCCTATTAACAACACAAGCATCACTTTAAATGAGTTATGCACCAGCGTACCTATTATGCAACAGCAAGCGGATCCTTGGCAAATCATATATCCAGCACATCCCCAGGGAGCTTTGTTTCCTTCAAATGAAGACTGAGGAACATTAGTCATAACTACACATGCCTCACAGACAACTAATTTTTAGCTTTGATGAACATTACATTTGATTACCTCTTTTCTCATGGAGCATGTTCGCCGATTGTGGCCCTCACCCTTACACAGGGTACATTTCACCTTAGATTTCTTCTTGTTTGAAACTGACTTCAACTTTTTCTTTGGGGCCCCTCTACCAGGCACATGAATGGGATCCAAGACATTTGTGGACTCTGCAGAATCAACATCCTAGGCTTGCGGTAGCACCGAACCATGCCTGTTGCCTCCGTTCTCTCCTCCATTTGGCAGGTGTTTACACCAAAATTTGGAAGAAGAGTCACAGGGACTCGAAAGCTCCCAAGATCATGTCATCAAGGAATCAATTGTGTGTAGATCAGAACCAGCTAATTCGAATGCAAAACTAGAATCAGCTTTCTTCAGATAGCGCCAGTAGATAACGATGAAGGCTATGATCGGCGCCAGGACGAGACATGTTGGACTCTACAAAAAGGGAAAGATTAGAGTCCAAGTTATCTTAAATTAGGAATGTTTTCTCTAAGGTCAAAAATTGTGATGAGTCGTGCTTAGACAGGAGTCATATGTAGGTCCTGGGTATAAATATCAAAGCCTGGCTATTGTAAAGGACACATAATCAATCAAATACTAGTTATTTACTTTTTTCGGCTCCAGCCACCCCTTAGGAGTAGGAGTAGAGTAGATCTCAGTGAGTTCTTCAGCAAGTACGGCTGCATCGATCCGATCGACCTCCACTACTTGTCTGTAAGTACCGTCATAGCTTATACCTCTATTCGTATGGCTGCATCGATCCGGTCAACCTCCACTGCGACTCTGGTATAAGTTAGTTATCGACTCTTGTCTAGTTCAAGTATGGCTGCATTGATCTGGTCGACCTTCACTGCTCGAACTAGATTAAGGTCAAGTTATCGGCTCTATCTAAGGGTGGCGTTCCTTCGGATAGATTCATTAAGTTACCGATATTGCTTGTTGCTTCCATTATTTACTTAATTACAGCAATATCACTTCGCCTGATTGGGATTGATCTAGATCAGACTTATATCTTTATTAACCCATCGTTTGTTAATCTAAACTGATCTAATCTGCACTTTAAATGATGAGTTATGTTTTATCAGCTGTTTTACGTCAATCTTGATCATGTATAGCGTGCAGTTAAGGCATGTTTGATCTTGAGTAGATCTATTGGCTAGCAAAAATTGTTCCATGGCCCGTTATCATGGCCTGTGTGATTCTGCCTCACACCCCACTGTTAGCACCGTAGAGTGGGGATCGTTATTTGGTAGATCTATTCCTAAGAGGGCATGACCTTAACTGCGCGCTATGCCTGAATTGGCTATTTTAGCCGATATCGAGCGCTTTCACGAACAGTTCACATCACGAGATCATTGAAGTAGGGATAGGTTGAAAGATATGTTAGCTCCATGATCTTATTATTGTATTACGGCCTGCATGATTCTGCCTCATGCCCCACTGATATTAGTAATAAGTTAGGGTCGTCGAGTCTATTGTTGTTTCTACGGCCTGCATGATTCTGCCTCATGCCCCACTGATATTAGTAATAAGTTAGGGTCATCGAGTCTATTGTTGTTTCTATGGCCTGCATGATTCTGCCTCATGCCCCACTGGTCATAGCAATAGATGAGATCTAATATGTTCATTAAATTTATCTTGATTAAATGGTTGAATGATGATGAACTGTTTCTTTCATAAAAAGGGGTTCGGTTACTTGCGGTCATTGGCTTAGCATGAACTAATTATTGTTAATATCTGATTGCCATTGACCAATATTTGTTTAAAGAATGATATCCATCCTGAACGATAACCGATTCTTCTTACACAACCCCATGAGCTTTAACCGATTTATTCTTATGAATATGCTGGAATCGACTATTTAGTCGATCTCCTTTCATATCGGCTCTCAGAGCCGCACATTTGGGACTGTCTGGCAACACCGGCACGTTCCGCCCTTAATTACTGATAAACTTTCTCTCCTTGTCAATTGCAGGGTCAAATTGACTGGCACATCTCGGGAGGAGTGCGTAGGATCGACCACCCTTGCGCTGAAGCTAGGCAGATCTCTAGCTCCATCGAGCGGACCCTTCCGTCTTGCTCGTGTGTCCTCGGCACGGGACAAAATTCCGTGTCGACAGCGGGATCATAGCAGGTTCCTCACGCAGAACGTGTTTCAGCCACTCATATGCTTCAGGTCAATGAGATGCTACGAAGGATGCAGTGTGACTGATATTACAAAGCTCACGGTACCTCTGTAGGCTATCAGAATAGTCATACATGGTGCTCTTCCTTATAGGAGGAAATGCACTCTTGGCCCCCCCCCTTGTCCACCTTTTCAAAACACAACAGTCTAGAAGCTTGCATTCTTTGCGATAGCCCAATACAAAGAAGGTGTGAGCAGGGGGTTCCAAGGGACTGTAACTTAAGACAAGAACAAGAAATTCCCTTTAGATTGCCTTCATCAACACATATCTCACATTCCACAAAGTATTGTCTGTCTCCTTTATTGACGCTTTCAACAATATACATATGCATATCATAGCCATCTAGATGCTCAACAAGAAAACACTTATTGGCTGCTTTTATGCTGAACTACACCTTGGCAAAAACTCTTGGTGTGAACGATTTTGCAGCCTCTTTCTCAATAATTGAAGCATCTGGTTGTAAGCGTGGCACAAAATTCGATGCTTCAAAGTCTAGATGCGCTTCATTACTACGCAGCCATGAAAGACAGTGGTCAGAGTGCACTACTAGCTCAAACAGTGTCATTTTACGATCTAGATTTACCTGAAGCCTAGAGTTTAGGCTCTCACTCCGCAGGTTGCTCCTCAATCCTAAATAGCACTTACCATCATGATACGTAGCACACTAGATTTCCCTCCTCTCATACATCTGATACAGCCACGACTAGTTATCTGTAACGTTATGCTTATCCAAGAATTCTAGCCATTTCCTCTCAATCTTTTCTATCGAGCAACAATCATAAAGGAAATACCTGAAATCATCCCTCACACCATCATCGTGCAGATTACGCACAATGTTCTGCTCAATATGCCATATGCATAGCCTATGCGATGAATTCGGCCACACTAGCCTGATTGCTCTCTAGATAGCATGGTCTCCATCAAAGATCACGAAAACTGGATGCTTCTGAGCCATGGCATCAGAGAATGCCCTAAGCATCCACACATAGGACTCAATAGTCTCCTAAGCAATAATTCCACATGCAAAAAGAACCATGCTGCCATGGTGATTCACCCCAACAAAAGGAACAAGGGGCAGTTGTATCGATTTGTTTTGTACATGCTATCAAATACAATGACATCACCAAATGCTGCATAATCAAGTAGACATTGATAGTCACACTAGAGCAGTCCCTTTAGGTGCCCTTCCCCATTAGTCTTGTACTAGAAAAAGAAATTAGGATCTCTACGTTTGCATTCTGTTAGGTAACTGATGACTATTTGAGCATCACCAGCGGCAACTGTCTCCACCTTATTGCGATGGCAGAAATTGTACAGGCCCCTTATTGTATATCCAACCTTATCGTACCCACCGTACTGCTTTCCATAATATCCATTATTTGGTGTTTGCGGATACCAGAAATCTGCATCTCCAAAATCTCAGCTTTCTGATCATCGCTGATTCTTCTATGTGAACGCAGTAGACAATCAAGGTCTGGTTCCGCCATCAGATGGTTGTGTTCATCGATGAAATCTTTCACATACCACTACCCTGTGTTCTGATCTCGTGCAATCACAAGTTTAGCAAGGCATCCAACACGAGTAATATTCCGTGGCTTCTGCTTCTTAGTCTCCCTCTTCAGCTCCTCTTCGCAGAAACCTTCATGACTACAAACAAACTTCCAAAGGGTCATCTCATTGTGGCATTGTGCCACTCATAGTAGCTTCTCCTCACACTAAATCCTTTCTGCTTAGCATAGTTGTTATAAAACTGAATTATTTTTTCTTCATTACTAAGCATCTTCCTAACAACTTCATTGTACTCCAGCAAAGAAACAAGATTCGGCATTTCCTCCTGCATCAATCAGCAACATTAAATTAAACAAATTAGAGAAATCAAAGAAAGACATGGCTCCTATCAAAATGGGAAAATATCCTGAAGTATTGGTTGACTATTGACAGGTGTACATTTGAGAAAGTCTGAAGGAATAGTTCTGTTGTGCATTGTAGGTTACTTAGAACTCTTTGAGATATATGCATTGTTATCTATTTAAGTAAATTTACATTTATTTTGTTTGGAAAGGGAAATAATTATAAACAAAACACTCATTCAACTGATCTGAATTTCTAAAGAAGGCACGATGTGTATCTTATGTCAAACTTTTCTGTGCTTCATTGGTCAGCACTGACTTGTAAGAAGCAAGAAGTCATTGATCTGTAAGGACATGTCACACCATGTGTGATGTAGACTAGGCCCAATCTTCCAAAAGGTATGATAGCATCGATTGGTGGAGACTCGACGTTCATGATCTAGGCTTCGAACCAAGACTGATTTGGACCCCCACAAATGTTACACCACTGCTCCGTTGGTTATCAACCACGCCAACGCGATTGACCTCACCGAGAAGGCTTTCCTGCAAGCGAATCGAGAACATAAGCAAGAACGGGATGAACGCAATCTGAAATTGCAAATAAATATGAGGCTTATGATAAAAAAGGAGTTCAAGTCTTTATTCAAAAGGACTAATCGCCATAGGCGAACAAGATCAAGAACTAGGGCCCTGGTTCACAGCAAGCAGCCTTGGCGGCATAGTTGCAGCAAAACGATGTTTGTTTCATGAGGAAATCAAGAACTAAACAAAACCCAAACCCTAAGGAGAGCGACGGCTGCTATTTATAGAGTCTGGGGCGTCACCCCCTAGATGCGCCGCCTAATGGGCCCAAACACGATACACGGTCCAACAGACCAAAAGACGGTGTCGCAGCACCCTGGCAGATTCTGGACGCTGACTTGTTTCGATGATTCCTGTTGATTCCGAAGAGCTTTTGACGTGAAATCGCTTGGATTGGCTTCCTTATCAAATTAGCTTTCCATCCATATGTGGATTGTCGAAAACAGAGTCTGGATGCATCCTGGGAGACCAGTTTAAGGCAGGCTGCTCCTGGAGGCCGAGGCAGACTCGAACTTGAGTTGCTTTGGGCCTCCACCTCAGGGACTCGAACCGAATTAGCCTTAGACCTCCTTCTTGACTTGGACACCCTTGCTGGCCTCCTACCCCTCCATAGCATGCGCTAAACATGGTCATATGCATGGGTGTCATGTCATCATCATCCTCCCCTTCTTGACGAAAAGCCGTCCTCGGTGTCGACTGCGCTTGAAATCGATCCTGCACAATATAAAGGAGAACGGGCTTGCGAAGACAAAGAAAACTGAAATAATTGTGAGAAGGAACGTGACCATGTTTCCAAGTTTCTAGCATGTCATCTCGCATAAAAATTTCAGCAAGCATGTAGACTCCATGATCCGAATGCACACGATGTATGTCAACACTATCCTGCAAAAGATTAGAACTAACTAAAGACAATGTAGGAATAGATGGTCTAGCAGACATAGGTAGCAACCAACAATGCTCCCCTTCTTGGAAGTGAACATGTTTCTTTGAGGAACATGAGAAAATGTTTGTATTATTATGGCTACCCTCTAAACGATCATAATCTTGTACAACAAAAGGAAAATTCATATTACTATGAATGTATACTTGATGTATCATATATTGTCCCTTGTTGTTATATTTGCCAATAACATGATATGTGTGTTTAGAAAACTAAGGCAAATCAGCAGATTTAAAAAGGCTCTCCTTCAAACAATCTAGGTTACAAAAAACATCAAATTCAATGTAACCCAAAGTATGTAAAGAAGACAACAGTTTGAGCTCATCAGTTTTAGTAGCAATATGAATAACATGTTTATTTTTAGCACAGGTGGTTGGTTCCAAAACATATAAAACTAAAGCATCATCAACCAATTCATCTTTATCACAAGAAACATCAAGCAAATTATCATGGGACAAAGATAAATCAAGAGTGGGTTCCACTAATAATTGCTTTATGATAGCATAGTTTGTGGAAGAATTTAGTACATTAAAACAATTCTCACCTTCCGTGAGTGTAGCACCATGGGCATTACCTATGTTCTCAGCAGGAGTAATAGGTGCATTGTGAAGTGATGGTTCTGAATTTGCATATGAGGTTGTGAGCTCCTCATTTTCTTCCATGTCATCCTCTCGCTTATGTACATTATCCTACAGAAGGTTAGTCATAGCAAGAGGAATAATAACAGACTCATCCTCTAAATGGTGCACCTTAGCATATGAAGTCAAAACAAGAGGTGGATTAACAAAGGTTTCTCGCATAAGGAGTTTCCTATCATTCCAAGTTTAAGGTTTATCAGAAGGATCTAAAGACTCCTACCAAGATAAAGCAGAATGTCGCAAAACACTAGCTGCATTTGTTACCTTCCTCCTTGGACACATGAAGCAAGTAGCAAATATGTTATCGATGGCAATTTCCCACTCCATGTACTCATTAGCACCTATACCATCATAAGTCGGTGGATACGAACAACCTGTCATTGTTAGAAGACAGCAAAAGACAACACAAAAGTATTATCCCTATCAACTACTTAGGTTGTGGATAAGGAAAAACAAGGCACTCAACTCTCAAGCATCTTACCACGGTCTTACAAGTGTTCTTACCAAAGCAGCAGGCGGTGTAATCGGTCAGTGACTGTGATACCATTGTAGCTTGAGTGTAACAGTTGCAAGGCAAACCTATACTTGGTTAGAAGAAAGTGGAGCTTGGACAGGCACAATATAGTAGCAAGGAATAGCAAAATTCGTAACTGAATAGCAAAACTGAATAAGTATCCCAAGTACTTGTCTTAGTTGCTGGCCTACTCATGTTCTAAGTACCAGATGCATCAAGTGATGTGAACAGTAGGAATATGATTAGGAACAAGGTGAAAATCAGCACACGCAAACTCAGCTCAAATGGCGCTCTCTATGTGTTCCTTTAGATATTGTTCCACTTTTGCCCCTCTCGTTTTTCTCTATTTTTTGGCTGTCGTTGTTTTTTTGGGATTCTTTGACTTCTTATTTTTATTTTTTTGATATTTTTTCTTTACTTAGGAGCAC
This sequence comes from Miscanthus floridulus, assembly GCF_019320115.1. Lineage (NCBI taxonomy): Eukaryota > Viridiplantae > Streptophyta > Magnoliopsida > Poales > Poaceae > Miscanthus > Miscanthus floridulus. Next base: position 142,618,938 of record NC_089589.1, on the reverse strand, counting down.
AAAAGAAGTAACCACAGAAAATATGAGCTTAAATAAGTGAAAGGCGTGGCCTATGGAAATTTTAGAAGATGTGCTCAAAATCGACAAAAAGCTTGTGACCACGAAAAGAGGATCTTGTAACCAGTTTTTGGCCAAAAAAAATTTCCAAGCCTAGCAAAGTAGGGGACGGACGGATCCGAAATTTTTTTTGATCGATTTTGATATATGGAACGTCGAAATCCGAGTTCGTATGCAAAAACTAGACCAGTTTTACGTACTGACTCCGAATTAGAGGACAAAACGGGAACAATGCGCGCAAAATTGGTCACAGCAGCAAGGATTTGGTGGAAACAGTGAAGACAAGTATAACAAATTAGATGGCGTGGACTAGGGTTTGATGGATACAAAAGAAACATAGCAAGACTTGAAGGTGTTCATAGATTATAATGAAAAACAAAGGGAAAGACACAAACTGGACTAAAAAACAATCTAAAACCAGCAACCAGAACTTGACCTAGGGCACAAACTCAACAACGCAAAATAGAGATGAATTTGCACGGCACAACGAGGCTATAGGACAGGGAATATGTGGTGGTGTATATTTTTTTTGGCTTTTTGTGGACTATAGGTAATGCAAAAACAGTAACAATCTAAAGGGAAAAACAAAGTTATACCTAATGAGCAACAAGGTCTCTGATACCACTTGATGTAGACTAGGCCCTATCTTCCGAAAGGTATGATAGCGTCGATTGGTGGAGACTCAACGTTCATGATCTAGGCTTAGAACCAAGACTGATTTGGACCCCCGCAACCATTACACCACTGCTCCGTTGGTTATTAACCACGCGAACGCGATTGACCTCACCGAGAAGGCTTTCCTACAAGCGAATCGAGAACACAAGCAAGAACAGGATGAACGCAATCTAAAATTGCAAATAAATATGAGGCTTATGATAATGAAAAGGAGTTCAAGTCTTTATTTGAAAGGACTAATCGCCACAGGTGAACAAGATCAAGAACTGGGGCCCTGGTTCACAGCAAGCAGCCTTGGCGGCATAGTTGTAGCAAAATGATGTCTGTTTCATGAGGAAATCAAGAACTAAACAAAACCCAAACCCTAAGGAGAGCAATGACTGCTATTTATAGAGTCTTGGGCATCACCCCCTTGGACGCACCCCTAATGGGCCCAAACACGATACACGGTCCAACGGACGAAAAGACGGTGTCATAGCACCCTGGCAAATTCTGGACGTTGACTTGTTTCGATGATTCCCGTTGATTACGAAGAGTTTTTGACATGAAACCACTTGTATTGGCTTCCTTATCAAATTAGATTTCCTTCCATATGTGGATCATCGAAAATGGAGTCCGGATGCGTCCTGGGTGACCAGTTTAAGGCAGACTAGTCCTAGAGGCCGAGGCAGACTCGAACTTGAGTTACTTTGGGCCTCCACCTCGGGGACTCGAACCGAATTAGCCTCGGACCTCCTTCTTGACTTGGACACCCTTGCTGGCCTCCTACCCCTCCATACCATGCGCCAAACATGGTCATATACATGGGTGTCATGTCCTCATCAATGTGAGGTTTGAATGATCATTTTAACTTGTCATTTTTCTTGTAGAGCCTTGTCTATTTGATTTATGGCAACATAGCATTTTGTTATTTGTGCTTTGACTTTAGAAGCACCATGGGAATTACTATGAGGGATTTTATTGGACTCCAGTTAGTACTTTGGCAGTGAAGCATAATTTGCTTGTTACTAGTGGGTTTCATACGGTTGCATAGCTATTTCTAGAAACTTTCTACAATGACTAACACTAACAATGCATTCATTATTTTCTTTCGAAATTTTGGGATGTAACTTGTAGTAAAACAACATCACAGATCGGTGGAAAGTGTAGTTATGTTACAGGAACTTCTAGACCTCTTCTAGCTTTAGCATAGACTACAAGAATTAAGGAGCAAGGAATAGTACCACAATCATTTCCAGTATTCCTATTTGAATGACAAACTGATTTTTAAGCAAAACTTTTAGAGTTGATAGGGTTTCAGAGCACACATCTTGATTGCTGATCTAAAGCTTGGTGACGCTATGGCTGTCGTGCCGGAGATGGAGGAGCTCGCTGCCTTGGAGTCCCTGGTGCCAAGTTGAACGAGGTGGAGACGAGAAGAGCAGCCAGATCCGGGGCTGCCTGGGGGCATGCCATTGCCTGGGTGCCGCGCTGCTGCCTTAGTGTTGCCGTCGGCTTGAGGCCGAGGGCACAATGGCCACCTCGATGAGTGAGGGCGAGAGTAGGACGACCGCTGTGAAGAGCGAGGAAGAGGGCAGGGCCACCAGTGAGACAACGTGTGAGGGTGGCGGCGGCTATAGCGAGGGGAGCCAGGTGCATGCGATCCATTTCGGCGCAGGGGGGTTGTGGAAGGAGGGTTTGGGGGAGTGGGAGGACCATGCGCAATGACCATATTGCCCTTCGATGAATTAAATCAACAAAAATGGCTATTTTGCAGAGGCGATAGGAAGCGATTCCAACCATTGTAAAAGGTCAAATATCATTATTATATAATAGGAAGAACATGCAATTGTCTAGCAACTGATAATCTAGGATCGTTCCCCCTGATAGTCCGGGTTCCTAGGGGTTCCCCATAGGGGGTGCTACTCGGATGGGCCCTAGGCTGGGCCATGATCTGTTGAAGGACAAGAGACAAGGTGGCGTGGACTTCAAGCTATTCTAGATTGACTTAGTCAGCTTATTATGAAAGCTAGGTTCTATAATGGGACTAGGACTCTTCTCTTGTAACCGACTAGGACTAGATATGTGCCCTTACCCTCTCCCCTATATAAAGAGAGGGACTGTGCACCCCCTTGTAACCCTAATGTCAGGGACCAATACTAGGGTACCCGAAGAGGAGGGGCTAATGGTCATCAGCCTAAATTCATCCAAGCAGTCAAGTGCACGACTACATCTCCAACTGACCGCCAGGTGCGCAAGCTCTACCTCGCCCGACCTCTGAGGGCTGGCTCTGCCTTGCTCGACCTCTGAGGGTTGGCTCTGCCTCACTCGATACCGAGGTCACAGGTTCCGCCTTGCCCGACCCTTGGGTTCACGCTCCGCCTCGCCCGACCTTTGGGTCTGCGCTCTACCCCGCACGACCCTTGGGTCCATGCTCTGCCTCGCCCGACCCTTGGGTCTGCGCTCTGTCTCACCCGACCCTTGGGTCTGCGCTCCACCTCGCCTGACCCTTGGGTTCGCACTTTGCCTCTCTCTGCCTCTAGGGAAGGACTCTGCCTCAGCCCAGCCTCTAGGAGAGGACTTTGCCTCACCCAACAGAGTCCCATACCACCACCAACCAGTCCAGGTACAAGCATATGGGCCTAGATCAAAGCTCTGACATCAGGGAAAACACCGGCATGCCCCGATGCAACCTGTCGGTGTTTCGAACAAGCACCAGCAAGTAAATTTATAATTGATGCGCGTTAGGCTCGGATTGTGCACTAATGGACACAAGGTTTATACTGGTTCAGGCTGAATGTCCCTACGTCTAGTCTGTTGCTGCTCGTGTTATTAGCACCGAAAGTGGTTCATAGTAGGGGGTACAAACGGTTGAGAGAGGGACTAGTCCCAAGTCTCTGTTGGAAGGGTCGAAAGGATGCTAAGAGCCTAGTGGCAGCCTAGCTGTGTGTGTGATGAGTTGAACCGAACTCTCTATGAGTTCATCTATGTGTGTGTGTTTCGTCGAAAGTCAGTCCCTCCAATGGGGAGCCCTGCCCTCCCTTTTATAGACCAAGGGGGGAGCAGGGGTTACAGATGAGAGAAAGAGGAAAATTCCATGAGCATAGAAGGTCCTTCAAAGGATTCGGGTCTCCCCTTTTTCCCACGCCTGCCCTGCGTAACATGGCAGACCGTGTCAGAAGTGGCATGGTTGTTGATCTTTGTAGGCCATACCCTAGCCTTATTTAGCAAGTGGGCGCGTCCCTTCCCACCCCCACGGGCGGCGTGTCAGACAGGGTTGTCGATCTCCGACCTCGTGTGGAGCGGATGGCATGGTGACTGCCCATTTGTCATCATAGAGGATGAGAGTCCCTCCTTGGGGCATAGTGGTTGTCGTATGCCCGTGTCGGGTTCTTCGCTCGGAGGCTGAGGGCGGCGCCTACAACACTGTAGGGCGGAGAGCATGCGCCCGAAACACTATTTTAGGCTCTACCACACCTGGAAGGGTCTAAGCGCTCGTCTTGTCACATCCTGACGGTACTTCCCTGCCGGAGCGCAGGGCATGGCCCTTGATGCCACGGTTGACCTGAATGTCTTGTCTTACCCTATGTTTATCATCATGATGGAGCAGGGTGCAGTTGTCAGGCCAAGCGGAGCCAGCTCTTGGACATTGGGCAAGGCGAGGTCCGTCCTCGGCCATCGGATGAGGTGGAGCCTGGCCCTTATCCGCTGGGTGAGGCCAAGCCCTGCCCTCAGGGGTCGAGCAAGGCGGAGTCTATCCCACGGGGGTCGGGCGAGGTGGAGTCCATCCCGCGGGGGTCAGGCGAGGCAGAGTCTAGCCCTTGGGGATCAGGCAAGACGGAGTCTAGCCCTCGGGGGTCGGGTGAGGCGGAGTCTAGCCCTCAGCCCTTGGATGAGGTGAAGCCGAGCCCTCAGCCCTCGGGTGAGGCGGAATCGTCCTCCAGCCGTCGAGTGAGGTGGAGCTGGCCTTTGGGCGTCGAGCGAGGTGGAACAAAACTCCTGTCATTCGGGTAAGAAGCACAGTAGTGCTCTTGTCCATTTAGGAGTTTTTAACATTCGATGGCTATTAGTTCCGCCTCCTTGGGTACCCTAGTATTAGGTTCCCGACAGTAGCCCCCAAGCCCCCGGGTGATTTGGGGGAATCGCCCAGGGGGTGTTTTGATTTTGTCGGAGTTAATCCGCCAGAGGGTGCGCGCGAGCGCACTCGGTGGGTGTAGCCCCCAAGCCCCTGGGTGATTTGAGTAGAATTGCCCGGGGGGTAGTGTCGATTTCATCGGAGTCAATCCGCCAGAGGGTGCGCGCGAGCGCACCCGGTGGGTGTAGCCCCCGAGCCCCCAGGTGATTTGAGCATAATCACCCCGGGGGGGGGGGGGTAGTATCAGGCCCTCCGTGGGTAAGGCCATAAGATTTGGTTTTTCATCAACTGGATATTTTTGAGAGAGCCCCAGTACCCCGTTTGCAGGGAAAACGTCTAGGGTTAACTTGGCTAGGGTTCTGGTTGTAAGTCGAGGCCCTACTGATGCTTGTGCCCTAGAGTCCTAGTTTCTTGCGGGCCCATCCTTTGTTGGGGCGGCCACCGAGACGGTTCGGGCCGACCCCTGGTTGCTATGGGCCTAGATGGATCAGAGAAGAGATTTTTCCGGCCCACGTCCCCCCTGTGGGAAAAGAGTCTGGTTGCTTTGGGAAGGCGAACCGTCCAGCGCGATTTCGATGGGAGAGGATAGGGATCGCGAGCGTGTGTCCCGCGACGTGACGCGACGGTGCGCGTGGCAAGCTCGGAGATCGAGGCAAATGGTTGCCCTTCTCGCAACCATCGCCCCTATAAAACCACAGGGTTCACCCCTAGGGTTCCGTATTTCGCCCCCTTGCTTTCGCGTCTGAAACCTCCACCGCCAATCGCCCTAGCCTCCTGTGCTCGCACCGCCGTCGTCGTTAGGTTTGCCCCCACGTTGCAGCCACCGTTTAAGCTCGTGCCCGCATCATAGTCGTCATTGAGCTCGCGCCCACCTTTCTTCCCGACGCTTTAATGGAGCTGTGGGGCAGATCCGGCATTACCTCTCAGTGGTTGGAGGGCCTCGTCCGCCGTGGCCTTCTCCGCCCGCAGTCCACCGTCGAGGAGTGGCTGCTGCCTGGTGAGGAGTATGAGCCGGCGCCACCCAAAGGGTATGTCGTGTCCTTATTTTATTGTTGGCAACTGTCGGTGTTTCAAATAAGCACCGTCTAGTAAATTTGTAATTGATGCGCGTTAGGCCCGGATGGTGCGCTAAAGGACACAAGGTTTATACTGGTTCGGGCTGAATGTCCCTAAGTCTAGTCTACTGCTACTCGTGTTCTTAGCACCAAAAAAGGTTTGTAGTAGGGGGTATAAACGGTCGAGAGAGGGAAGGATCCCAAGTCTCTGATGGAACGGTTGAAAGGACGCCAAGAGCTAGGTTGCTTCTTGGTTGTATCATGTGTGTCTAACTGTCTGTCGAAAGTTGGTCCCTCTAGTGGGGAGCCCTGCCCTCCCTTTTATAGACCAAGGGGGGAGCAGGGGTTATAGATGGGAGTAAGAGGAAAATACAAGAGTATAGAAGGTCCTTCGAAGGAGATGGGTCTCCCTATTTTCCCGCACCTGCCCTACATAACATGGTAGACTGTGTCAGGAGTGGCATGTTGGTTGATCTTCGTAGGCCATGCCCTGGCCTCTTTTAGCAAGTGGGTGCATCCCATCCCGCCCCTATGGGCGGCATGTTGGACCGGGTTGTCGATCTCCAACCCCATGGGGAGCAGAGAGCGCAGTGACTGCTTGTTTGCCACTATAGAGGACAGGAGTCCCTCCTTGGAACGTAGTGGTTGTCGTATGTCCATGTCGGGTTCTTCGCCCGAAGGCTGAAGGCGGTGCCTACAACACTGTAGGGTGAAGAGCACATGCCTGCAACACTATTTAGGCTCTGCCACGTCTGGAAGGGTCTAAGCGCCCGTCCCGTCACATCCTGATGGTACTTTCCTATAGGGGCATAGGGTATGGTCCTCGATGCCACGGTTGACCCAAATGTCTTGTCTTACCCTATGCCTATCATCATGAGGGAGCGGGGTGTGGCTGTCAGGTGAGGCGGAGCTAGCCTTTAGACACCGGGCGAGGCGAGGTCCGAGCCCAGCCCTCGAGGGTTGGGCGAGGTGGAGTCTAGCCCTTAGCCCTCAGGCGAGGCGGAGCTGAGCCCTTAGCCCTCGGGTGAGGTAGAGCCAGCCCACGGGCATCGGGCGAGGCGGAGTCGAGCCCTCAGCCCTTGGGTGAGGCGGAGCCGGCCCACGGATGTCAGGAGAGGTGGAGTCTAGCCCTTAGCCCTTGAGCAAGGCGGAGCTGAGCCCTCAGCCCTTGGGTGAGGCGGAGCTGGCCCATGGGCGTCGGGTGAGGCAGAGTCTAGCCCTTAGCCCTTGGGCAAGGCAGAGCCGAGCCCTTAGCCTTCGGGCGAGGTGGAGCTGGCCCACGAGCGTCAGGTGAGGTGGAGTCTAGCCCTTAGCCCTCGGGCGAGGCAGAGCCAAGCCCTCAGCCCTTCGATGAGGCGGAGCTGGCCCACGGGCGTCGGGCGAGGCGGAGTCTAGCCCTCAGCCCTCGGGCGCTGCGGAGCTGGCCCATGGGCGTCGGGTGAGGCGGAGTCTAGCCCTCAGCCCTAGGGCACGGCGGAGCTGGCCCACGGGCGTAGGGCATCGGGCGAGGTAGAACCAAACTCCTATCGTTCGGGCAAGAAGCGTAGTAGTGCTCTTGTCCATCCAGGAGTTTTTAACGTTCGATGGTTATTAGTTCCACCTCCTTGGCTACCCTGGTATTAGGTCCCCGACAATAGCATTCGGGTGATTCGGATAGAATTGCTCGGGGGGGTGTTTTGATTTTGTCGGAGTCAATTCACCAGAGGGTGCGCGCGAGCGCACCCAGTGGCTGTAGCCCCCGGGTGATTTGAGTAGAATCACCCAGGGGGTAGTATCGGACCCTCTGTGGGTAAGGCCGTATGACTTTGTTTTTTGTCAACTGGATATTTTTAAGGGAATCGTGGTATTCTGTTTGCGGGGATTTCGTTTAGGGCCATCCTGGCTGGGCCCAACTGCGGATCGAGGCCCTGGTGATGCTTGCGTCCTTGAGTCCCGGTCATTTGCGGGCTCATCCCTCATTGGGACGGTCCTTGGGCTCTGGGGCCCTAGGTGGGCCGGAGAGAAAAGCTTTGTGACCCACGTTCCCTTGGTGGGAAGAGAGTCCTGGTCCACCTGGGGAAGGTGAACCGCTCGGCGTGAGTTTCGCGGGAAGGGATAGGGATCGCATGCGCATGTCCCGTGACGTGATGTGGCGGTGCATCGTGGTGTGCTCAGAGATCGAGGTGGACCGTTGCCCTTCTCACATCCGTCGCCCCTATAAAACCATGGGGTTCGCCCCTAGGGTTCCATACTTCGCCTCTTTGCCCTCGCATTCTCAGCCTCTGCCACCAATCGCCTGAGCTTCTCGCACCTGCACTGCTCCTGCCGTCAAACTCGATGCTGCCTTCTTCCCCGTGTTGCTCCCGCTGTCGTGATGGACCCAGGGTACAAATCCAACATCTCCCCTCAGCGCCTGGAGGGCCTAGTCCGCCGAGGCCTCCTTTGCCCATTGACCGCCGCCGAGGAGTGGCGGCTGCCTAGTGAAGAGGACGAGCCGCAGCCACCCGAAGGGTACGTCATGTCCTTTGCCCACTTCCATGAGGGATTCGCCATGCCCGCGCATTCGTTCCTTTGGGGACTGTTGTACTACTATCAGGTAGAGCTACAGCACCTTACCCCCAATGGGATCCAGCACATTGCGGCGTTCATCGCCCTGTGTGAGGGGTTCTTGGGGATTAGCCCCCACTTTGATCTGTGGCGGTGTCTCTTCGCCATCAATCTTGTGAAGAGGCGGGTCGGGAAGCAAGAGCTGCAAGCGCCGGTGGGGTGCGCCAGCATCCACCTTCGCAACAACCGGGCAGGAGCATACCTGCTAATGCATCTGTCCACCTCCAACAAGGGGTGGCATTCGCAATGGTTCTATGTCAAGAATGACGCCGCCGCCCCCTTGCCAGCTTTCACTGGGTGCTACATCTTGGAGGCCCCAAAGTCGTGGGGGTGGGGTGTCACGGCCAAGGGAAAGAAGCATCTCAATGGCCTTCTCGCCGCCCTCCAAACTCTGAAGGAGAGGGGTGTGAAGGGGTCGGGGATTATCGGCACCTACCACATGAGGAGGGTTGCGCCGCTGATGGCACGCGTGCTTCCCCTGTATCAGATGGTGCCCAAAGCGTCGTTCGAAGGGATGGCACTCGCCGACGAAGTGCTCCCTCCCTTCGAAGTGGCGCAGCGCATCAAGGAGGCGATGGAGCCTACAAAGGACTCCGTTGGCACCATCCTTGACTTCGTGTACCTGGTGCTGGGGCATCCCCCAATGCGGCCAGAACTAGGGTTCGTTGATTTCGTAAGTCTTCTTTCCCCTTGCTCCTTTCGCTTGAATTTCTGACCCCCTGATGCTAACCTTGGGATAGCGGGACCAGCCGGGGGGATTGTTCTTCAAGGATAGCCCAGCTCTGCTGCCAAAGGACCCAGTCCGGATGGCAGTGAACCATGCCTTGGTCGGTTGGGACAAGAAGACGAGGGAGCTTGCGAAGAAAAAGGCGATACGGAAGCTGCAAGCTCGCGACTGAGGAGAGGAGACCGGCAGTGAAGACAAAGACGATGATGATGATGACGATGAGTCAGACGAGACAGTAGCCGGTGTGGATTGGGGTGACCTAGTGGACGAGGACTCATTGCCCACATAGGGACGCTTCCCGTTCCACATGGGGGGAAGCAAGTCCGCGGGGACGGTGGAGCCGGGCCTGCCCCTAGGTCCGGTGGGAGCCGGTGGATCCACCGTCACCGTCGAGGTGGCGGCGGAGGATCGGTGGATGGGAGGGGATGGATCCGAGGCCGTCCTCGAGGTGTTGGCGGAGGGGGGTGGCTCCGACGCTATGCCCCGTGAGCTGATGGAGGGGGGTGGCGCTAGCGCCGTGCCCCATGAGCTGACGGAGGGGAGCGGCTCTGGCACCGCGCCCCATGAGCTGATGGAGAGGAGCGGCCTTGTCGCTGCACCCTCAGAGACAAGGGAGATGAGCGCCCCTGCCTCAGAGCAGGGGGCAGGCTCAAAATGGTCCCGCCCACACGAGTTGGAGCAGGGGTTCGGGGATTCGTCCCCGAAACGTACCCGCCGCCCGAAAGCGTTAGAGTATGTCACCGATTCCCCTTGTTTTTTCCCTTTATTTTTCTATTCCAACCTTACGCCTTTTTTCCTTTTGCAGATTCTTGCGACGGGGCCACCCTTTGGCGCCGGCGCCCAAGAAGAGCCTTGCCCTTCAGGAGAGACGGATGACGCTGCCCGATGTCGCCCCTGTTTCGGGCAGGAGCGACGCTGACATTGTGGCCTCGTTGGCCGTTCCGGCGGCACCCATGGTGGTGCTTGTGCCCTCAGTGGTTGCTGAGCAGGTGGCCATGACCGCGCCAAGCCAGGAGTAGTCAGACACGTCCATGGTGGTGTCCGAGGGGGTGGCGTAATCCGTACACCTAGCGGCCCAAGTGACGACGGCCAATGCGGGCCGGGCGGAGTCAGATGCAGCTGCGGCGGCGTCCAAGGGAGTAGCACAGTCCATGCCACCGGAGGCCTAGACAGAGGTGGCCACGACCGCGACAAGCCCGGCAGGGTCGGACACTACCGTGGTGGCATCCGAGGCGGCGGCGCAATCCGCGGCACCGGCAGTCCAGGCCGCGGCACCCGGGGTAGGCCGGATGGAGGAGGACGTGGCCAGAGGGTCTCTAGGTGTCGTGATGGTGGTGGGGAGGACCCACAGAAGGCCATCCCTGGCCCTATTGTCGGGGGGCAGCCACTCCCCTACACAGGGCGAGCCGCCGCTCCAGTGGATGGCCGCTCAGGACCTAGCGTCGGTTCTTTTCTCGCTCGATGATGCTTCCGAGAGCATGGAGCAGGAGAATCTTGACATCGGGTTCTCGACTATGATGGATGCGTTGAGCCAAGCTAGTGGTGCCCTACGTGAGATCCTCATCCCTTCTGGCCAGGTACCTGCTTAATCTTCCTTCTTCATGTGCTTTTGTTTTTCGTATTTCTGATACCGGTCTTCTTTTCAGTGCATCGCTGCTCATAGCCGGAATAAATCTCGGTTCCTCTGCGAGCAAAAGGCGGAATGGGACTGCCTTACTGAGGAGGCCTGGCTATGAGGAGACGTGGGCACGTAGCTTGCTGCCGCCTAGCAGCGGGAGGCCAAGGTGCGTCGGGACGTGGAGGAGTTCCACGGGATGTTTGAGGACCTATCGGCGAGGGTGAAGGTGGATGAGGAGGCTTCGAAAGGAGCGGGATGAGCTGCTACAGAAGGATGCCGCGGCCAGTGAGCGGGCCAGCAAGCTCCTGGCGGAGCTAGAGATGGCATGGGGCCTCAAGCTGAAGGCTGAGGAGAGGTCCACGGCGTTGCAGCAGAGGGTGGACCGGGACGCCGAGGTGATCGACCGGTTGCACAAGGAGCGGGACAAGGTACGCTAGACCGAGGAAAGACTTCGCTCAGAGCACGGTGCAGCCTGTGAGGATTGTGACCGGGCCATCCGGGAGCGCGACGAGGCGCGTCGGGTGGCTGACTCCCTCCGAGCGGATCTTGGAGTTGCGGTGAACCGAAGGTTGGACGCCGAGAGCGTCACTGCCAGGCTAGATAAGGAGCTTGCCAAAGTGTGAGGGATCCTTCAGACCAAGAGTGACGAGCACGACCTTCTGCAAGTCGCTATTGGGGTGGTCATCAATGCCCTGAGGGTGGCGTAGCCAGTGGAAACTAGCTCGCCCGCGGTTCGTGCCGTGGGTATCATGGCGCGGGTGGGCCAACTTGAGGAGGACGCCTTTCACGCTAGGATCACCCAAGCCTTTGCTGTCGCCCATTCCCATTATGATTGGGAGATCAACCTGGAGGTCATGAGCCAAGGCTTTGCACCTGTCTATGAAGACGCTGAGCTGGACGAGATGGAGAAGGCGACGACTCCCATTGTGCGGAACCTGGCAGACAGGCTGAAAGAAGCAGTTCTCCCTCCGTAGAAGTAGTTAGTTGAATCAGTTCAATAAACATTTATTCGTAATATGTGAACAAGTGTTGGTACTTTCGTGTCCTGGAAACTGTTTCATGGATTCATTTTGTAATTTTCATTTCATTTGTTCGATCTTATCTTCTTCTCTTTTTGTGATGAAAAGAAGTTTATGTGACCCGACTCTTCTGCTCATTTTAGATTGTGAGGCCCGAGGTGTGTAGGGGAAGTTTTGATTGTGCTGGTGAGAAAAAATTACCATAGCCATCTGGGCGTGGGTTTCTTGCAGTCTTACCTATCTTTATCAGCCCCCGAGTGAGATCCAACCCCTTATGGTTGCTAGGGTTGGATGTTATTGGAGACCGGAGCGAGGGAAGCAAACTTTATGTTTTGTATTCGCTCATACCCCTTACTTAGGATTTCGACGATTGCTTTGTTACCGTGCGTTTGGTTTTTACCACTGGCTCGGCCTTCCCCGAGCCCCCGTTCGTGGTGGGTATTTGGCCGGGGGCTGGCCTGTTTCGTAATGTTCGTCCCATCCACAATTCTTCGCAATTTGGAGGGATTGGGGCGGTGTCATTTGCCTTGGTGGCTCGAATGACGTGCCTGATGAGCTTGTTGATGAAGGTGTTCGGGCAGAATCTGATCCCATTGCATTGCGACAGAATCGGCGAAGCCCTCGGGTGGCATTCTGTTGCTCCCTGCCCCGCCTCCTAAAAGACTGCCCCTTAATGGGGTTTCTATGGGCTTGGCTAGGGGCTGGTTTGAACTAGAAGGTTGAGATGGCCCTATCCGCCTTACTGTGGGTTGGGCAAAGGCCGTTGAGGCTCATCTGTGTTTTTCTCCCCTAGCTCTTATTCAACACAAGGCGGCCTCAGACCTTTTGCGGGTCAGCCTTAGAACCTCGGTCTTTCAATCTCGGATCGAGCAGCTCGAGCCCCCAAGCCCTATTAGGGTCTGATAGGGGTCGGCCGTGTTTTGCGTGTTACCCCGTCCTCGGTTTTCACAACTGGAGGGGCTGAGTTGACGACACTTGCCTCGATGGCTCGAGTGTCGCGCTCAATCAGCTTGCTAACAGCTACGTTCGTGTGGAATCCGGGTCCATCATTTGCTGACGGGGTCAGCAGAGCCCTCAGGTGGCATTCCACTACTTCTTAACCCGCCTCCCAGTAGATGCCCGAGCTGTTCGATAGGGTCAGGTGGCCCGATGGCCTCTCCTCGGTGGAGACTCTATGGGTTTGGCTCAGGGTTAGAATCAAATGAGAAAAGGTCAAGATGTCCCTGTCCGCTTTTGAGTGGGGTCAGGCAGGGCCGCTGGGGCTCATCTCAGTTATTTCTCCCTGGCTCTATTTAACACAAGGCAGCCTCGAGCCCTTTGTGGGCCAGCCTTCGAACCTCGGTCATTTGTCGAACGAGGCAACTGCCACTTCGTGACATGATGCAAAGCGTTTGCGATGCAGCAACTGCATGAGTTTAATGTACGATTTAGTTTGAAACGAAAGCAGGATTACCTTGGTGATATGAGCGATGGGAAGCTCATACCAGATGTGTCTGTGTGGGGCTCGAGCCTTGATGTTTGCGACGAGGTTGGAGTAACCTGCATAAGAATCGCTATTCTTTGTTTTTGTCTCTCAGCGGTGATTGAGCCGCTTGACTATTTTAGTCGACCCGACAGCTTCCCCTCGAAGGGAGTTCTATAGGGGGACCCCTCCAAGCCTTTCTTGGGAAGGTGGGAGTCGAGGCTCACGGTGTGGGGAACTATGAGTTCAATTTATGCTGGTGAACAATGAACACCATAGCCGTCGAGGCGTAGGGTCTGGCGGTTCGTCCAGTTGTATTCAAAGTTTTATACCCACACACCGTGCTTCCGGTTTTTAAACATAAGGAGGGGTTAGGCGAAGAGGGTGTTTAAACGAATAGACACCCTCGACAGCCCCCAAGCAATGTCTGTGCCCTTGCTGTTGCTGGGGTCGGTAGCTCGGTGAAGAAATTACCACCTAGAGTAAGTAAACAAAGGTACTTATCTTTTCAGTGGTCGTCCGTTCGTTGTTTTACCTGGACCGCCCGATCGGCCTAGGAGGCCCACTGGGCTCCCTTTGGATGGAGGTTCCATCATTGGGTCATTCCACGATCCTGCCTAGGGAAGCAGAGAGTCGCCTGCATTAGTGGCGGGTCACGCCCAGGCAACGTCTTGTCGACCAGAGCGCGTCCCGCCGGTTCCATCACGTCCCCTCGGCTTTCTATCAGCATTGATTTCGCATTTGCATTGAATAGGGGAAGGCAGAGAGTTTGTCGTCCCAACCTTTCGCCTTTCCTCAGCTGCTGAGCCCCTTCTTTAAATAGGGGAGGGAGGAGTTCTCATCCCACTTCCTTGCCAGCCTCTATGCCACCGCTTGTTCTCCTTCCTTTCCACCGAATGCAGCGGTTCCTGAGTAGGAGAGGGTAATGCCAGGGAGAGAAGAACTCACAGATCTGCTCGCGAATCTGGGGCGTGATGTCAAGCTGGAGGTCATCCAACGTAGATGAGATGGTGTGGGTCGCCTTTGCCGAGAAGGGGTCACTGCCGTCGAAGGAGGAGGGGCACCGGAGGGTGCCGACCATCATTGGCCTCGCCGTCATTCGTTGCGACCTTCCTTCGGTGGTAGGCGTCCCCCATTCAGACGCTGTTGTCGGGGTTGCGGCTAATGATGATGGCGTAGTCACCGGATGCCCCAGTGGAGGGGTACCACAGTCGCCGGCGTGGTGCTCGACGTTGCGGATGATGGCGCCTTCGAGGATCCCATGGAGCGGTGGGGACGTCGCCGATGGAGAGCGTGGCGCGGCGGCTACAGTAGACGAACTAGCCTGTGTACATGGGCAGTCATTGCTGATGGAGAGCGTGGTGCGGCGGCCGCAGTAGATGAACTGGCCCGTGTACATGGGCGGTCGTTGCCGATGGAGTGGTGTGTTTGTTGACCATGTCAGGAGTGGCATGTTTGTTGATCTTCGTAGGCCATGCCCTGGCCTCTTTTAGCAAGTGGGTGCATCCTGTCCCACCCCTACGGGCGGCGTGTCGGACCGGGTTGTCGATCTTTGACCCCATGGGCAGCGGAGAGCATGGCGACTGCTTGTTTGCCACTGTAGAGGACGGGAGTCCCTCCTTGGAACATAGTGGTTGTTGTATGTCCGTGTTGGGTTCTTCGCCCGGAGGCTAAAGGCGGCGCCTACAACACTGTAGGGTGAAGAGCATGCGCCTACAACACTATTCAAGCTCTACCATGCCTAGAAGGGTCTAAGCGCCCGTCCCGTCACGTCCTGACGATACTTTCCTGTAGGGGCGCAGGGTATGGTCCTCGATGCCGCGGTTGACCCGAATGTCTTGTCTTACCCTGTGCCTATCATCATGAGGGAGCGGGGTGCGGCTGTCCGGTGAAGCGGAGCCAGCCTTTAGACATCAGGCGAGGCGAGGTCCGAGCCCAACCCTTGGGGGTCGGGCAAGGCAGAGTCTAGCCCTCAGCCCTCGAGCGAGGTAGAGCCGGCCCACGGGCGTCGAGCAAGGCGAAGTCAAGCCCTCAGCCCTCGGGTGAGGTGGAGCTGGCCCACGGGCGTCGGGTGAGGCGGAGTCTAGCCCTTAGCCCTCGGGCAAGGCGGAGATGAGCCCTCAGCCCTCGGGTGAGGCGGAGCTGGCCCACGGGTGTCGGGCGAGGCGAAGTCTAGCCCTTAGCCCTCGAGTGAGGCGGAGCTGAGCCCTCAGCCTTCGAGCGAGGTGGAGCTGGCCCACAGGTGTCGGGCGAGGCGAAGTCTAGCCCTTAGCCCTCAGGCGAGGCGGAGCTGGCCCATGGGCGTCGGGCGAGGCGGAGTCTAGCTCTTAGCCCTCGGGCATGGCAGAGCTGGCCCACGGGCGTTGGGCGTCAGGCAAGGTGGAACCAAACTCCTGTCGTTCGGGCAAGAAGCGCAGTAGTGCTCTTGTCCGTCCGGGAGTTTTAAACATTCGATGGTTATTAGTTCCACCTCATTGGGTACCCCAATATTAGGTCCCCGACAGCAACAATGTATGGTTTTATAATTTTTTCAGTATAACCGTAAACCAAACCACCATTGCCCGTGTGCTAGGCTCCTCATCTGAAAAATAATTAAACATCAAACTTCAAAACTAAATTGTTGCATGTGCAGCCTATGGTAGTCATCTCAATCTTTGTCGTACTCCTCAGCCGTTGCTATCACCTCGTATGCATTCGCCCTATGATTTGATTGACTTGTTTTATATTTGGTTGGAGTTGGTGTTCATAAGGGCTACAATGGCTCTATATCATGACAGCAACTACTCTAGTCATAAGAAACGTAGTTTCTCATGATGACAAGACAATTTGAGAATTAATTAAAAACAAAGGGTTATTGTTTGAGCACGTGTCATTGAACTTACACTAACAAGTTAACTAATTCATTTTTAATGAGCACTCGATGCTTCTGCACGGTGGCTCAAAGGTCCGTGTTAGGGTTATTCCTTCTTGAGTCATGGTGCTTTTAGCTCATTCTAGGGTAACACAATGAAGTGAAAGCAGTATGGGGCATTACCCATGTGGGCAAACCTATTTCCCTCTGCCTAATGATCTTCCACTATCCCTGCCCTTCAGGACAGGTGAAATTTGTTGCCTTTCACAGAGTGTCATAACGCATTACCTGAACAAAACCTTGCTCCATCGTAAACTACCCATCAACAAAGAGGCAATGCTGATGTGATAGGCATCCCATCCAGATCATATGCAATAATCTAAGTAGTTGTTTCCATGCCTTGTTTTACATAGTATTGCTTCTCTACTTGTCCCTAGCAATGTTGTACCTAGGGAAATAATTTGCGACGTTATTTGTACTAATGCTTGGTGACTCATCGGTTTGAACACTTTCCATGGTTGGCAAACATTGGTGTATTTTCTCAACCATGCAGCCAGTAATGCTTAAATTTTCTTATGCCCACTCTATTGATAGCGTTCAACCATCAGTACTAGCCCAATCAACAAAATGAGGCAACCATGTCATCGGTTAACGATAGGGATATATCCTTAGAAATATGGCAACAGTGGACACGATGGAAATTCTTTCGCACAAGTGCTTTCAAGGTTGTACTATAATGAATGCATAGCATAGTCATTTTTCGCATGCGAACCACCAATATAGCAACCGAAACAAGACACCAATTGTGCCCTCAATGTGTTACAAGGAAAAAGACAAATATAATCAACCTGTGTGCTAAAAGCTAGCACATTTTGTACTTAATAGAATTTATTACAACAATAATTTCGTTGATATTGGAAAGGACTACCAATTGTTATCAACCAACTTGATAGTCCATCTAGAAGGATTTACAAAAGATATGACATTAGTAGGATCATGCCATGCTTGGCTATCGAGTGGTTCATCTTGGGCGAAAATATGGTTGTTGATGCACTAATAGAGGGCTGACACATCACCAGTGTGCGGCTGGTCAAGTGGATGTGGCTGGATAATACTTGGAGCATGCCTCCCTAAAGATTCTAACCCTGTTTGATCTGTGACACCCTACTCTCATACTTCTCACGGCATTTCTCTTCAGACAAGTTGAAGGAGGATTGGTGATTCTTTAGCTCATCGCACTTCTGACGGCAGGCACCCGCCCCGATGGTCGCATAACTGAAGTGCTCGGTGAGGCTACACTTCTCCTTGCAACGGTCGATGTCGGTAGGCGTCCCTTTACCCTCGCATTGCTTGTTGCAGTCGGCCGCCTTGGCTACCGTCGTGCTGACCTTGTCAGTAATTTCTCCTGCTAGCACTAATGGGGCCCCCAGGATGAGGGTCACTATGAATAGAGCTCCTACAATGTTCCTGATCTGGGCCATTATTATTGTCCCTATTGAGCTATTGGATAACGATAGGTTTACTGGTGGAGATACCGTGCTGTCCTTTATATATAATGGAGGGTAGCATGTAAATTAGGAACGGGTGTGAGGCCACGAGAGCTTCACAGTCAACCATTTGGTGGTAAGTGCATGCCCTTCTTTGCTCCCCACCAATTTTCCGTTTCTTTCGCTTTACCTCATAGATGTTATTGCCTTGGCAACCATGCATGGGTTTCACCCTTTTTAGCTGGTGGAAACAAATTGCAAATAGGAAAAATGACAACGCTTAGTGGGAAATAGTATTTTATTGTTGCCAACAATGTATGGTTTTATAATTTTTTTGGTATAACCGTAAACCAAACCACCATTGCCCGTGTGCTAGGCTCCTCATCTAAAAATAATTAAACATCAAACTTCAAAACTAAATTGTTGCATGTGCAGCCTACGGTAGTCATCTCAATCTTTGTCATACTCCTCAGCCGTTGCTATCACCTCGTACGCATTCGCCCTATGATTTGATTGACTTGTTTTATATTTGGTTGGCGTTGGAGTTCATAAGGGCTACAATGGCTCTATATCATGACAGCAACTGCTCTAGTCATAAGAAACGTAGTTTCTCACGACGAATAGACAATTTGAGAATTAATTAAAAACAAAGGGTTATTGTTTGAGCACGTGTCATTGAACTTACACTAAGAAGTTAACTAATTCATTTTTAATGAGCACTTTATGCTTCCGCACGGTGGCTCAATGCTCTGTGTTAAAGTTATTCCTTCTTGAGTCATGGTGCTTTTAGCTCATTCTAGGGTGACACAATGATGTGAAAGCAGTATGGGGCATTACCCATGTGGGCAAACCTATTTCACTCTGCCTAATGATCTTCCACTATCCCTAGCCTTCAGGATGGGCGAAATTCGTTGCCTTTCATGGAGTGTCATAACACATTACCCGAACAAAACCTTGCTCCATCGTAAACTGCCCATCAACAAAGAGGCAATGCGGATGTGGTAGGCATCCCGTCCAGATCATATGCAATAATCTAAGTAGTTGTTTCCACGCCTTGTTTTACAAAGTATTGCTTCTCTACTTGTCCATAGCAATGTTGTACCTAGGGAAATAATTTGCGACGTTATTTGTACTAATGCTTGGTGAGTCATCGGTTTGAACACTTTCCATGGTTGGCAAACATTGGTGTATTTTCTCAACCATGCAGCCAGTAATGCTTAAATTTTCTTATGCCCACTCTATCGATAGCATTCAACCATCAGTACTAGCCCAATCAACAAAATGAGGCAACCAAGTCATCGGTTAACGATAGGGATATATCCTTAGAAATATGGCAGCAGTGGACACGATGGAAATTCTTTCGCACAAGTGCTTTCGCGCTTGTACTATAATGAATGCTGAGCATAGTCATTTTTCGCATGCGAACCACCAATATAGCAACCGGAACAAGACACCAATTGTGCACTCAACGTGTTACAAGGAAAAAGACAAATATAATCAGCCTGTGAGCTAAAAGCTAGCACATTTTGTACTTAATAGAATTTATTGCAACAATAATTTCATTGATATTGGAAAGGACTACCAATTGTTATCAACCAACTTGATAGTCCATCTAGAAGGATTTACAAAAGATATGACATTAGTAGGATCGTGCCATGCTTGGCTATCGAGCGGTTCATCTTGGGCGAAAATATGGTTGTTGATGCACTGAGAGAGGGTTGACACATCACCAGTGTGCGGCTGGTCAAGTGGATGTGGCTGGATAATACTTGGAGCATGCCTCCCTAAAGATTCTGACCCTGTTTGATCTGTGACACCCTACTCTCATACTTCTCACGGCATTTCTCTTCACACAAGTTGAAGGAGGATTGGTCATTCTTTAGCTCGTCGCACTTCTGACGGCAGGCACCCGCCCCGATGGTCGCATAACTGAAGTGCTCGGTGAGGCTACACTTCTCCTTACAACGGTCGATGTTGGTAGGTGTCCCTTTACCCTCGCATTGCCTATTGCAGTTAGCCACCTTGGCTACCGTCGTGCTAACCTTGTCAGCAATTTCTCCTGCTAGTGTAATAGAACCGACCAAATCATAAGAACGTAAGTACAAAAACAATCACCGAAGCGATCAAATTCCTGTACTTAAGCTCCCATAATCCCAGTAGTCCGGAAATCACGAAGGATTTCAACCAACTCTCGACATACAAACCAAGATCGTAGTGATTCAACACAACACATCATCCGTTACAACATTTCATAAGTAGCATTCGGATTACATCCATCAGAGTTTAAATAGAATATTACAAACCAAGTTTGAGTGTGCGGA
Organism: Miscanthus floridulus; assembly: GCF_019320115.1. Lineage (NCBI taxonomy): Eukaryota > Viridiplantae > Streptophyta > Magnoliopsida > Poales > Poaceae > Miscanthus > Miscanthus floridulus. Next base: position 142,598,966 of record NC_089589.1, on the reverse strand, counting down.
AGCAACATAGTTTAGTACAAAACATCATAGTTTTCAATTACATTGCCAAGTCTGAGTCATGTCCCACAAAAGCATTATTAGGTACGAGAACTAGAAGTGACCGCGCCCAACGGCCTAGTCTTCATCCCCAGCAGGGAGAAGGCAGTACTTGCAGCAACCAAAGTAGAACTAGTCATCTGCAACAGGTGGGAGATTAACCCTGAGTATGAGAAGGTACTCAGCTAGACTTACCCATCAAAAACCAGAAATAAAAGACACCAAGGATCATGCAAGGCATTTCAGGTGGGCTAGCTTGACACAGTTGCATAAAAGAGCTTATGAATATAGTAACCAATTTAAACTTAGCATCAAGCTTATCATTATTTACCTGTCCACTAGATTAGCACATGTACTAGAGCACTCACTTATTAGGAGCAAACAATATTAACCATAGCAGGTATAATAAGGCTGTCATCATCATATCATCATTTCCGAACCATTAGGTTATTTAGTGTATCTACATTGGAGATAAGCCCGTCAAGTTCTCACTAACTGGGAGAGACGGCGACTCGAATCGAATTACAACTCAGCTAAGGGGGTATTCCTAACTCTCACCCTGGCATACTTAGTAAGGGTAGCCGTGGGTCACCTTTGGAACATCTCAGGAACCAAATTCGTGGGTTCGATCAGCACCAGCACTCTCAGGGATTACCCTTCTGCCAGGACGATCAGGACTTTTAAATCACCCGCCCTTGGACTCACGCCTACAGCTCCCTTCCGAGGCGCACTTTATACTTATTGACCCCCGGCCTGAGGTGAGCTACTCGGCTTCGCGGTCGGTCATCGGACATGGCCAACTAAGAGAGAGGCATGCGTTCAACATGAACAGGAAAGGCTCCAAGAATCAGTCCTTAAGCGACACAGACGGAGTCACTACAAACTGGCAAGCCTCCGTCCGGTCTTCATTTCAAATTAAGACTGGTTCTTTTCCACGATAGCAAATATAGCCAACCGTGCCACATGTATATTCATATATCTCGCAGGTGACAGGAAATCACCCGACTTCTACCACATTTAAGCAGGGCTAAGCACTACACGAGCCTGAGCTACATAGGATTCCGGGTAACAATATCTGGACAAGGATTGGATAACCAATGCAGCAAGGGTTTGCATCCAACACCTAAACCTAATGCAACAATATATGTAACAATAATACTGTAACTGCATTTCGGAAATTAGGAGGCTTAATATGCTCTGAGGCTTGCCTTTCACAAAGTTGCAAGGACGGTGGTCCGGGCACTCAACGGCGACCTCGTCTGGCACTTCTCCTAAAGGCTACACCTCCTGAACCTCTAGTGTCGGCTGCTGCTGCTCGCTCGGTTCCTCGAATTCCAGTAGTGTTACTCCCTCCGGTACACCTATTGCATGCCGATGCACGAGATAAATATCATGGATGCATAAGGAATGACATGATGCTCATGATGAATGAATCACAGTAAGTGTTTACGAAAGCATCACTGGACACTCGTTAACCGAGTAAAATAGCTCTATTCAAATCACTTTAAGCATGTATCTAACTTAACTTAAAGAACAAGATCAACTTACCTAACTTGCATAACCTAAGATAAAGATGCTCATCTTTAGTTAAAGGCCTAACACCTAGGAACATTACCACAAACTTAGAAATAATAAAGGCATACATAAATTAACATTTAAAGTTTCATATGCACACAAGTAGTCCCTTAATTTAAGCACCACCAAAGTTCTACAATTCCAATTGGCTTGCTTAAGGACATTCTAGAAAGCTTATAAAATTCTCTACAAATCAATTGTAAACAGCAAAGCATGATTCTTACGTGAACCACATCAATTTCTAGTAAACCTAGAATCTGTCCAGAAATGACAGGGTTACTAGCTTAATTATTTAATGATGATGCAAAAGCATAATTTGACCAAGTCAAGTTAACCAACTTGTTGCACATACTAGAGAAACACTAGAAAGTATAGTGCCAACTTCTAAATAAATGCGAGCTAAGAAAGGAGGAGGGGAACGGTGCCGTGCTGGCCACGGTGAGGTCACCGGCGCGGCCATGATGGCCATGGCGTGGCGGTGCATGGAGCTGGCAAAGCTGCTTACCTAGGGTTTGTACGACTCAAAGAACATGTAGACGAGATTCGTGGGAGGCTAGCGGAGCACTGAGCGAGCTGGTGCTAGGCGAGGCGCGGCGGCGAGCGCGTGCGACCTCAGCGGAGCAACAGGCGACGGTGGTGGCTTCTCAGCGGCTTAGACGCGTGCGGGTGGAGCGAATGGAGCAGGGTCAAAGCCGGGGTGAGCGCGGGCGTGATGTGGAGCGTCGAGACCCGATGTGGCCTAAGCGGGCAGCGCAATGGCGACACGCGGCGCCACGCGGCGGATGACCTCTGTTGCCGGTCGGCCATGACCGACTGAACATTTCAGAAATGTTGCGATTCAGTTATCCAATGACCGACTGACAGAGCAGGTTTGACGATGATTAACTCCTAATCCGTGATGATCTGGTTCCTAGTGTAGTTAACAAAATTAAAGATCCAAGTGAGTACAACAACTTTGTTAATTGGAGCTTGGACTAATTTGGGTTGGATTGGAAGATACAAGCCTCCAAACAGGGATACTCGAAACTGAAAATCGCCAAAAGACTTAGAAAAATTCTAAATGTGAATCCAGCATGGAAATCTGACTTGTGGGCCATGTTTGACCATGTTCCACACATTTTCATGAGTTGGCCATAAAACAACTTTTGTTCCTTGATAAATTAGCTACAACGTTGGTAAAGAGTGCACAGCCATGCAAGGTTTCTAAGTTGGTCTTTTGAATCAGTCAAACAGTGACACTCCAAGGGTCAATTCTAGTCAAACCTTCACTTGAGGGCATTTTGGTCATTTTGATCTACATGAACAATGTCCCAACAAGTAACCTAAGTGTAGTTAAGGTGTAATAGACCATGATCAACCACTTTACAAAATTGTTATACCACTTCTAAAGATCACATGTGATAAAGCAATTAAAACAAGCAATTCATTCATATGTTTCAATTCCATGTTTCACATGTTTCATGACCTTGTGGTTATTTTATACTTGTCATATTACTACCATGTTGCCATGTTTCAAGGTATGAGAAACTCAGGTTGCATTCACATGTTACACCATTACTATTCACAACACTCAAGTATGAAACATACACAATTGGAAAATGTTGCATATGCATGTTTCAGTAACAAAGGCATGATGAGATAGATGATGCACATGTTTATGAAATGAAATGCAATTAGTAGAAGCCAAACACCTAGGGTGTTACAGCTAGCACCAATGGGGCCCCCAGGATGAGGGTCACTATGAATAGAGCTCCTATGATGTTCCGGATCTGGGCCATTATTGTTGTCCCTCTTGAGCTATTGGATGACGACGGGTTTACTGGTGGAGCTACCGTGCCGTCCTTTATATATAATGGAGGGTAGCATGTAAATTAGGCACAGGTGTGAGGCCACGATAGCTTCACGGTCAACCATTTGGTGGTAAGTGCATGCCCTTCTTCGCTCCCCACCAATTTTCCGTTTCTTTCGCTTTACCTCATAGATGTTATTGCCTTGGCAACCATGCATGGGTTTCACCCTTTTTAGCTGGTGGAAACAAATTGCGAAGAGGAAAAATGCCAATGCTTAGTGGGAAATAGTATTTTATTGTTGGCAACAATGTATGGTTTTATAATTTTTTTGGTATAACCGTAAACCAAACCACCATTGCCCGTGTGCTAGGCTCCTCATCTGAAAAATAATTAAACATCAAACTTCAAAACTAAATTGTTGCGTGTGCAGCCTACGGTAGTGTAACACCCTAAAAATTGCCTCTTTTTAAATAGAGTTCAGATGATTTATTTATGAATTTTTGTGCACATGAAATATAGGAAATAAAATTTTTCATTAATTTAAAATTCAACATAAGGTAGTAACATGTGTGAGCATACATGCTGTTGCATCTTATTTATTGTGATGGATGGTGTTGATCCAAAACTCCAAAGTAAATTGGAATGTTTTTGAAAAGAGTTTGAAAATGGCTTTGAAATAAAAGAAAAGAGAGAAAAGAAAATTAGAAAATAAAAGTATTTTTAAAGTTGTAAAGTTTATCTTGGAAAGCCTAATATAATTGTCTATTTTTATTGAATGGGAAAGTATATTTGAAACCACACTCGAATTGGATTTGAATTTAGCTTAGAATTGGAAGATTAGAAATAGAAAAGAATTTAATTTGGAATAAACTTCTATTCTTCATTTTCCAGCCCAGCCAAGGAACCGGCCCTTTTCCTCCCTCATCTTCCCAGCCTCGGCCCGCTGCTGGTGGCCCAGCCGCACTCCCCTCCCTTCTCTCTTTTTCCCCCCTGCTTCGGCCTGATCTGCTCGGCAGCCCACCAACATGGCCCACCCCGCGGCCAAGCCCCGCACCCCGGTCCGCTTCGGCTTTCTCGCGCGCGCTAGTCACCGGCCCAGCTGGCGCCCGGGCCTGCTCAGCTTTCACCCACGCCCGCACTCACCCACACGACCCAGCACCCCGGCCCTTCACCGCATGTCTACGCCCGCCCGCATGAGCCGTCCACTCCCTCACTGCGCCGTGGGACCCGCTTGTCAGCGCGCACCGCACACACCCGCCGCTCTCTCCCTTTTCCTTCTCGCTGCGCAGCTGGCCCTGCACGTCAGCCACCCGCGCCCATAGCGCCGCACGCGTCGTGCCCTTTCCCCCTCACTGTCTTGTGGACCCCATGTGTCAGCGCCTCCTCTCCCTTTCCTTCTTCCCTGCGCCCCTTTCCTTTCCTCCGTCCCAGCAATGGCGCACGCCGAATGGAAGGCCACCGGCGCCCATGCAAGGAAAGCGACCAGAATCTCTGTGCCCCGCTCGCCTTCCATCCACCATGCCTTGCCCGCCTATAAAGCCCGAACCGAGCACCTCCCTTCTCCCCTTTTCCTCTGCTCGTGTCCAGCAACTCCCCGCCGCCGGCAATCTCCCTCACCCGCGCCTCAATCCACGTCGCCGACGCGCCGGTGGCCTCCGCCGTGTCCCCCCGAAGCAGTAGGTTTCATCTAATTCACGTTGTGGTCTTGTTTTCCTTGGATTCAACCTCACCCGCACCCTTCTCTCTCTCCAGACGTCACCGCCGCCGTCGACCCACCCCTTCAGAGCCTCCCCGGACGCTGCGCTCCCCTCTATACGCATCGTGGTGAGGTTCTCCGCTTTCCCGTGCCATCCATTCGCGGTTTGGCATCCTAGAACACCATAGCACAAGCGCCCGACGCCGCCGGTATTGGCGTCCTCGCCAGAGACGAGGAGCAGCGCCGGAGAATCACCCGCACGCACCCACACCGTCGGATTCACGTGGATGGCCTTGATTAGATCCTACCGGTTCGGTCCACAGCAAGCTATACACTCGGTGCACCCGCCGCGTCAGCATGCGTCCACCACCCACGTGGTGCACTACACCAGTCCCTGGCTGCCGCGTGGCGCACAGTCAGCAGCCACAAGTCAAACCCCCAGTCAAAGCCGCGCCCGTTTTGCAGTTTAGCCCCCACGTTTTGAAGTAATCAACCCGCAGTCCGTAGCAGTTCAAAAGAATTACAAATCCACCCTGATTTTATTCGTTTAGGACCCTATCATTTCCAAAAATAGTATGCCCAGTCCAAAATACATTTAAATTCAGAATTTTAATTGTTTTAATTCAAAAATGAGTTCAAATATTCACAGAAATGCCATTGAACCTTATTTCATGCGTAACTTTTGCGTTTTAAGTCCGATTTGATCCGTTCGAATTATGTTAGGACCGTATTTACGTTATCTACATGTTTATACAACTATTAGACATGTTTTCAACACTTGAAATTCATGAGTAGATTTAATCTATTATTTAACTTAAGTAAAACTTGTTTAAACCATACTTATTTATTTTAACTCTGAAATAGTCCGTTCAAGTTGCGTTAGATTCGTGGCGACAAGATCTATGCATTAGTAATAGTGTTTACTATATAGTTATTTCTAAAATATCATAGTTTAAATCATATCTTGATTAATGATTATGCAACTAGATTTTATAAATAAAATATGATTTATTTCACTTTTGTTTTATAATTTAAATCTAAAATTGACTTAATTTAATCTATATTATTTATAAAATATCTTTTATATATGAATTCATATGGTTAACATAAATAAAGCCTATAGCTTACTTTTATAATGCAAATCTCTCGGTAGTTGTAACTTTTCAACCATAGCTTCGATTAGCGTGCTTCTCGCGACTGTGTGTACGTAGCGATGCGTAGAATCGTATTTCAATCTCTTTTACTTATTTTTCTTTGATTGATGTATTGTTCTCATATATTCTTATTTGTATGCCATGTATGGATGTTTGTGTGGTGATATATGGTTCAGTCAATCGGTGAGGTTTACGTGGTGATTAAGAAGCAGTTCTCTGAAGACTAGAAGCTGAGAATTGGAAGCAGAAGATTGAAAGTGGAATACTAAAAGCTTTTGAGCGTATTGCTTTGGGGGAAAAGCAAGTTAAGGCAAGTGTAGCATGGGACCATCCTTGTTACCTATTCACATTTAATCACTAAATTCATATTGAATGTGTCTCCCTTGTTACCATTAAGGATATCCTAGATATTTGATATCTTGCACCTTGATACCTTTGGGATATTGCATGGAATGGTTTTTGCTAGTGCTTAATCAAAACCATGATCTTGTAACTTGACTAATGATATGTGCAATAAACATTAAAACATGACTTTTTAGTAACATGGAATCAGGGGGCTAGAGTGTTTAGCTACTTTCTAAATGCTCTAGATTCCTCTCCCTAAGGACTCATCTGTAAGTGATCATCCGGAACTTATAGCATAGCTGTGAGGGCTATATGGCTCTGGCTTTAGCTCAGTATGAGGACCTTTTCTAGCTTGTTAGTGGTTACCTTTATGGCGCAAGAGGGGCTCCAATGGGTATAATCTCGGTCTGCCAAGTAGGTGCACTTGCTAGTCACTACTTGGAGGGGGTTCATGTTTATTGATGGGTAAAGCTTAGCGGCCCTAACTTGTTAGACGAACCTTTGAAAGGCTTCATAGTGAACCCTGCCGACCTTCCTTGGTAGTGGGTCAAGAGGCTGATCACCTTGGGCAAAAGGGTAAATCACGACTCACAGTGAACGTGTACAACCTCTGTAGAGTGTAAAACTGTTATAACAGCTGTGCTCACGGACACGAGCGGCCTTGGACCCTTATGGAATAGAGATGATCACTAATGGATAATGGTGCTAATAATTAAATTGTTTATGCTATACATTATTCATGTTTACCTGATCATGTGTTTATGGGAATGATAAATTCTTTGCCACTCAATTACTTAAAAAGATGACCTATTAAAGCTAATCGCAGTAAACTAGTGTCAGCCTTTTGAGCCTCATGAACCCCATGATATAATTGTTAAGTAAGACATGTACATACGCTTGCTTTACTTTCTATACTTGGATAAAAATCCTAGATGGGTACCAGATTATTGTTTTGGAGGAGTTAGGCTTGTGGTCAACCAGTCAGTCGTCCCTGTGGATTTGGAGTCTTCACCAGAAGATTGGAGTCAACTTTTCACTGTCCATACTCTGAGGGTACTTTTCTTTTACTAATATGTTATGTAATAAGTATTGTCTCTTGATATTACCCCTATTTGTGGCTATATGTGAGATTTGACTTCCTAGGCTCACATATAGTGTGTATCTGGTTTTGTCTTTAAAACCGAGTGCTACAAAGTGGTATCGGAGCAATGCTAACTGTAGGACGCAAGCCTAGTTAGAACTGGACGTATTAGCATGCCTTCATCTCTACTTACTTCTTGCTTTCCCTCTAACCTTGTTATTTGCAAAAAGTTATGCTCACTTCTGCCTCTGTTCTGTTATGAAAACCTTGTCTCTATCCTGAATCCTCTCTTTTCATCTAAATAGATGGGTCGTAATGAAGAAACCACTAGCATCAGAGATTAGGAGGATCAAGCTACATTATCTGTGACTGCATTCGACAAGGAGAGCCTGTAGCTATGCAACATGTGCTAGAAGGAATAACTCAACATAGGAGTTTCAACAGTGCTTGTTACAAGGTCAAACCAACATACCAAAGGGACTAGTGAAGAGACAAGTCGCAGAAGCTTGGAAGAAGATGAAGTGTCCTACATTCTAGTTTGTGCAGCAAAAGCATGGTGGCACTCAAGGATGTAAGAGAGAACTCAAAGTATTAAATAATGAGGGTGTTCATAGCAAGTCTCTTAGAGGTTAGGATCCAAGTCAGTGCTGTAAACATTTTGGTTTTCCCTATTTTTAGGACAAGTCTAATAAGAAGGAAGTTAAGGTGAACCTGAGTTGTGAAGCTAATATGGATAAGAAGAGAAAGGAGGTCTCAACAGAGCAAGTATTGGGAAGCAATCAACATTTGGATTCGTCACATCTAGCTCTAATCCCTAGTTAGATGAATATAAACTATAAAGAGTTAGAAGCTTCTCAAGCTAAAACTACTTCACATGAGGTATGCATAGATGGGTGGACTATCACCTATAAGGAGTTTCAACCTTGAAAGACCAAGCAATCTAGAAAACAACTCAGTCAAACCAAGATGAATCTTCAGAGTCAGAAAGCTGACAAAACACCAAATAACAATTCCGTAGAGTATGACATCACAAAAGACCTAGCTAAGAAAAGGTGTCATCATTGCCAGCAGGAAGAACATTATGTTAAATCTTGCCCACAGAAGAATCAACAATTACACCAAGGAAGTAGCCAGAGTCAGATCACTACTGGACTATTACCAGAAAGTGTCAGTGGTACCCAACCCGAAAGAAGCATTTGGTGAAATTGACGAATGAAGAAGTTATGCTAGACTACCCAAGATCCTTAGTTAAGAAATAGGAGTTTGTGCCCTTTATGTAATAAAAACGATAGTATCGTAGGTTGAGTCAATGATTGAGTTGTGCATATTTAAGTGCTTTGTTGATTTGTCATTATGTTTATGCTTGTTTTGAATCTTTGTAATGACTACAATGATCTTGTTGGGTGTTCCCACAATTTCATTTAGTTTATAGGCCTAAGATATAAGGATTAATGGAATAAATAGTTGGGTTATCGTTTTCTTCTATTTTTCCTATCCTATCTTTGGAGCAGTCTGTCTGTATCGATTCATATCTCTGATTTTGGTCGATCAAAAAAAATCCTATGGAAATTCTAGACAATGGTAGACTTCAATCACAAGAAGATGCAAGCTATACTTTGGTGTCCCCTACTTTACCTTATCTTAAGGGGGGTAGCCAAGTTGAAGGGTTTGTAAGATTAAGTTTCTTGCATTCTAGTGATTCATGGGGAAGTATTAGATATCCCGATGGTTGGGGTTTTCTCTAGTCTTTCATACTATGAATCCTAACTTGTCATCTCTTGAAACTATAATAAAGAATGCTATGAATGACTGAATCCTAATGCATATATGTTGGAACATAGATGGCCTCTACCAGGAGAAGTGCTTCACAAGATGTTGGAAGGAATGTTCCCACTTCTAACCCATCGCCGTCAAGATCTCCAACTAAAGAGCAAGCTTTGATGACGCAGACTCAGCCGATGGAAGAGAAGAAGAGAAAACGTGATCTTCAATGCCAGCTAAGGAACACTCATCCTCGGTTCGCTACGCAACCAAAATATCAGTCACTTCCTACGAATCTACTTGTGAGAATAGAATAGAATCAGTATCAGCAACCTGATGATGAAGTGCAACAGGTCAGCTCTCAAGAGCTAGAACAGAATGTCCATGGGAAGCAGGTGCATGGAAATAAGTTAAAACGAAATTACATCCTTGGAAGATTGAATAATGTGAATATGACTACCATTCATGGAGCTAAGGAGGTTGTTTATGGATGGATTACAGTAGGTTCAGCCAATGCTATGGTGATGTTTGACCCCAGTGCATCACATTCGTTTATCTCCAGTGCATACGTAAAAGAACATAAGATAACTATGCTTCCAATGAGGAAACCAGTGATAGTTAAGTCCCCAAGAGGGGAAATGAAGGCAAACCGCATATGCCCAAGAGTTAGTCTTGACATAAAGGGGATAAAATTTGAAGCAAACCTTATTGTATTAGAGTTAGTGGATGTTGATGTTATTCTTGGAATGGGATGGATGTCTGCATGTAAAGGAGTGATCAAGTATGCCCAGCGTTCGGTGCTTCTAACCACACCGTCAGGAGAAAGAATTGAGTATGAGGGTTTTCAACCTGCACTTGACGAATATGACAATGGAAATGATCTAATAGAAGGTGTGAACATTGAGGATAGTAAAGTGGACTATGAGTTTCCAGATGATGGTGTAGAGGAACAAACACCCTTAGAGGAGCTCCATCCGATAGATGGTGATTATCCAGTTAGAATCTTAGAAAGAGCCCAGGGAACTCTTAAGGGAGAAGTGCTTAATGTGTGTAAAGTTCAATGGAATAACCAATCAGAGGAAGATGCAACTTGGGAAAATGAGAATCAATTGAAGATGGATTTTCCTCATCTCTTTGAGGTGTAACACAACTACGTTAGAAGTCAAGATGGGGGTGTCATATGAAGTTAGTTATACCCTTGAGTTTAAGATTTCTGTATTCAAGACAGCTGTATCCCTTGACTTAAATGGGTAGTCCGTGTAGCCAAATCTTTTTGTTCTTAAGCTTTGCAGATGAGACAGATGTAACTTGTTAAGCTGGTTTACAATGCAAGTTGAAATGTTGGAAAGTTTATCTGAGTTCTATTCCTGGTTCTGTCTCCCTTCTTTGTACCTAGCCTTTTTCGAATCTCAGGATGAGATTCATCTTAAGGGGGTAGAATTGTAACACCCTAAAAATTGCCTCTTTTTAAATAGAGTTCAAATGATTTATTTATGAATTTTTGTGCACATGAAATATAGGAAATAAAATTTTTCATTAATTTAAAATTCAACATAAGGTAGTAACGTGTGTGAGCATACATGCTATTGCATCTTATTTATTGTGATGGATGGTGTTGATCCAAAACTTCAAAGTAAATTGGAATGTTTTTGAAAAGAGTTTGAAAATGGCTTTGAAATAAAAGAAAAGAAAGAAAAGAAAATTAGAAAATAAAAGTATTTTTAAAGTTGTAAAGTTTATCTTGGAAAGCCTAATAGAATTGTCTATTTTTATTGAATGGGAAAGTATATTTGAAACCACACTCAAATTGGATTTGAATTTAGCTTAGAATTGGAAGATTAGAAATAGAAAAGAATTTAATTTGGAAAAACTTCTATTCTTCATTTTCTAGCCCAGCCAAGGAACCGGCCCTTTTCCTCCCTCATCTTCCTGGCCTCGGCCCGCTGCTGGCGGCCCAGCCGCACTCCCCTCCCTTCTCTCTTTTTTCCCCCTGCTTTGGCCTGATCTGCTCGGCAGCCCACCAACGTGGCCCGCCCCGCGGCCCAGCCCCGCACCCTGGTCCGCTTTGGCTTTCTCGCGCGCGCTAGTCACCGGCCAGCTGGCGCCCCGGCCTGCTCAGCTTTCACCCACGCCCGCACTCACCCGCGTGGCCCAGCACCCCGGCCCTTCACCGCATGTCTATGCCCGCCCGCATGAGCCGTCCACTCCCTCACTGCGCCGTGGGACCCGCTCATCAGCGCGCACCGCACACGCCCACCGCTCTCTCCCCTTTCCCTCTCGCTGCGTAGCTGGCCCTGCACGTTAGCCACCCGCGCCCATAGCGCCGCACGCGTTGCGCCCCTTCCCCCTCACTGTCTCATGGACCCCGCGTGTCAGCGCCTCCTCTCCCTTTCCTTCTTCCACGTGCCCCTTTCCTTTCCTCCGTCCTGGCAATGACGCACGCCAAATGGAAGGCCACTGGCGCCCACGCAAGGAAAGCGACCAGAATCTCCGTGCCCCGCTCGCCTTCCATCCATCGTGCCTTGCCCGCCTATAAATCCCGAACCGAGCGCCTCCCTTCTCCCTTTTTCCTCTACTCGCATCCAGCAACTCCCCATCGCCGGCAATCTCCCTCACCCGCGCCTCAATCCACGTCGCCGACACGCCGGTGACCTCCGCCGTGTCCCCACGAAGTAGTAGGTATCATCTAATTCGCGTTGTGGTCTTGTTTTCCTCGGATTCAACCTCACCCGCACCCTTCTCTCTCTCCAAACGTCACCGCCGCCGTCGACCAGCCCCTTCGGAGCCTCCCCGGACGCTGCGCTCCCCTCCATACGCATCGTGGTGAGGTTCTCCGCTTTCCCGTGCCATCCATTCGCGGTTTGGCGTCCTAGAACACCATAGCACAAGCGCCCGACGCCGCCGGCCATGGCGCCCTCGCCGAAGACGAGGAGCAGCGCCGGAGAATCACCCGCACGCACCCACACCGTCGGATTCACGTGGACGGCCTTGATTAGATCCTACCGGTTCGGTCCACAGCAAGCTATAGACTCGGTGCACCCCGCCGCGTCAGCACGCGTCCACCACCCACGTGGTGCACCACACCAGTCCCTGGCAACCGCATGGCGCACAGTCAGCAGCCACGAGTCAAACCCCCAGTCAAAGCCGCGCCTGTTTTGTAGTTTAGCCCCCACGTTTTGAAGTAGTCAACCCGCAGTCCGTAGCAGTTCAAAAGAATTACAAATCCACCCTGATTTTATTCGTTTAGGACCCTATCATTTCCAGAAATAGTATGCCCAGTCCAAAATACATTTAAATTCAGAATTTTAATTGTTTTAATTCAAAAATAAGTTCAAATATTCACAGAAATGCCATTGAACCTTATTTCATGCGTAACTTTTGCGTTTTAAGTCCGATTTGATCCGTTCAAATTACGTTAGGACCGTATTTACGTTATCTACATGTTTATACAACTGTTAGACATGTTTTCAACACTTGAAATTCATGAGTAGATTTAATCTATTATTTAACTTAAGTAAAACTTGTTTAAATCATACTTATTTATTTTAACTCTGAAATAGTCCGTTCAAGTTGCGTTAGATTCGTGGCGACAAGATCTATGCATTAGTAATAGTGTTTACTATATAGTTATTTCTGAAATATCATAGTTTAAATCATATCTTGATTAATGATTATGCAACTAGATTTTATAAATAAAATATGATTTATTTCACTTTTGTTTTATAATTTAAATCTAAAATTGACTTAATTTAATCTATATTATTTATAAAATATCTTTTATATATGAATTCATATGGTTAACATAAATAAAGCCTATAGCTTACTTTTATAACACAAATCTCTCGGTAGTTGTAACTTTTCAGCCATAGCTTCGATTAGTGTGCTTCTCGCGACTGTGTGTATGTAGCGATGCGTAGAATCGTATTTCAATCTCTTTTACTTATTTTTCTTTGATTGATGTACTGTTCTCATATATTCTTATTTGTATGCCATGTATGGATGTTTGTATGGTGATATATGGTTCAGTCAATCGGTGAGGTTTACGTGGTGATTAAGAAGGAGTTCTCTGAAGACTAGAAGCTAAGAATTGGAAGCAGAAGATTGAAAGTGGAATACTAAAAGCTTTTGAGCATATTGCTTTGGGGGAAAAGCAAGTTAAGGCAAGTATAGCATGGGACCATCCTTGTTACCTATTCACATTTAATCACTAAATTCATATTGCATGTGTCTCCCTTGTTACCATTAGGGATATCCTAGATATTTGATATCTTGCACCTTGATACCTTTGGGATATTGCATGGAATGGTTTTTGCTAGTGCTTAATCAAAACCATGATCTTGTAACTTGACTAATGATATATGCAATAAACATTAAAACATGACTTTTTAGTAACATGGAATCAGGGGCTGGAGTGTTTAGCTACTTTCTAAATGCTCTAGATTCCTCTCCCTAAGGACTCATCTGTAAGTGATCATCCGAGACTTATAGTATAGCTATGAGGGCTATATGGCTCTAGCGTTAGCTCAGTATGAGGACCTTTTCTAGCTTGTTAGTGGTTACCTTTACGGCGCAAGAGGGGCTCCAATGGGTATGATCTCGGTCTGCCAAGTAGGTGCACTTGCTAGTCACTACTTGTAGGGGGGTTCATGTTTATTGATGGGTAAACCTTAGCGGCCCTAACTTGTTAGACGAACCTTTGAAAGGCTTCATAGTGAACCCTGCCGACCTTCCTTGGTAGTGGGTCAAGAGGCTGATCACCTCGGACGAAAGGGTAAATCACGACTCACAGTGAACGTGTATAACCTCTGCAGAGTGTAAAACTGTTATAACAGCCGTGCTCACGGACACGAGCGGCCTTGGACCCTTATGGAATAGAGATGATCACTAATGTATAATGGTGCTAATAATTAAATTGTTTATGCTATACATTATTCATGTTTACCTGATCATGTATTTATGGGAATGATAAATTCTTTGCCACTCAATTACTTAAAAAGATGACCTATTAAAGCTAATCGCAGTAAACCAGTGTCAGCCTTTTGATCCTCATGAACCCCATGATATAATTGTTAAGTACGACATGTACTTACGCTTGCTTTACTTTCTATACTTGGATAAAAATCCTAGATGGGTACCAGATTATTGTTTTGGAGGAGTTAGGCTTGTGGTCAACCAGTCAGTCGTCCCTATGGATTTGGAGTCTTCACCAGAAGATCGGAGTCAAATTTCTGCTATCCATACTCTGAGGGTACTTTTCTTTTACTAATATGTTATGTAATAAGTATTGTCTCTTGATATTACCCCTATTTGTGGCTATATGTGAGATTTGACTTCCTGGGCTCACATATAGTGTGTATCTGGTTTTGTCTTTAAAACCGGGTGCTACAGGTACTCATCTCAATCTTTGTCATACTCCTCAGCCGTTGCTATCACCTCGTATGCATTCGCCCTATGATTTGATTGACTTGTTTTATATTTGGTTGGGGTTGGTGTTCATAAGGGCTACAATGGCTCTATATCATGACAGCAACTACTCTAGTCATAAGAAACATAGTTTCTCATGATGACTAGACAATTTGAGAATTAATTAAAAACAAAGGGTTATTGTTTGAGCACGTGTCATTGAACTTACACTAACAAGTTAACTAATTCATTTTTAATGAGCACTCGATGCTTCTGCACGGTGGCTCAATGCTCCGTGTTAGAGTTATTCCTTCTTGAGTCATGGTGCTTTTAGCTCATTCTAGGGTAACACAATGAAGTGAGAGCAGTATGGGGCATTACCCATGTGGGCAAACCTATTTCCCTCTGCCTAATGATCTTCCACTATCCCTGGCCTTTAGGACGGGCGAAATTCGTTGGCTTTCACGGAGTGTCATAACGTATTACCCAAACAAAACCTTGCTCCATCGTAAACTGCCCATCAACAAAGAGGCAATGCGGATGTGATAGGCGTCCCATCCAGATCATATGCAATAATCTAAGTAGTTGTTTCCATGCCTTGTTTTACAAAGTATTGCTTCTCTACTTGTCCCTAGCAATGTTGTACCTAGGGAAATAATTTGCGACGTTATTTGTACTAATGCTTGGTGAGTCATCGGTTTGAACACTTTCCATGGTTGGCAAACATTGGTGTATTTTCTCAACCATGCAGCCAGTAATGCTTAAATTTTCTTATGCCCACTCTATCGATAGCGTTCAACCATCAGTACTAGCCCAATCAACAAAATGAGGCAACCATGTCATCGGTTAATGATAGGGATATATCCTTAGAAATATGGCAGCAGTGGACACGATGGAAATTCTTTCGCACAAGTGCTTTTGTGCTTGTACTATAATGAATGCTGAGCATAGTCATTTTTCACATGCGAACCACCAATATAGCAAATGGAACAAGACACCAATTGTGCACTCAATGTGTTACAAGGAAAAAGACAAATATAATCAACCTGTGTGCTAAAAGCTAGCACATTTTGTACTTAATAGAATTTATTACAACAATAATTTTGTTGATATTGGAAAGGACTACCAATTGTTATCAACCAACTTGATAGTCCATCTAGAAGGATTTACAAAAGATATGACATTAGTAGGATCGTGCCATGCTTGGCTATCGAGCGGTTCATCTTGGGCAAAAATATGGTTGTTGATGCACTGATAGAGGGTTGGCACATCACCAGTGTGCGGCTGGTCAAGTGGATGTGGCTGGATAATACTTGGAGCATGGCTCCCTAAAGATTCTAACCCTATTTGATCTGTGACACCCTAATCTCATACTTCTCACGGCATTTCTCTTCACACAAGTTGAAGGAGGATTGGTCATTCTTCAGCTCGTCGCACTTCTGACGGTAGGCACACGCCCCGATGGTCGCATAACTAAAGTGCTCGGTGAGGCTACACTTCTCCTTGCAACGGTCGATGTCGGTAGGCGTCCCTTTACCATTGCATTGCTTGTTGTAATCAGATTCCTTGGCTACCATCGTGCTGACCTTGTCAGCAATTTCTCTTGCTAGCACCAATGGGGCCCCTAGGATAAGGGTCACTATGAATAGAGCTCCTACGATGTTCCTGATCTAGGCCATTATTGTTGTCCCTATTGAGCTATTGGATGACGATAGGTTTACTGGTGGAGGTACCGTGCCGTCCTTTATATATAATGGAGGGTAGCATGTAAATTAGGCATGGGTGTGAGGCCACGAGAGATTCACGGTCAACCATTTGGTGGTAAGTGCATGCCCTTCTTCGCTCCCCACCAATTTTCTATTTCTTTCGCTTTACCTCATAGATGTTGTTGCCTTGGCAACCATGCATGGGTTTCACCCTTTTTAGCTGGTGGAAACAAATTGCGAAGAGGAAAAATGCCAATGCTTAGTGGGAAATAGTATTTTGTTGTTGGCAATAATGCATGGTTTTATAATTTTTTCGGTATAACTGTAAACCAAACCACCATTGCTCGTGAGCTAGGCTCCTCATCTGAAAAATAATTAAACATCAAACTTCAAAACTAAATTGTTGCATGTGTAGCCTATGGTAGTCATCTCAATCTTTGTCGTACTCCTCAGCCGTTGCTATCACCTCGTATGCATTCGCCCTATGATTTGATTGACTTGTTTTATATTTGGTTGGGGTTGGTGTTCGTAAGGGCTACAATGGCTCTATATCATGACAGCAACTGCTCTAGTCATAAGAAACGTAGTTTCTCATGATGACTAGACAATTTGAGAATTAATTAAAAACAAAGGGTTATTGTTTGAGCACGTGTCATTGAACTTACACTAACAAGTTAACTAATTCATTTTTAATGAGCACTCGATGCTTCCGCATGGTGGCTCAATGCTCTATGTTAGAGTTATTCCTTCTTGAGTCATGGTGCTTTTAGCTCATTCTAGGGTAACACAATGAAGTGAAAGCAGTATGGGGCATTACCCATGTGGGCAAACCTATTTCCCTCTGCCTAATGATCTTCCACTATCCCTGGCCTTCAGGACGGGCGAAAATTCGTTGCCTTTCACGGAGTGTCATAACGCATTACCCGAACAAAACCTTGCTCCATCGTAAACTGCCCATCAACAAAGAGGCAATGCGGATGTGATAGGCGTCCCGTCCAGATCATATGCAATAATCTAAGTAGTTGTTTCCACGCCTTGTTTTACAAAGTATTGCTTCTCTACTTGTCCCTAGCAATGTTGTACCTAGGGAAATAATTTGCGACGTTATTTGTACTAATGCTTGGTGAGTCATCGGTTTGAACACTTTCCATGGTTGGCAAACATTGGTGTATTTTCTCAACCATGCAGCCAGTAATGCTTAAATTTTCTTATGCCCACTCTATCGATAGCGTTCAACCATCAGTACTAGCCCAATCAACAAAATGAGGCAACCATGTCATCGGTTAACGATAGGGATATATCCTTAGAAATATGGCAACAGTGGACACGATGGAAATTCTTTCGCACAAGTGCTTTCGTGCTTGTACTATAATGAATGCTGAGCATAGTCATTTTTCGCATGCGAACCACCAATATAGCAACCGGAACAAGACACCAATTGTGCACTCAATGTGTTACAAGGAAAAAGACAAATACAATCAACCTGTGTGCTAAAAGCTAGCACATTTTGTACTTAATAGAATTTATTACAACAATAATTTTGTTGATATTGGAAAGGACTACCAATTGTTATCAACCAACTTGATAGTCCATCTAGAAGGATTTACAAAAGATATGACATTAGTAGGATCAGTGCCATGCTTGGCTATCGAGCGGTTCATCTTGGGCGAAAATATGGTTGTTGATGCACTGATAGAGGGTTGACACATCACCAGTGTGCGGCTGGTCAAGTGGATGTGGCTGGATAATACTTGGAGCATGCCTCCCTAAAGATTCTGACCCTGTTTGATCTATGACACCCTACTCTCATACTTCTCACGGCATTTCTCTTCACACAAGTTGAAGGAGGATTGGTCATTCTTCAGCTCGTCGCACTTCTGACGGTAGGCACCCGCCCCGATGGTCGCATAACTAAGTGCTCGGTGAGGCTACACTTCTCCTTGCAACGGTCGATGTCGATAGGCGTCCCTTTACCCTCGCATTGCTTGTTGCAGTCAGCCGCCTTGGCTACCGTCGTGCTGACCTTGTCAGCAATTTCTCCTGCTAGCACCAATGGGGCCCCCAGGATGAGGGTCACTATGAATAGAGCTCCTACGATGTTCCTGATCTAGGCCATTATTGTTGTCCCTATTGAGCTATTGGATGACGACGGGTTTACTGGTGGAGCTACCGTGCCGTCCTTTATATATAATGGAGGGTAGCATGTAAATTAGGCACGGGTGTGAGGCCACGAGAGCTTCACGGTCAACCATTTGGTGGTAAGTGCATGCCCTTCTTCGCTCCCCACCAATTTTCCGTTTCTTTCGCTTTACCTCATAGATGTTATTGCCTTGGCAACCATGCATGGGTTTCACCCTTTTTAGCTGGTGGAAACAAATTGCGAAGAGGAAAAATGCCAATGCTTAGTGGGAAATAGTATTTTATTGTTGGCAACAATGTATGGTTTTATAATTTTTTCGGTATAACCGTAAACCAAACCACCATTGCCCGTGTGCTAGGCTCCTCATCTGAAAAATAATTAAACATCAAACTTCAAAACTAAATTGTTGCATGTGCAGCCTATGGTAGTCATCTCAATCTTTGTCGTACTCCTCAGCCGTTGCTATCACCTCGTATGCATTCGCCCTATGATTTGATTGACTTGTTTTATATTTGGTTGGGGTTGGTGTTCATAAGGGCTACAATGGCTCTATATCATGACAGCAACTGCTCTAGTCATAAGAAACGTAGTTTCTCATGATGACTAGACAATTTGAGAATTAATTAAAAACAAAGGGTTATTGTTTGAGCACGTGTCATTGAACTTACACTAACAAGTTAACTAATTCATTTTTAATGAGCACTCGATGCTTCCGCACGGTGGCTCAATGCTCCATGTTAGAGTTATTCCTTCTTGAGTCATGGTGCTTTTAGCTCATTCTAGGGTAACACAATGAAGTGAAAGCAGTATGGGGCATTACCCATGTGGGCAAACCTATTTCCCTCTGCCTAATGATCTTCCACTATCCCTGGCCTTAGGACGGGCGAAATTCGTTGGCTTTCATGGAGTGTCATAACGCATTACCCGAACAAAACCTTGCTCCATCGTAAACTGCCCATCAACAAAGAGGCAATGCGGATGTGATAGGCGTCCCAGTCCAGATCATATGCAATAATCTAAGTAGTTGTTTCCACGCCTTGTTTTACAAAGTATTGCTTCTCTACTTGTCCCTAGCAATGTTGTACCTAGGGAAATAATTTGCGACGTTATTTGTACTAATGCTTGGTGAGTCATCGGTTTGAACACTTTCCATGGTTGGCAAACATTGGTGTATTTTCTCAACCATGCAGCCAGTAATGCTTAAATTTTCTTATGCCCACTCTATCGATAGCGTTCAACCATCAGTACTAGCCCAATCAACAAAATGAGGCAACCATGTCATCGGTTAACGATAGGGATATATCCTTAGAAATATGGCAACAGTGGACACGATGGAAATTCTTTCGCACAAGTGCTTTCGTGCTTGTACTATAATGAATGCTGAGCATAGTCATTTTTCGCATGCGAACCACCAATATAGCAACCGGAACAAGACACCAATTGTGCACTCAATGTGTTACAAGGAAAAAGACAAATACAATCAACCTGTGTGCTAAAAGCTAGCACATTTTGTACTTAATAGAATTTATTACAACAATAATTTCGTTGATATTGGAAAGGACTACCAATTGTTATCAACCAACTTGATAGTCCATCTAGAAGGATTTACAAAAGATATGACATTAGTAGGATCGTGCCATGCTTGGCTATCGAGCGGTTCATCTTGGGCGAAAATATGGTTGTTGATGCACTGATAGAGGGTTGACACATCACCAGTGTGTGGCTGGTCAAGTGGATGTGGCTGGATAATACTTGGTGCATGCCTCCCTAAAGATTCTGACCCTGTTTGATCTGTGACACCCTACTCTCATACTTCTCACGGCATTTCTCTTCACACAAGTTGAAGGAGGATTGGTCATTCTTCAGCTCGTCGCACTTCTGACGGCAGGCACCCGCCCCGATGGTCGCATAACTGAAGTGCTCGGTGAGGCTACACTTCTCCTTGCAACGGTCGATGTCGGTAGGCGTCCCTTTACCCTCGCATTGCTTGTTGCAGTCAGCCGCCTTGGCTACCGTCGTGCTGACCTTGTCAGCAATTTCTCCTGCTAGCACCAATGGGGCCCCTAGGATGAGGGTCACTATGAATAGAGCTCCTACGATGTTCCTGATCTGGGCCATTATTGTTGTCCCTATTGAGCTATTGGATGACGACGGGTTTACTGGTGGAGCTACCGTGCCGTCCTTTATATATAATGGAGGGTAGCATGTAAATTAGGCACGGGTGTGAGGCCACGAGAGCTTCACGGTCAACCATTTGGTGGTAAGTGCATGCCCTTCTTCGCTCCCCACCAATTTTCCATTTCTTTCGCTTTACCTCATAGATGTTATTGCCTTGGCAACCATGCATGGGTTTCACCCTTTTTAGCTGGTGGAAACAAATTGCGAAGAGGAAAAATGCCAATGCTTAGTGGGAAATAGTATTTTATTGTTGGCAACAATGTATGGTTTTATAATTTTTTTCGGTATAACCAGTAAACCAAACCACCATTGCCCGTGTGCTAGGCTCCTCATCTGAAAAATAATTAAACATCAAACTTCAAAACTAAATTGTTGCATGTGCAGCCTATGGTAGTCATCTCAATCTTTGTCGTACTCCTCAGCCGTTGCTATCACCTCGTATGCATTCGCCCTATGATTTGATTGACTTGTTTTATATTTGGTTGGGGTTGGTGTTCATAAGGGCTACAATGGCTCTATATCATGACAGCAACTGCTCTAGTCATAAGAAACATAGTTTCTCATGATGACTAGACAATTTGAGAATTAATTAAAAACAAAGGGTTATTGTTTGAGCACGTGTCATTGAACTTACACTAACAAGTTAACTAATTCATTTTTAATGAGCACTCGATGCTTCCGCACGGTGGCTCAATGCTCCGTGTTGGAGTTATTCCTTCTTGAGTCATGGTGCTTTTAGCTCATTCCAGGGTAACACAATGAAGTGAGAGCAGTATGGGGCATTACCCATGTGGGCAAACCTATTTCCCTCTGCCTAATGATCTTCCACTATCCCTGGCCTTTAGGACGGGCGAAATTCGTTGGCTTTCATGAAGTGTCATAACTCATTACCCGAACAAAACCTTGCTCCATCGTAAACTGCCCATCAACAAAGAGGTAATGCGGATGTGATAGGCGTCCCGTCCAGATCATATGCAATAATCTAAGTAGTTGTTTCCACGCCTTGTTTTACAAAGTATTGCTTCTCTACTTGTCCCTACCAATGTTGTACCTAGGGAAATAATTTGCGACGTTATTTGTACTAATGCTTGGTGAGTCATCGGTTTGAACACTTTCCATGGTTGGCAAACATTGGTGTATTTTCTCAACCATGCAGCCAGTAATGCTTAAATTTTCTTATGCCCACTCTATCGATAGCGTTCAACCATCAGTACTAGCCCAATCAACAAAATGAGGCAACCATGTCATCGGTTAACGATAGGGATATATCCTTAGAAATATGGCAACAGTGGACACGATGGAAATTCTTTCGCACAAGTGCTTTCGTGCTTGTACTATAATGAATGCTGAGCATAGTCATATTTCGCATGCAAACCACCAATATAGCAACCGGAGCAAGACACCAATTGTGCACTCAATGTGTTACAAGGAAAAAGACAAATACAATCAACCTGTGTGCTAAAAGCTAGCACATTTTGTACTTAATAGAATTTATTACAACAATAATTTCGTTGATATTGGAAAGGACTACCAATTGTTATCAACCAACTTGATAGTCCATCTAGAAGGATTTACAAAAGATATGACATTAGTAGGATCGTGCCATGCTTGGCTATCGAGCGGTTCATCTTGGGCGAAAATATGGTTGTTGATGCACTGATAGAGGGTTGACACATCACCAGTGTGCTGGCTGGTCAAGTGGATGTGGCTGGATAATACTTGGAGCATGCCTCCCTAAAGATTCTGACCCTGTTTGATCTGTGACACCCTACTCTCATACTTCTCACGGCATTTCTCTTCACACAAGTTGAAGGAGGATTGGTCATTCTTCAGCTCGTCGCACTTCTGACGGCAGGCACCCGCCCCGATGGTCGCATAACTGAAGTGCTCGGTGAGGCTACACTTCTCCTTGCAACGGTCGATGTCGGTAGGCGTCCCTTTACCCTCGCATTGCTTGTTGCAGTCAGCCGCCTTGGCTACCGTCGTGCTGACCTTGTCAGCAATTTCTCCTGCTAGCACCAATGGGGCCCCTAGGATGAGGGTCACTATGAATAGAGCTCCTACGATGTTCCTGATCTGGGCCATTATTGTTGTCCCTATTGAGCTATTGGATGACGACGGGTTTACTGGTGGAGCTACCGTGCCGTCCTTTATATATAATGGAGGGTAGCATGTAAATTAGGCACGGGTGTGAGGCCACGAGAGCTTCACGGTCAACCATTTGGTGGTAAGTGCATGCCCTTCTTCGCTCCCCACCAATTTTCCGTTTCTTTCGCTTTACC